>NW_026779037.1:306666-613333 GCF_030144855.1 Hypanus sabinus
CACTGTGTGAATGCGTGTACTGACATTGAAGCCCTCCGCTGGTCAAAACTGTGAACGGCTGTACTGACATTGAAGCCCTCCGCTGGTCAACACTGTGAACGGGTGTACTGACATTGAAGCCCTCCGCTGGTCTACACTGTGTGAATGTGTGTACTGACATTGAAGCCCTCCGCTGGTCTACACTGTGTGAATGGGTGTACTGACATTGAAGCCCACCGCTGGTCTATACTGTGAATGGGTGTACTGACATTGAAGCCCTCTGCTGGTCTACACTGTGAATGGGTGTACTGACATTGAAGCTCTCCGCTGGTCTACACTGTGTGAATGGGTGTACTGACATTGAAGACCTCCGCTGATCTACACTGTGTGAATGGGTGTACTGACATTGAAGCCCTCCGCTGGTCTACACTGTGAACGGGTGTACTGACATTGAAGCCCTCCGCTGGTCTACACTGTGAATGGGTGTACTGACATTGAAGCCCTCCGCTGATCTACACTGTGAATGGGTGTACTGACATTGAAGCCCTCCGCTGGTCTACACTGTGGATGGGTGTACTGACATTGAAGCCCTCCGCTGGTCTACACTGTGTGAATGGGTGTACTGACATTGAAGCCCTCCGCTGGTCTACACTGTGTGAATGGGTGTACTGACATTGAAGCTCTCCGCTGGTCTACACTGTGAACGGGTGTACTGACATTGAAGCCCTCAGCTGGTCTACACTGAGAACGGGTGTACTGACATTGAAGCCCTTCGCTGGTCAACGCTGTGAACGGGTGTACTGACATTAAAGCCCTCCGCTGGTCTACACTGTGAACGGGTGTACTGACATTGAATCCCTCCGCTGGTCTACACTGTGAACGGGTGTACTGACATTCAAGCCCTCCGCTGGTCTACACTGTGAATGGGTGTACTGACATTGAAGCCCTCCGCTGGTCTACACTGTGAACAGGTGTACTGAGATTGAAGCCCTCCGCTGGTCAACACTGTGTGAATGGGTGTACTGACATTGAAGCCCTCCGCTGGTCTACACTGTGAACAGGTGTACTGAGATTGATGCCCTCCGCTGGTCAACACTGTGTGAATGGGTGTACTGACATTGAAGCCCTCCGCTGGTCAACACTGTGAACGGGTGTACTGACATTGAAGCCCTCCGCTGGTCAACACTGTGAACGGGTGTACTGACATTGAAGCCCTCCGCTGGTCTACAATGTGTGAATGTGTGTACTGACATTGAAGCCCTCCGCTGGTCTACACTGTGTGAATGGGTGTACTGACATTGAAGCCCACCGCTGGTCTACACTGTGAACGGGTGTACTGATATTGAAGCCCTCCGCTGGTCAACACTGTGATCGGGTGTACTGACATTGAAGCCCTCCGCTGGTCTACACTGTGAATCGGTGTACTGACATTGAAGCCCTCCGCTGGTCTACACTGTGAACGGGTGTACTGACATTGAAGCACTCCGCTGGTCTACACTGTGAACGGGTGTACTGAGATTGAAGCCCTCCTGTGGTCTACACTGTGAACGGGTGTCCTGACATTGAAGCCCTCCGCTGGTCAACACTGTGTGAATGCGTGTACTGACATTGAAGCCCTCCGCTGGTCAACACTGTGAACGGCTGTACTGACATTGAAGCCCTCCGCTGGTCAACACTGTGAACGGGTGTACTGACATTGAAGCCCTCCGCTGGTCTACACTGTGTGAATGTGTGTACTGACATTGAAGCCCTCCGCTGGTCTACACTGTGTGAATGGGTGTACTGACATTGAAGCCCACCGCTGGTCTACACTGTGAACGGGTGTACTGATATTGAAGCCCTCCGCTGGTCAACATTGTGATCGGGTGTACTGACATTGAAGCCCTCCGCTGGTCTACACTGTGAACGGGTGTACTGACATTGAAGCCCTCCGCTGGTCTACACTGTGAACGTGTGTACTGACGTTGAAGCGCTCCGCTGGTCTACACTGTGAACGGGTGTACTGACATTGAACCCCTCCGCTGGTCTACACTGTGAATGGTTGTACTGACATTGAAGCCCTCCGCTGGTCTACAATGTGAACGGGTGTACTGACATTGAAGCCCTCTGCTGGTCTACACTGTGACGGGTGTACTGACATTGAAGCCCTCCGCTGGTCTACACTGTGAAAGGGTGTACTGACTTTGAAGCCCTCTGCTGGTCTACACTGTGTGAACGGGTGTACTGACATTGAAGCCCTCTGCCGGTCTACACGGTGAACGGGTGTACTGACATTGAAGCCCTCCGCTGGTCAACACTGTGTGAACGGGTGTACTGGAATTGAAGCCCACCGCTGGTCTACACTGTGAATGGGTGTACTGACATTGAATCCCTCCGCTGGTCTACACTGTGAATGGGTGTACTGACATTGAAGCCCTCCGCTGGTCTACACTGTGAACGGGTGTACTGACATTGAATCCCACCGCTGGTCTACACTGTGAATGGGTGTATTGACATTGAAGCCCTCCGCTGGTCTACACTGTGAATGGGTGTACTGACATTGAAGCCCTCCGCTGGTCTACACTGTGAACGGGTGTACTGACATTGAAGCCCTCCGCTGGTCTACACTGTGAATGGGTGTACTGACATTGAATCCCTCTGCTGGTCTACACTGTGTGAACGGGTGTACTGACATTGAAGACCTCCGCTGGTCTACACTGTGAACGGGTGTACTGACATTGAAGCCCTCCGCTGGTCTACACTGTGAACTGGTGTACTGACATTGAAGCCCTCCGCTGGTCTACACTGTGAATGGGTGTACTGACATTGAAGCCCTCCGCTGGTCTACACTGTGAGTGGGTGTACTGACATTGAAGCCCTCCGCTGGTCTACACTATGAACGGGTGTACTGACATTGAAGCCCTCTGCTGGTCTACACTGTGTGAACGGGTGTACTGACATTGAAGCCCTCTGCTGGTCTACACTGTGAACGGGTGTACTGACATTGAAGCCCTCCGCTGGTCAACACTGTGTGAACGGGTGTACTGACATTGTATCCCTTCGCTGGTCTACACTGTGAACGGGTTTACTGAAATTGAAGCCCTCCTGTGGTCTACACTGTGAACGGGTGTCCTGACATTGAAGCCCTCCGCTGGTCAACACTGTGTGAATGCGTGTACTGACATTGAAGCCCTCCGCTGGTCAACACTGTGAACGGCTGTACTGACATTGAAGCCCTCCGCTGGTCAAAACTGTGAACGGGTGTACTGACATTGAAGCCCTCCGCTGGTCTACACTGTGTGAATGTGTGTACTGACATTGAAGCCCTCCGCTGGTCTACACTGTGTGAATGGGTGTACTGACATTGAAGCCCACCGCTGGTCTACACTGTGAACGGGTGTACTGATATTGAAGCCCTCCGCTGGTCAACACTGTGATCGGGTGTACTGACACTGAAGCCCTCCGCTGGTCTACACTGTGAACGTGTGTACTGACGTTGAAGCGCTCCGCTGGTCTACACTGTGAACGGGTGTACTGACATTGAACCCCTCCGCTTGTCTACACTGTGAATGGTTGTACTGACATTGAAGCCCTCCGCTGGTCTACAATGTGAACGGGTGTACTGACATTGAAGCCCTCTGCTGGTCTACACTGTGACGGGTGTACTGACATTGAAGCCCTCCGCTGGTCTACACTGTGAACGGGTGTACTGACTTTGAAGCCCTCTGCTGGTCTACACTGTGTGAACGGGTGTACTGACATTGAAGCCCTCTGCCGGTCTACACGGTGAACGGGTGTACTGACATTGAAGCCCTCCGCTGGTCAACACTGTGTGAACGGGTGTACTGACATTGAAGCCCACCGCTGGTCTACACTGTGAATGGGTGTACTGACATTAAATCCCTCCGCTGGTCTACACTGTGAATGGGTGTACTGACATTGAAGCCCTCCGCTGGTCTACACTGTGAACGGGTGTACTGACATTGAAGCCCACCGCTGGTCTACACTGTGAATGGGTGTATTGACATTGAAGCCCTCCGCTGGTCTACACTGTGAATGGGTGTACTGACATTGAAGCCCTCCGCTGGTCTACACTGTGAACGGGTGTACTGACATTGAAGCCCTCCGCTGGTCTACACTGTGAATGGGTGTACTGACATTGAATCCCTCTGCTGGTCTACACTGTGTGAACGGGTGTACTGACATTGAAGCCCTCCGCTGGTCTACACTGTGAACGGGTGTACTGACATTGAAGCCCTCCGCTGGTCTACACTGTGAACTGGTGTACTGACATTGAAGCCCTCCGCTGGTCTACACTGTGAATGGGTGTACTGACATTGAAGCCCTCCGCTGGTCTACACTGTGAGTGGGTGTACTGACATTGAAGCCCTCCGCTGGTCTACACTATGAACGGGTGTACTGACATTGAAGCCCTCTGCTGGTCTACACTGTGTGAACGGGTGTACTGACATTGAAGCCCTCTGCTGGTCTACACTGTGAACGGGTGTACTGACATTGAAGCCCTCCGCTGGTCAACACTGTGTGAACGGGTGTACTGACATTGAAGCCCACCGCTGGTCTACACTGTGAATGGGTGTACTGACATTGAAGCCCACCGCTGGTCTACACTGTGAATGGGTGTACTGAAATTGAAGCCCTCCGCTTCTCTACACTGTGAACGGGTGTACTGACATTGAAGCCCTCCGCTGGTCTACACTGTGAACGGGTGAACTGACATTGAAGCCCTCCGCTGGTCTACACTGTGAATGGGTGTACTGACATTGAAGCTCTCCGCTGGTCAACACTGTGAATGGGTGTACTGACATTGAAGCCCTCAGCTGGTCTACACTGTGAATGGGTGTACTGACATTGAAGCCCTTCGCTGGTCAACACTGTGAACGGGTGTACTGACATTAAAGCCCTCCGCTGGTCTACACTGTGAACGGGTGTAGTGACATTGAAGCCCTCCGCTGGTCTACACTGTGAACGGGTGTACTGACATTGAAGCCCTCCGCTGGTCTACACTGTGTGAATGGGTGTACTGACATTGAAGCCCTCCGCTGGTCAACACTGTGAATGGGTGTACTGACATTGAAGCCCTCAGCTGGTCTACACTGTGAATGGGTGTACTGACATTGAAGCCCTTCGCTGGTCAACACTGTGAACGGGTGTACTGACATTAAAGCCCTCCGCTGGTCTACGCTGTGAACGGGTGTAGTGACATTGAAGCCCTCCGCTGGTCTACACTGTGAACGGGTGTACTGACATTGAAGCCCTCCGCTGGTATACACTGTGAATGGGTGTACTGACATTGAAGCCCTCCGCTGGTCTACACTGTGAACAGGTGTACTGAGATTGAAGCCCTCCGCTGGTCAACACTGTGTGAATGGGTGTACTGACATTGAAGCCCTCCGCTGGTCAACACTGTGAACGGGTGTACTGACATTGAAGCACTCCGCTGGTCAACACTGTGAACGGGTGTACTGACATTGAAGCCCTCCGCTTGTCTACACTGTGTGAATGTGTGTACTGACATTGAAGCCCTCCGCTGGTCTACACTGTGTGAATGGGTGTACTGACATTGAAGCCCACCGCTGGTCTACACTGTGAACGGGTGTACTGATATTGAAGCCCTCCTCTAGTCAACACTGTGATCGGGTGTACTGACATTGAAGCCATCCGCTGGTCTACACTGTGAACGGGTGTACTGACATTGAAGCCCTCCGCTGGTCTACACTGTGAACGGGTGTACTGACATTGAAGCCCTCCGCTGGTCTACACTGTGTGAACGGGTGTACTGACATTGAAGCCCTCTGCTGGTCTACACTGTGAACGGGTGTACTGACATTGAAGCCCTCCGCTGGCCAACACTGTGTGAACGGGTGTACTGACATTGAATCCCACCGCTGGTCTACACTGTGAATGGGTGTACTGACATTGAAGCCCTCCGCTGGTCTACACTGTGAACGCGTGTACAGACATTGAAGCCCTCCGCTGGTCAACACTGTGAACGGGTGTACTGACATTGAAGCCCTCCGCTGGTCTACACTGTGAATGGGTGTACTGACATTGAAGCCCTCTGCTGGTCTACACTGTGAATGGGTGTACTGACATTGAAGCTCTCCGCTGGTCTACACTGTGTGAATGGGTGTACTGACATTGAAGCCCTCCGCTGATCTACACTGTGTGAATGGGTGTACTGACATTGAAGCCCTCCGCTGGTCTACACTGTGAACGGGTGTACTGACATTGAAGCCCTCCGCTGGTCTACACTGTGAATGGGTGTACTGACATTGAAGCCCTCCGCTGGTCTACACTGTGAATGGGTGTACTGACATTGAAGCCCTCCGCTCGTCTACACTGTGGATGGGTGTACTGACATTGAAGACCTCCGCTGGTCTACAATGTGAACGGGTGTACTGACATTGAAGCCCTCCGCTGGTCTACACTGTGAATGGGTGTACTGACATTGAAGCCCTCCGCTGGTCTACACTGTGAATGGGTGTACTGACATTGAAGCCCTCCGCTGGTCAACACTGTGAACGGGTGTACTGACATTGAAGCCCTCCGCTGGTCAACACTGTGAACGGGTGTACTGACATTGAAGCCCTCCGCTGGTCTACACTGTGTGAATGTGTGTACTGACATTGAAGCCCTCCGCTGGTCTACACTGTGTGAATGGGTGTACTGACATTGAAGCCCACCGCTGGTCTACACTGTGTGAATGGGTGTACTGACATTGAAGCCCTCCGCTGGTCTACACTGTGAACGGGTGTACTGATATTGAAGCCCTCCGCTGGTCAACACTGTGATCGGGTGTACTGACATTGAAGCCCTCCGCTGGTCTACACTGTGAATCGGTGTACTGACATTGAAGCCCTCCGCTGGTCTACACTGTGAACGGGTGTACTGACATTGAAGCCCTCCGCTGGTCTACACTGTGAACGGGTGTACTGACATTGAAGCCCTCCGCTGGTCTACACTGTGAACGGGTGTACTGAGATTGAAGACCTCCTGTGGTCTACACTGTGAACGGGTGTCCTGACATTGAAGCCCTCCGCTGGTCAACACTGTGTGAATGGGTGTACTGACATTGAAGCCCTCCGCTGGTCAACACTGTGAACGGGTGTACTGACATTGAAGCCCTCCGCTGGTCAACACTGTGAACGGGTGTACTGACATTGAAGCCCTCCGCTGGTCTACACTGTGTGAATGTGTGTACAGACATTGAAGCCCTCCGCTGGTCTACACTGTGTGAATGGGTGTACTGACATTGAAGCCCACCGCTGGTCTACACTGTGAACGGGTGTACTGATATTGAAGCCCTCCGCTGGTCAACACTGTGATCGGGTGTACTGACAATGAAGCCCTCCGCTGGTCTACACTGTGAACGGGTGTACTGACATTGAAGCCCTCCGCTGGTCCTCACTGTGAACGTGTGTACTGACGTTGAAGCGCTCCGCTGGTCTACACTGTGAACGGGTGTACTGACATGGAAGCCCTCCGCTGGTCTACACTGTGAACAGGTTTACTGACATTGAAGCCCTCCGCTGGTCTACACTGTGAATGGGTGTACTGACATTGAAGCCCTCCGCTGGTCTACACTGTGAACGGGTGTACTGACATTGAACCCCTCCGCTGGTCTACACTGTGAATGGTTGTACTGACATTGAAGCCCTCCGCTGGTCTACAATGTGAACGGGTGTACTGACATTGAAGCCCTCTGCTGGTCTACACTGTGACGGGTGTACTGACATTGAAGCCCTCTGCTGGTCTACACTGTGAACGGGTGTACTGACATTGAAGCCCTCCGCTGGCCAACACTGTGTGAACGGGTGTACTGACATTGAATCCCACCGCTGGTCTACACTGTGAATGGGTGTACTGACATTGAAGCCCTCCGCTGGTCTACACTGTGAACGCGTGTACAGACATTGAAGCCCTCCGCTGGTCTACACTGTGAACGGGTGTACTGACATTGAAGCCCTCCGCTGGTCTACACTGTGAATGGGTGTACTGACATTGAAGCCCTCTGCTGGTCTACACTGTGAATGGGTGTACTGACATTGAAGCTCTCCGCTGGTCTACACTGTGTGAATGGGTGTAGTGACATTGAAGCCCTCCGCTGATCTACACTGTGTGAATGGGTGTACTGACATTGAAGCCCTCCGCTGGTCTACACTGTGAATGGGTGTACTGACATTGAAGCCCTCCGCTGGTCTACACTGTGAATGGGTGTACTGACATTGAAGCCCTCCGCTGGTCAACACTGTGAACGGGTGTACTGACATTGAAGCCCTCCGCTGGTCAACACTGTGAACGGGTGTACTGACATTGAAGCCCTCCGCTGGTCTACACTGTGTGAATGTGTGTACTGACATTGAAGCCCTCCGCTGGTCTACACTGTGTGAATGGGTGTACTGACATTGAAGCCCACCGCTGGTCTACACTGTGTGAATGGGTGTACTGACATTGAAGCCCACCGCTGGTCTACACTGTGAACGGGTGTACTGATATTGAAGCCCTCCGCTGGTCAACACTGTGATCGGGTGTACTGACATTGAAGCCCTCCGCTGGTCTACACTGTGAATCGGTGTACTGACATTGAAGCCCTCCGCTGGTCTACACTGTGAACGGGTGTACTGACATTGAAGCCCTCCGCTGGTTTACACTGTGAACGGGTGTACTGACATTGAAGCCCTCCGCTGGTCTACTCTGTGAACGGGTGTACTGAGATTGAAGCCCTCCTGTGGTCTACACTGTGAACGGGTGTCCTGACATTGAAGCCCTCCGCTGGTCAACACTGTGTGAATGGGTGTACTGACATTGAAGCCCTCCGCTGGTCAACACTGTGAACGGGTGTACTGACATTGAAGCCCTCCGCTGGTCAACACTGTGAACGGGTGTACTGACATTGAAGCCCTCCGCTGGTCTACACTGTGTGAATGTGTGTACTGACATTGAAGCCCTCCGCTGGTCTACACTGTGTGAATGGGTGTACTGACATTGAAGCCCACCGCTGGTCTACACTGTGAACGGGTGTACTGATATTGAAGCCCTCCGCTGGTCAACACTGTGATCGGGTGTACTGACAATGAAGCCCTCCGCTGGTCTACACTGTGAACGGGTGTACTGACATTGAAGCCCTCCGCTGGTCCTCACTGTGAACGTGTGTACTGACGTTGAAGCGCTCCGCTGGTCTACACTGTGAACGGGTGTACTGACATTGAACCCCTCCGCTTGTCTACACTGTGAATGGTTGTACTGACATTGAAGCCCTCCGCTGATCTACAATGTGAACGGGTGTACTGACATTGAAGCCCTCTGCTGGTCTACACTGTGACGGGTGTACTGACATTGAAGCCCTACGCTGGTCTACACTGTGAATGGGTGTACTGACATTGAAGCCCTCCGCTGGTCTACACTGTGAACGGGTGTACTGACTTTGAAGCCCTCTGCTGGTCTACACTGTGTGAACGGGTGTACTGACATTGAAGCCCTCTGCTGGTCTACACGGTGAACGGGTGTACTGACATTGAAGCCCTCCGCTGGTCAACACTGTGTGAACGGGTGTACTGAGATTGAAGCCCTCCTGTGGTCTACACTGTGAACGGGTGTCCTGACATTGAAGCCCTCCGCTGGTCAACACTGTGTGAATGGGTGTACTGACATTGAAGCCCTCCGCTGGTCAACACTGTGAACGGGTGTACTGACATTGAAGCCCTCCGCTGGTCAACACTGTGAACGGGTGTACTGACATTGAAGCCCTCCGCTGGTCTACACTGTGTGAATGTGTGTACTGACATTGAAGCCCTCCGCTGGTCTACACTGTGTGAATGGGTGTACTGACATTGAAGCCCACCGCTGGTCTACACTGTGAACGGGTGTACTGATATTGAAGCCCTCCGCTGGTCAACACTGTGATCGGGTGTACTGACAATGAAGCCCTCCGCTGGTCTACACTGTGAACGGGTGTACTGACATTGAAGCCCTCCGCTGGTCCTCACTGTGAACGTGTGTACTGACGTTGAAGCGCTCCGCTGGTCTACACTGTGAACGGGTGTACTGACATTGAACCCCTCCGCTTGTCTACACTGTGAATGGTTGTACTGACATTGAAGCCCTCCGCTGGTCTACAATGTGAACGGGTGTACTGACATTGAAGCCCTCTGCTGGTCTACACTGTGACGGGTGTACTGACATTGAAGCCCTACGCTGGTCTACACTGTGAATGGGTGTACTGACATTGAAGCCCTCCGCTGGTCTACACTGTGAACGGGTGTACTGACTTTGAAGCCCTCTGCTGGTCTACACTGTGTGAACGGGTGTACTGACATTGAAGCCCTCTGCTGGTCTACATGGTGAACGGGTGTACTGACATTGAAGCCCTCCGCTGGTCAACACTGTGTGAACGGGTGTACTGACATTGAAGCCCACCGCTGGTCTACACTGTGAATGGGTGTACTGACATTGAATCCCTCCGCTGGTCTACACTGTGAATGGGAGTACTGACATTGAAGCCCTCCGCTGGTCTACACTGTGAACGGGTGTACTGACATTGAAGCCCACCGCTGGTCTACACTGTGAATGGGTGTATTGACATTGAAGCCCTCCGCTGGTCTACACTGTGAATGGGTGTACTGACATTGAAGCCCTCCGCTGGTCTACACTGTGAACGGGTGTACTGACATTGAAGCCCTCCGCTGGTCTACACTGTGTGAACGGGTGTACTGACATTGAAGCCCTCTGCTGGTCTACACTGTGAACGGGTGTACTGACATTGAAGCCCTCCGCTGGTCAACACTGTGTGAACGGGTGTACTGACATTGAAGCCCTCCGCTGGTCTACACTGTGAACGGGTGTACTGAGATTGAAGCCCTCCTGTGGTCTACACTGTGAACGGGTGTCCTGACATTGAAGCCCTCCGCTGGTCAACACTGTGTGAATGCGTGTACTGACATTGAAGCCCTCCGCTGGTCAACACTGTGAACGGCTGTACTGACATTGAAGCCCTCCGCTGGTCAACACTGTGAACGGGTGTACTGACATTGAAGCCCTCCGCTGGTCTACACTGTGTGAATGTGTGTACTGACATTGAAGCCATCCGCTGGTCTACACTGTGTGAATGGGTGTACTGACATTGAAGCCCACCGCTGGTCTACACTGTGAACGGGTGTACTGATATTGAAGCCCTCCGCTGGTCAACACTGTGATCGGGTGTACTGACACTGAAGCCCTCCGCTGGTCTACACTGTGAACGGGTGTACTGACATTGAAGCCCTCCGCTGGTCTACACTGTGAACGTGTGTACTGACGTTGAAGCGCTCCGCTGGTCTACACTGTGAACGGGTGTACTGACATTGAACCCCTCCGCTGGTCTACACTGTGAATGGTTGTACTGACATTGAAGCCCTCCGCTGGTCTACAATGTGAACGGGTGTACTGACATTGAAGCCCTCTGCTGGTCTACACTGTGACGGGTGTACTGACATTGAAGCCCTCCGCTGGTCTACACTGTGAACGGGTGTACTGACTTTGAAGCCCTCTGCTGGTCTACACTGTGTGAACGGGTGTACTGACATTGAAGCCCTCTGCCGGTCTACACGGTGAACGGGTGTACTGACATTGAAGCCCTCCGCTGGTCAACACTGTGTGAACGGGTGTACTGACATTGAAGCCCACCGCTGGTCTACACTGTGAATGGGTGTACTGACATTGAATCCATCCGCTGGTCTACACTGTGAATGGGTGTACTGACATTGAAGCCCTCCGCTGGTCTACACTGTGAACGGGTGTACTGACATTGAAGCCCACCGCTGGTCTACACTGTGAATGGGTGTATTGACATTGAAGCCCTCCGCTGGTCTACACTGTGAATGGGTGTACTGACATTGAAGCCCTCCGCTGGTCTACACTGTGAACGGGTGTACTGACATTGAAGCCCTCCGCTGGTCTACACTGTGAATGGGTGTACTGACATTGAATCCCTCTGCTGGTCTACACTGTGTGAACGGGTGTACTGACATTGAAGCCCTCCGCTGGTCTACACTGTGAACGGGTGTACTGACATTGAAGCCCTCCGCTGGTCTACACTGTGAACTGGTGTACTGACATTGAAGCCCTCCGCTGGTCTACACTGTGAATGGGTGTACTGACATTGAAGCCCTCCGCTGGTCTACACTGTGAGTGGGTGTACTGACATTGAAGCCCTCCGCTGGTCTACACTATGAACGGGTGTACTGACATTGAAGCCCTCTGCTGGTCTACACTGTGTGAACGGGTGTACTGACATTGAAGCCCTCTGCTGGTCTACACTGTGAACGGGTGTACTGACATTGAAGCCCTCCGCTGGTCAACACTGTGTGAACGGGTGTACTGACATTGAAGCCCACCGCTGGTCTACACTGTGAATGGGTGTACTGACATTGAAGCCCACCGCTGGTCTACACTGTGAATGGGTGTACTGAAATTGAAGCCCTCCGCTTCTCTACACTGTGAACGGGTGTACTGACATTGAAGCCCTCCGCTGGTCTACACTGTGAACAGGTGAACTGATATTGAAGCCCTCCGCTGGTCTACACTGTGAATGGGTGTACTGACATTGAAGCTCTCCGCTGGTCAACACTGTGAATGGGTGTACTGACATTGAAGCCCTCAGCTGGTCTACACTGTGAATGGGTGTACTGACATTGAAGCCCTTCGCTGGTCAACACTGTGAACGGGTGTACTGACATTAAAGCCCTCCGCTGGTCTACACTGTGAACGGGTGTAGTGACATTGAAGCCCTCCGCTGGTCTACACTGTGAACGGGTGTACTGACATTGAAGCCCTCCGCTGGTCTACACTGTGTGAATGGGTGTACTGACATTGAAGCCCTCCGCTGGTCAACACTGTGAATGGGTGTACTGACATTGAAGCCCTCAGCTGGTCTACACTGTGAATGGGTGTACTGACATTGAAGCCCTTCGCTGGTCAACACTGTGAACGGGTGTACTGACATTAAAGCCCTCCGCTGGTCTACACTGTGAACGGGTGTAGTGACATTGAAGCCCTCCGCTGGTCTACACTGTGAACGGGTGTACTGACATTGAAGCCCTCCGCTGGTATACACTGTGAATGGGTGTACTGACATTGAAGCCCTCCGCTGGTCTACACTGTGAACAGGTGTACTGAGATTGAAGCCCTCCGCTGGTCAACACTGTGTGAATGGGTGTACTGACATTGAAGCCCTCCGCTGGTCAACACTGTGAACGGGTGTACTGACATTGAAGCCCTCCGCTGGTCAACACTGTGAACGGGTGTACTGACATTGAAGCCCTCCGCTGGTCTACACTGTGTGAATGTGTGTACTGACATTGAATCCCTCCGCTGGTCTACACTGTGTGAATGGGTGTACTGACATTGAAGCCCACCGCTGGTCTACACTGTGAACGGGTGTACTGATATTGAAGCCCTCCGCTAGTCAACACTGTGATCGGGTGTACTGACATTGAAGCCCTCCGCTGGTCTACACTGTGAACGGGTGTACTGACATTGAAGCCCTCCGCTGGTCTACACTGTGAACGGGTGTACTGACATTGAAGCCCTCCGCTGGTCTACACTGTGTGAACGGGTGTACTGACATTGAAGCCCACTGCTGGTCTACACTGTGAACGGGTGTACTGACATTGAAGCCCTCCGCTGGCCAACACTGTGTGAACGGGTGTACTGACATTGAATCCCACCGCTGGTCTACACTGTGAATGGGTGTACTGACATTGAAGCCCTCCGATGGTCTACACTGTGAACGCGTGTACAGACATTGAAGCCCTCCGCTGGTCTACACTGTGAACGGGTGTACTGACATTGAAGCCCTCCGCTGGTCTACACTGTGAATGGGTGTACTGACATTGAAGCCCTCTGCTGGTCTACACTGTGAATGGGTGTACTGACATTGAAGCTCTCCGCTGGTCTACACTGTGTGAATGGGTGTACTGACATTGAAGCCCTCCGCTGATCTACACTGTGTCAATGGGTGTACTGACATTGAAGCCCTCCGCTGGTCTACACTGTGAACGGGTGTACTGACATTGAAGCCCTCCGCTGGTCTACACTGTGAATGGGTGTACTGACATTGAAGCCCTCCGCTGGTCTACACTGTGAATGGGTGTACTGACATTGAAGCACTCCGCTCGTCTACACTGTGGATGGGTGTACTGACATTGAAGACCTCCGCTGGTCTACAATGTGAACGGGTGTACTGACATTGAAGCCCTCCGCTGGTCTACACTGTGAATGGGTGTACTGACATTGAAGCCCTTCGCTGGTCTACACTGTGAATGGGTGTACTGACATTGAAGCCCTCCGCTGGTCAACACTGTGAACGGGTGTACTGACATTGAAGCCCTCCGCTGGTCAACACTGTGAACGGGTGTACTGACATTGAAGCCCTCCGCTGGTCTACACTGTGTGAATGTGTGTACTGACATTGAAGCCCTCCGCTGGTCTACACTGTGTGAATGGGTGTACTGACATTGAAGCCCACCGCTGGTCTACACTGTGTGAATGGGTGTACTGACATTGAAGCCCTCCGCTGGTCTACACTGTGAACGGGTGTACTGATATTGAAGCCCTCCGCTGGTCAACACTGTGATCGGGTGTACTGACATTGAAGCCCTCCGCTGGTCTACACTGTGAATCGGTGTACTGACATTGAAGCCCTCCGCTGGTCTACACTGTGAACGGGTGTACTGACATTGAAGCCCTCCGCTGGTCTACACTGTGAACGGGTGTACTGACATTGAAGCCCTCCGCTGGTCTACACTGTGAACGGGTGTACTGAGATTGAAGACCTCCTGTGGTCTACACTGTGAACGGGTGTCCTGACATTGAAGCCCTCCGCTGGTCAACACTGTGTGAATGGGTGTACTGACATTGAAGCCCTCCGCTGGTCAACACTGTGAACGGGTGTACTGACATTGAAGCCCTCCGCTGGTCAACACTGTGAACGGGTGTACTGACATTGAAGCCCTCCGCTGGTCTACACTGTGTGAATGTGTGTACTGACATTGAAGCCCTCCGCTGGTCTACACTGTGTGAATGGGTGTACTGACATTGAAGCCCACCGCTGGTCTACACTGTGAACGGGTGTACTGATATTGAAGCCCTCCGCTGGTCAACACTGTGATCGGGTGTACTGACAATGAAGCCCTCCGCTGGTCTACACTGTGAACGGGTGTACTGACATTGAAGCCCTCCGCTGGTCCTCACTGTGAACGTGTGTACTGACGTTGAAGCGCTCCGCTGGTCTACACTGTGAACGGGTGTACTGACATTGAAGCCCTCCGCTGGTCTACACTGTGTGAACGGGTGTACTGACATTGAAGCCCTCTGCTGGTCTACACTGTGAACGGGTGTACTGACATTGAAGCCCTCCGCTGGCCAACACTGTGTGAACGGGTGTACTGACATTGAATCCCACCGCTGGTCTACACTGTGAATGGGTGTACTGACATTGAAGCCCTCCGATGGTCTACACTGTGAACGCGTGTACAGACATTGAAGCCCTCCGCTGGTCTACACTGTGAACGGGTGTACTGACATTGAAGCCCTCCGCTGGTCTACACTGTGAATGGGTGTACTGACATTGAAGCCCTCTGCTGGTCTACACTGTGAATGGGTGTACTGACATTGAAGCTCTCCGCTGGTCTACACTGTGTGAATGGGTGTACTGACATTGAAGCCCTCCGCTGATCTACACTGTGTCAATGGGTGTACTGACATTGAAGCCCTCCGCTGGTCTACACTGTGAACGGGTGTACTGACATTGAAGCCCTCCGCTGGTCTACACTGTGAATGGGTGTACTGACATTGAAGCCCTCCGCTGGTCTACACTGTGAATGGGTGTACTGACATTGAAGCACTCCGCTCGTCTACACTGTGGATGGGTGTACTGACATTGAAGACCTCCGCTGGTCTACAATGTGAACGGGTGTACTGACATTGAAGCCCTCCGCTGGTCTACACTGTGAATGGGTGTACTGACATTGAAGCCCTCCGCTGGTCTACACTGTGAATGGGTGTACTGACATTGAAGCCCTCCGCTGGTCAACACTGTGAACGGGTGTACTGACATTGAAGCCCTCCGCTGGTCAACACTGTGAACGGGTGTACTGACATTGAAGCCCTCCGCTGGTCTACACTGTGTGAATGTGTGTACTGACATTGAAGCCCTCCGCTGGTCTACACTGTGTGAATGGGTGTACTGACATTGAAGCCCACCGCTGGTCTACACTGTGTGAATGGGTGTACTGACATTGAAGCCCTCCGCTGGTCTACACTGTGAACGGGTGTACTGATATTGAAGCCCTCCGCTGGTCAACACTGTGATCGGGTGTACTGACATTGAAGCCCTCCGCTGGTCTACACTGTGAATCGGTGTACTGACATTGAAGCCCTCCGCTGGTCTACACTGTGAACGGGTGTACTGACATTGAAGCCCTCCGCTGGTCTACACTGTGAACGGGTGTACTGACATTGAATCCCTCCGCTGGTCTACACTGTGAACGGGTGTACTGAGATTGAAGACCTCCTGTGGTCTACACTGTGAACGGGTGTCCTGACATTGAAGCCCTCCGCTGGTCAACACTGTGTGAATGGGTGTACTGACATTGAAGCCCTCCGCTGGTCAACACTGTGAACGGGTGTACTGACATTGAAGCCCTCCGCTGGTCAACACTGTGAACGGGTGTACTGACATTGAAGCCCTCCGCTGGTCTACACTGTGTGAATGTGTGTACTGACATTGAAGCCCTCCGCTGGTCTACACTGTGTGAATGGGTGTACTGACATTGAAGCCCACCGCTGGTCTACACTGTGAACGGGTGTACTGATATTGAAGCCCTCCGCTGGTCAACACTGTGATCGGGTGTACTGACAATGAAGCCCTCCGCTGGTCTACACTGTGAACGGGTGTACTGACATTGAAGCCCTCCGCTGGTCCTCACTGTGAACGTGTGTACTGACGTTGAAGCGCTCCGCTGGTCTACACTGTGAACGGGTGTACTGACATTGAACCCCTCCGCTGGTCTACACTGTGAATGGTTGTACTGACATTGAAGCCCTCCGCTGGTCTACAATGTGAACGGGTGTACTGACATTGAAGCCCTCTGCTGGTCTACACTGTGACGGGTGTACTGACATTGAAGCCCTCTGCTGGTCTACACTGTGAACGGGTGTACTGACATTGAAGCCCTCCGCTGGCCAACACTGTGTGAACGGGTGTACTGACATTGAATCCCACCGCTGGTCTACACTGTGAATGGGTGTACTGACATTGAAGCCCTCCGCTGGTCTACACTGTGTGAATGGGTGTACTGA
Source organism: Hypanus sabinus (assembly GCF_030144855.1). Lineage (NCBI taxonomy): Eukaryota > Metazoa > Chordata > Chondrichthyes > Myliobatiformes > Dasyatidae > Hypanus > Hypanus sabinus. The sequence goes on from NW_026779037.1 coordinate 323,983, forward strand.
CATTGAAGCCCACCGCTGGTCTACACTGTGTGAATGGGTGTACTGACATTGAAGCCCTCCGCTGGTCTACACTGTGAACGGGTGTACTGATATTGAAGCCCTCCGCTGGTCAACACTGTGATCGGGTGTACTGACATTGAAGCCCTCCGCTGGTCTACACTGTGAATCGGTGTACTGACATTGAAGCCCTCCGCTGGTCTACACTGTGAACGGGTGTACTGACATTGAAGCCCTCCGCTGGTCTACACTGTGAACGGGTGTACTGACATTGAAGCCCTCCGCTGGTCTACACTGTGAACGGGTGTACTGAGATTGAAGACCTCCTGTGGTCTACACTGTGAACGGGTGTCCTGACATTGAAGCCCTCCGCTGGTCAACACTGTGTGAATGGGTGTACTGACATTGAAGCCCTCCGCTGGTCAACACTGTGAACGGGTGTACTGACATTGAAGCCCTCCGCTGGTCAACACTGTGAACGGGTGTACTGACATTGAAGCCCTCCGCTGGTCTACACTGTGTGAATGTGTGTACTGACATTGAAGCCCTCCGCTCGTCTACAATGTGTGAATGGGTGTACTGACATTGAAGCCCACCGCTGGTCTACACTGTGAACGGGTGTACTGATATTGAAGCCCTCCGCTGGTCAACACTGTGATCGGGTGTACTGACAATGAAGCCCTCCGCTGGTCTACACTGTGAACGGGTGTACTGACATTGAAGCCCTCCGCTGGTCCTCACTGTGAACGTGTGTACTGACGTTGAAGCGCTCCGCTGGTCTACACTGTGAACGGGTGTACTGACATTGAACCCCTCCGCTGTTCTACACTGTGAATGGTTGTACTGACATTGAAGCCCTCCGCTGGTCTACAATGTGAACGGGTGTACTGACATTGAAGCCCTCTGCTGGTCTACACTGTGACGGGTGTACTGACATTGAAGCCCTCTGCTGGTCTACACTGTGAACGGGTGTACTGACATTGAAGCCCTCCGCTGGCCAACACTGTGTGAACGGGTGTACTGACATTGAATCCCACCGCTGGTCTACACTGTGAACGGGTGTACTGACATTGAAGCCCGCCGCTGGTCTACACTGTGAATGGGTGTACTGACATTGAAGCCCTCTGCTGGTCTACACTGTGAATGGGTGTACTGACATTGAAGCTCTCCGCTGGTCTACACTGTGTGAATGGGTGTACTGACATTGAAGCCCTCCGCTGATCTACACTGTGTGAATGGGTGTACTGACATTGAAGCCCTCCGCTGGTCTACACTGTGAATGGGTGTACTGACATTGAAGCCCTCCGCTGGTCTACACTGTGAATGGGTGTACTGACATTGAAGCCCTCCGCTGGTCAACACTGTGAACGGGTGTACTGACATTGAAGCCCTCCGCTGGTCAACACTGTGAACGGGTGTACTGACATTGAAGCCCTCCGCTGGTCTACACTGTGTGAATGTGTGTACTGACATTGAAGCCCTCCGCTGGTCTACACTGTGTGAATGGGTGTACTGACATTGAAGCCCACCGCTGGTCTACACTGTGTGAATGGGTGTACTGACATTGAAGCCCACCGCTGGTCTACACTGTGAACGGGTGTACTGATATTGAAGCCCTCCGCTGGTCAACACTGTGATCGGGTGTACTGACATTGAAGCCCTCCGCTGGTCTACACTGTGAATCGGTGTACTGACATTGAAGCCCTCCGCTGGTCTACACTGTGAACGGGTGTACTGACATTGAAGCCCTCCGCTGGTCTACACTGTGAACAGGTGTACTGACATTGAAGCCCTCCGCTGGTCTACACTGTGATCGGGTGTACTGAGATTGAAGCCCTCCTGTGGTCTACACTGTGAACGGGTGTCCTGACATTGAAGCCCTCCGCTGGTCAACACTGTGTGAATGGGTGTACTGACATTGAAGCCCTCCGCTGGTCAACACTGTGAACGGGTGTACTGACATTGAAGCCCTCCGCTGGTCAACACTGTGAACGGGTGTACTGACATTGAAGCCCTCCGCTGGTCTACACTGTGTGAATGTGTGTACTGACATTGAAGCCCTCCGCTGGTCTACACTGTGTGAATGGGTGTACTGACATTGAAGCCCACCGCTGGTCTACACTGTGAACGGGTGTACTGATATTGAAGCCCTCCGCTGGTCAACACTGTGATCGGGTGTACTGACAATGAAGCCCTCCGCTGGTCTACACTGTGAACGGGTGTACTGACATTGAAGCCCTCCGCTGGTCCTCACTGTGAACGTGTGTACTGACGTTGAAGCGCTCCGCTGGTCTACACTGTGAACGGGTGTACTGACATTGAACCCCTCCGCTGGTCTACACTGTGAATGGTTGTACTGACATTGAAGCCCTCCGCTGGTCTACAATGTGAACGGGTGTACTGACATTGAAGCCCTCTGCTGGTCTACACTGTGACGGGTGTACTGACATTGAAGCCCTACGCTGGTCTACACTGTGAATGGGTGTACTGACATTGAAGCCCTCCGCTGGTCTACACTGTGAACGGGTGTACTGACTTTGAAGCCCTCTGCTGGTCTACACTGTGTGAACGGGTGTACTGACATTGAAGCCCTCTGCTGGTCTACACGGTGAACGGGTGTACTGACATTGAAGCCCTCCGCTGGTCAACACTGTGTGAACGGGTGTACTGACATTGAAGCCCACCGCTGGTCTACACTGTGAATGGGTGTACTGACATTGAATCCCTCCGCTGGTCTACACTGTGAATGGGAGTACTGACATTGAAGCCCTCCGCTGGTCTACACTGTGAACGGGTGTACTGACATTGAAGCCCACCGCTGGTCTACACTGTGAATGGGTGTATTGACATTGAAGCCCTCCGCTGGTCTACACTGTGAATGGGTGTACTGACATTGAAGCCCTCCGCTGGTCTACACTGTGAACGGGTGTACTGACATTGAAGCCCTCCGCTGGTCTACACTGTGAATGGGTGTACTGACATTGAAGCCCTCTGCTGGTCTACACTGTGAACGGGTGTACTGACATTGAAGCCATCCGCTGGTCTACACTGTGAGTGGGTGTACTGACATTGAAGCCCTCCGCTGGTCTACACTATGAACGGGTGTACTGACATTGAAGCCCTCTGCTGGTCAACACTGTGAACGGGTGTACTGACATTGAAGCCCTCCGCTGGTCAACACTGTGAACGGGTGTACTGACATTGAAGCCCTCCGCTGGTCTACACTGTGAATGGGTGTACTGACATTGAAGCCCTCCGCTGGTCAACACTGTGAACGGGTGTACTGACATTGAAGCCCTCCGCTGGTCAACACTGTGATCGGGTGTACTGACATTGAAGCCCTCCGCTGGTCTACACTGTGTGAATGTGTGTACTGACATTGAAGCCCTCTGCTGGTCTACACTGTGTGAATGGGTGTACTGACATTGAAGCCCACCGCTGGTCTACACTGTGTGAATGGGTGTACTGACATTGAAGCCCACCGCTGGTCTACACTGTGAACGGGTGTACTGATATTGAAGCCCTCCGCTGGTCAACACTGTGATCGGGTGTACTGACATTGAAGCGCTCCGCTGGTCTACACTGTGAATCGGTGTACTGACATTGAAGCCCTCCGCTGGTCTACACTGTGAACTGGTGTACTGACATTGAAGCCCTCCGCTGGTCTACACTGTGAACGGGTGTACTGATATTGAAGCCCTCCGCTGGTCAACACTGTGATCGGGTGTACTGACATTGAAGCCCTCCGCTGGTCTACACTGTGAACGGGTGTACTGACATTGAAGCCCTCCGCGGGTCTACACTGTGAACGTGTGTACTGACGTTGAAGCGCTCCGCTGGTCTACACTGTGAACGGTTGTACTGACATTGAACCCCTCCGCTGGTCTACACTGTGAATGGTTGTACTGACATTGAAGCCCTCCGCTGGTCTACAATGTGAACGGGTGTACTGACATTGAAGCCCTCTGCTGGTCTACACTGTGACGGGTGTACTGACATTGAAGCCCTCCGCTGGTCTACACTGTGAATGGGTGTACTGACATTGAAGCCCTCCGCTGGTCTACACTGTGAACGGGTGTACTGACTTTGAAGCCCTCTGCTGGTCTACACTGTGTGAACGGGTGTACTGACATTGAAGCCCTCTGCTGGTCTACACGGTGAACGGGTGTACTGACATTGAAGCCCTCCGCTGGTCAACACTGTGTGAACGGGTGTACTGACATTGAAGCCCACCGCTGGTCTACACTGTGAATGGGTGTACTGACATTGAATCCCTCCGCTGGTCTACACTGTGAATGGGTGTACTGACATTGAAGCCCTCCGCTGGTCTACACTGTGAACGGGTGTACTGACATTGAAGCCCACCGCTGGTCTACACTGTGAATGGGTGTATTGACATTGAAGCCCTCCGCTGGTCTACACTGTGAATGGGTGTACTGACATTGAAGCCCTCCGCTGGTCTACACTGTGAACGGGTGTACTGACATTGAAGCCCTCCGCTGGTCTACACTGTGAATGGGTGTACTGACATTGAAGCCCTCCGCTGGTCTACACTGTGAGTGGGTGTACTGACATTGAAGCCCTCCGCTGGTCTACACTATGAACGTGTGTACTGACATTGAAGCCCTCTGCTGGTCTACACTGTGTGAACGGGTGTACTGACATTGAAGCCCTCTGCTGGTCTACACTGTGAACGGGTGTACTGACATTGAAGCCCTCCGCTGGTCAACACTGTGTGAACGGGTGTACAGACATTGAAGCCCACCGCTGGTCTACACTGTGAATGGGTGTACTGACATTGAAGCCCACCGCTGGTCTACACTGTGAATGGGTGTACTGACATTGAAGCCCTCCGCTGGTCTACACTGCGAACGGGTGTACTGACATTGAAGCCCTCCGCTGGTCTACACTGTGAACGGCTGAACTGACATTGAAGCCCTCCGCTGGTCTAAACTGTGAAAGGGTGTACTGACATTGAAGCTCTCCGCTGGTCTACACTGTGTGAATGGGTGTACTGACATTGAAGCCCTCCGCTGATCTACACTGTGTGAATGGGTGTACTGACATTGAAGCCCTCCGCTGGTCTACACTGTGAACGGGTGTACTGACATTGAAGCCCTCCGCTGGTCTACACTGTGAATGGGTGTACTGACATTGAAGCCCTCCGCTGGTCTACACTGTGAATGGGTGTACTGACATTGAAGCCCTCCGCTGGTCTACACTGTGGATGGGTGTACTGACATTGAAGCCCTCCGCTGGTCTACACTGTGTGAATGGGTGTACTGACATTGAAGCCCTCCGCTGGTCAACACTGTGAATGGGTGTACTGACATTGAAGCCCTCAGCTGGTCTACACTGTGAATGGGTGTACTGACATTGAAGCCCTTCGCTGGTCAACACTGTGAACGGGTGTACTGACATTAAAGCCCTCCGCTGTCTACACTGTGAACGGGTGTACTGATATTGAAGCCCTCTGCTGGTCTACACTGCGAACGGGTGTACTAACATTGAAGCCCTCCGCTTCTCTACACTGTGTGAATGGGTGTACTGACATTGAAGCCCTCCGCTGGTCTACACTGTGAACGGGTGTACTGACATTGAAGCCCTCCGCTGGTCTACACTGTGAACGGGTGTACTGACATTGAAGCCCTCCGCTGGCCTACACTGTGAATGGTGTACTGACGTTGAAGCCCTCCGCTGGTCTACACTGTGAATGGGTGTACTGACATTGAAGCCCTCCGCTGGTCTACACTGTGGATGGGTGTACTGACATTGAAGACCTCCGCTGGTCTACAATGTGAACGGGTGTACTGACATTGAAGCCCTCTGCTGGTCTACACTGTGACGGGTGTACTGACATTGAAGCCCTCCGCTGGTCTACACTGTGAATGGGTGTACTGACATTGAAGCCCTCCGCTGGTCTACACTGTGAACGGGTGTACTGACTTTGAAGCACTCTGCTGGTCTACACTGTGTGAACGGGTGTACTGACATTGAAGCCCTCTGCTGGTCTACACTGTGAACGGGTGTACTGACATTGAAGCCGTCCGCTGGTCAACACTGTGTGAACGGGTGTACTGACATTGAAGCCCACCGCTGGTCTACACTGTGAATGGGTGTACTGACATTGAATCCCTCCGCTGGTCTACACTGTGAATGGGTGTACTGACATTGAAGCCCTCCGCTGGTCTACACAGTGAACGGGTGTACTGACATTGAAGCTCTCCGCTGGTCTACACTGTGAACGGGTGTACTGACATTGAACCCCTCCGCTTGTCTACACTGTGAATGGTTGTACTGACATTGAAGCCCTCCGCTGGTCTACAATGTGAACGGGTGTACTGACATTGAAGCCCTCTGCTGGTCTACACTGTGACGGGTGTACTGACATTGAAACCCTCCGCTGGTATACACTGTGAATGGGTGTACTGACATTGAAGCCCTCCGCTGGTCTACACTGTGAATGGGTGTACTGACATTGAAGCCCTCCGCTGGTCTACACTGTGGATGGGTGTAATGACATTGAAGCCCTCCGCTGGTCTATACTGTGTGAATGGGTGTACTGACATTGAAGCCCTCCGCTGGTCAACACTGTGAATGGGTGTACTGACATTGAAGCCCTCAGCTGGTCTACACTGTGAACAGGTGTACTGAGATTGAAGCCCTCCGCTGGTCTACACTGTGAATGGGTGTACTGACATTGAAGCCCTCCGCTGGTCTACACTGTGAATGGGTGTACTGACATTGAAGCCCTCCGCTGGTCTACACTGTGAACAGGTGTACTGAGATTGAAGCCCTCCGCTGGTCTACACTGTGAATGGGTGTACTGACATTGAAGCACTCCGCTGGTCTACACTGTGAATGGATGTACTGACTTTGAAGCCCTCCGCTGGTCTACACTGTGTGAATGGGTGTACTGACATTGAAGCCCTCCGCTGATCTACACTGTGTGAAAGGGTGTACTGACATTGAAGCCCTCCGCTGGTCTACACTGTGAACGGGTGTACTGACATTGAAGCCCTCCGCTGGTCTACACTGTGAACGGGTGTACTGACATTGAAGCCCTCCGCTGGTCTACACTGTGAACGGGTGTAGTGACATTGAAGCCCTCTGCTGGTCTACACTGTGAACGGGTGTACTGACATTGAAGCGCTCCGCTGGTCTACACTGTGAACGGGTGTACTGACATTGAACCCCTCCGCTGGTCTACACTGTGGATGGGTGTACTGACTTTGAAGCCCTCCGCTGGTCTACAGTGTGTGACTGGGTGTACTGACATTGAAGACCTCCGCTGGTCTACAATGTGAACGGGTGTACTGACATTGAAGCCCTCTGCTGGTCTACACTGTGACGGGTGTACTGACATTGAAGCCCTCCGCTGGTCTACACTGTGAATGGGTGTACTGACATTGAAGCCCTCCGCTGGTCTACACTGTGAATGGGTGTACTGACATTGAAGCCCTCCGCTGGTCTACACTGTGGATGGGTGTAATGACATTGAATCCCTCCGCTGGTCTACACTGTGAATGGGTGTACTGACATTGAAGCCCTCCGCTGGTCTACACTGTGGATGGGTGTACTGACATTGAAGCCCTCCGCTGGTCTACACTGTGTGAATGGGTGTACTGACATTGAAGCCCTCCGCTGGTCAACACTGTGAATGGGTGTACTGACATTGAAGCCCTCAGCTGGTCTACACTGTGAATGGGTGTACTGATATTGAAGCCCTTCGCTGGTCAACACTGTGAACGGGTGTACTGACATTAAAGCCCTCCGCTGTCTACACTGTGAACGGGTGTACTGATATTGAAGCCCTCTGCTGGTCTACACTGCGAACGGGTGTACTAACATTGAAGCCCTCCGCTTCTCTACACTGTGTGAATGGGTGTACTGACATTGAAGCCCTCCGCTGGTCTACACTGTGAACGGGTGTACTGACATTGAAGCCCTCCGCTGGTCTACACTGTGAACGGGTGTACTGACATTGAAGCCCTCCGCTGGCCTACACTGTGAATGGTGTACTGACGTTGAAGCCCTCCGCTGGTCTACACTGTGAATGGGTGTACTGACATTGAAGCCCTCCGCTGGTCTACACTGTGGATGGGTGTACTGACATTGAAGACCTCCGCTGGTCTACAATGTGAACGGGTGTACTGACATTGAAGCCCTCTGCTGGTCTACACTGTGACGGGTGTACTGACATTGAAGCCCTCCGCTGGTCTACACTGTGAATGGGTGTACTGACATTGAAGCCCTCCGCTGGTCTACACTGTGAACGGGTGTACTGACTTTGAAGCCCTCTGCTGGTCTACACTGTGTGAACGGGTGTACTGACATTGAAGCCCTCTGCTGGTCTACACTGTGAACGGGTGTACTGACATTGAAGCCCTCCGCTGGTCTACACTGTGTGAATGGGTGTACTGACATTGAAGCCCTCCGCTGGTCTACACTGAGTGAATGGGTGTACTGAGATTGAAGCCCTCCGCTGGTCTACACTGTGAACGGGTGTACTGACATTGAAGCCCTCCGCTGGTCTACACTGTGAACGGGTGTACTGACATTGAAGCCCTCTGCTGGTCTACACTGTGTGAATGGGTGTACTGACATTGAAGCCCTCCGCTGGTCTATACTGTGAATGGGTGTACTGACATTGAAGCCCTCCGCTGGTCTACACTGTGTGAATGGGTGTACTGACATTGAAGCCCTCCGCTGGTCTACACTGAGTGAATGGGTGTACTGAGATTGAAGCCCTCCGCTGGTCTACACTGTGAACGGGTGTACTGACATTGAAGCCCTCCGCTGGTCTACACTGTGAACGGGTGTACTGACATTGAAGCCCTCTGCTGGTCTACACTGTGTGAATGGGTGTACTGACATTGAAGCCCTCCGCTGGTCTACACTGTGAACGGTTGTACTGACATTGAAGCCCTCCGCTGGTCTACACTGTGAATGGGTGTACTGACATTGAAGCCCTCCGCTGGTCTACACTGTGAACAGATGTACTGAGATTGAAGCCCTCCGCTGGTCTACACTGTGAATGGGTGTACTGACATTGAAGCCCTCCGCTGGTCTACACTGTGAATGGGTGTACTGACTTTGAAGCCCTCTGCTGGTCTACACTGTGAATGGGTGTACTGAAATTGAAGCCCTCCGCTGATCTACACTGTGTGAATGGGTGTACTGACATTGAAGCCCTCCGCTGGTCTACACTGTGAACGGGTGTACTGACATTGAAGCCCTCTGCTGGTCTACACTGTGAACGGGTGTACTAACATTGAAGCCCTCCGCTTCTCTACACTGTGTGAATGGGTGTACTGACATTGAAGCCCTCCGCTGGTCTACACTGTGAACGGGTGTACTGACATTGAAGCCCTCCGCTGGTCTACACTGTGAACGGGTGTACTGACATTGAAGCCCTCCGCTGGTCAACACTGTGTGAATGGGTGTACAGACATTGAAGCCCTCCGCTGGTCTACACTGTGTGAATGGGTGTACTGACATTGAAGACCTCTGCTGGTCTACACTGTGAACGGGTGTACTGACATTGAAGCCCTCCGCTGGTCTACACTGTGTCAACGGGTGTACTGACGTTGAAGCCCTCCGCTGGTCAACACTGTGTGAACGGGTGTACTGACATTGAAGCCCTCCGCTGGTCTACAATGTGAACGGGTGTACTGACATTGAAGTCCTCCGCTGGTCTACACTGTGTGAATGGGTGTACTGACATTGAAGCCCTCCTCTGGTCTACACTGTGTGAACGGGTGTACTGACATTGACGCCCTCCGCTAGTCTACACTGTGTGAACGGGTGTACTGCATTTGAAGCCCTCCGCTGGTCTACACTGTGAACGGGTGTACTGACATTGTAGCCCTCCGCTGGTCTACACTGTGAATGGGTGTACTGACATTGAAGCCCTCCGCTAGTCTACACTGTGAACGGGTGTACTGCATTTGAAGCCCTCCGCTGGTCAACACTGTGAACGGGTGTACTGACATTGAACACCTCCGCTGGTCTACACTGTGTGTACGGGTGTACTGACATTGAAGCCCTCCGCTGGTCTATACTGTGAACGGGTGTACTGACATTGAAGCCCTCCGCTAGTCAACACTGTGTTAATGGGTGTACTGACATTGAAGCCCTCCGCTAGTCTATACTGTGTGAATGGGTGTACTGACATTGAAGCCCTCCGCTGGTCTACACTGTGGATGGGTGTAATGACATTGAAGCCCTCCGCGGTCCATACTGTGTGAATGGGTGTACTGACATTGAAGCCCTCCGCTGGTCAACACTCTGAATGGGTGTACTGACATTGAAGCCCTCAGCTGGTCTACACTGTGAATGGGTGTACTGACATTGAAGCCCTTCGCTGGTCAACACTGTGAACGGGTGTACTGACATTAAAGCCCTCCGCTGGTCTACACTGTGAACGGGTGTAATGACTTTGAAGCCCTCCGCTGGTCTACACTGTGAACGGGTGTACTGACATTGAAGCCCTCCGCTGGTCTACACTGTGAATGGGTGTACTGACATTGAAGCCCTCCGCTGGTCTACACTGTGAACAGATGTACTGAGATTGAAGCCCTCCGCTGGTCTACACTGTGAATGGGTGTACTGACATTGAAGCCCTCCGCTGGTCTACACTGTGAATGGGTGTACTGACTTTGAAGCCCTCTGCTGGTCTACACTGTGAATGGGTGTACTGACATTGAAGCCCTCCGCTGATCTACACTGTGTGAATGGGTGTACTGACATTGAAGCCCTCCGCTGGTCTACACTGTGAACGGGTGTACTGACATTGAAGCCCTCTGCTGGTCTACACTGTGAACGGGTGTACTAACATTGAAGCCCTCCGCTTCTCTACACTGTGTGAATGGGTGTACTGACATTGAAGCCCTCCGCTGGTCTACACTGTGACCGGGTGTACTGACATTGAAGCCCTCCGCTGGTCTACACTGTGAACGGGTGTACTGACATTGAATCCCTCCGCTGGTCAACACTGTGTGAATGGGTGTACAGACATTGAAGCCCTCCGCTGGTCTACACTGTGTGAATGGGTGTACTGACATTGAAGACCTCTGCTGGTCTACACTGTGAACGGGTGTACTGACATTGAAGCCCTCCGCTGGTCTACACTGTGTCAACGGGTGTACTGACGTTGAAGCCCTCCGCTGGTCAACACTGTGTGAACGTGTGTACTGACATTGAAGCCCTCCGCTGGTCTACAATGTGAACGGGTGTACTGACATTGAAGTCCTCCGCTGGTCTACACTGTGTGAATGGGTGTACTGACATTGAAGCCCTCCTCTGGTCTACACTGTGTGAACGGGTGTACTGACATTGACGCCCTCCGCCAGTCTACACTGTGTGAACGGGTGTACTGCATTTGAAGCCCTCCGCTGGTCTACACTGTGAACGGGTGTACTGACATTGTAGCCCTCCGCTGGTCTACACTGTGAGAACGGGTGTACTGACATTGAAGCCCTCCGCTGGTCTACACTGTGAATGGGTGTACTGACATTGAAGCCCTCCGCTAGTCTACACTGTGAACGGGTGTACTGCATTTGAAGCCCTCCGCTGGTCAACACTGTGAACGGGTGTACTGACATTGAACACCTCCGCTGGTCTACACTGTGTGAACGGGTGTACTGACATTGAAGCCCTCCGCTGGTCTATACTGTGAACGGGTGTACTGACATTGAAGCCCTCCGCTAGTCAACACTGTGTTAATGGGTGTACTGACATTGAAGCCCTCCGCTAGTCTATACTGTGTGAATGGGTGTACTGACATTGAAGCCCTCCGCTGGTCTACACTGTGAATGGGTGTACTGACATTGAAGCACTCCGCTGGTCTACACTATGAACGGGTGTACTGAGATTGAAGCCCTCCGCTGGTCTACACTATGAACGGGTGTACTGAGATTGAAGCCCTCCGCTGGTCAACACTGTGAACGGGTATACTGACATTGAAGCCCTCCGCTGGTCAACACTGTGAACGGGTGTACTGAGATTGAAGCCCTCCGCTGGTCAACACTGTGAACGGGTGTACTGACATTGAAGCCCTCCGCTGGTCAACACTGTGAACGGGTGTACTGACATTGAAGCCCTCCGCTGGTCTACACTGTGAACGGGTGTACTGACATTGAAGCCCTCCGCTGGTCTACACTGTGAACGGGTGTACTGACATTGAAGCCCTCCGCTGGTCAACACTGTGAAGGGTGTACTGACATTGAAGCCCTCCGCTGGTCTACACTGTGTTAATAGGAGTACTGACATTGAAGCCCTCCGCTGGTCTACACAGTGAACGGGTGTACTGACATTGAAGCCCTCTGCTGGTCTACACTGTGAACGGGTGTAGTTACTTTGAAGCCCTCTGCTGGTCTACACTGTGAACGGGAGTAGTTACTTTGAAGCCCTCTGCTGGTCTGCACTGTGAACGGGTGTACTGATATTGAAGCCCTTCGCTGGTCTACACTGTGAACGGGTGTACTGACTTTGAAGCCCTCCGTTGGACAACACTGTGAATGGGTATACTTACATTGAAGCCCTCCGCTGGTCAACACTGTGAATGGGTGTACTGACATTGAAGCCCTCTGCTGGTCTACACTGTGAACGGGTGTACTGACATTGAAGCCCTCCGCTGGTCTACACTGTGAACGGGTGTACTGACATTGAAGCCCTCCGCTGGTCTACACTGTGAACGGGTGTACTGACATTGAAGCCCTCAGCTGGTCTACACTGTGAACGGGTGTACTGACATTGAAGCCCTCCGCTGGTCTACACTGTGTGAATGGGTGTACTGACATTGAAGTCATTCCACTGGTCTACACTGTGAACGGGTGTACTGACATTGAAGCCCTCCGCTGGTCTACACTGTGAACGGGTGTACTGACATTGAAGCACTCCGCTGGTTAACACTGTGAACGGGTGTACTGACATTGAAGCCCTCCGCTGGTCTACACTGTGTGAATGGGTGTACTGACATTGAAGCCCTCTGCTGGTCTACACTGTGAACAGGTGTACTGACATTGAAGCCCTCCGCTGGTCTACACTGTGTGAATGGGTGTACTGACATTGAAGCCCTCCGCTGGTCTACACTGTGAACGGGTGTACTGACATTGAAGCCCTGCGCTGGTCTACACTGTGAACGGGTGTAGTGACATTGAAGCCCTCTGCTGGTCTACACTGTGAACGGGTGTACTGACATTGAAGCCCTCCGCTGGTCTACACTGCGTGAATGGGTGTACTGACATTGAAGCCCTCCGCTGTCTACACTGTGAACGGGTGTACTGATATTGAAGCCCTCTGCTGGTCTACACTGTGAACGGGTGTACTGACATTGAAGCCCTCCGCTGGTCTACACTGTGTGAATGGGTGTACTGACATTGAAGCCCTCCTCTGGTCTACACTGTGAACGGGTGTACTGACATTGAAGCCCTCCGCTGGTCTACAATGTGAACGGGAGTACTGACATTGAAGCCCTCCGCTGGTCAACACTGTGTGAATGGGTGTACTGACATTGAACCCTCTGCTGGTCTATACTGTGAACGGGTGTACTGACATTGAAGCCCTCCGCTGGTCAACACTGTGTGAACGGGTGTACTGACATTGAAGCCCTCCGCTGGTCTACACTGTGAACGGGTGTACTGACATTGAAGTCCTCCGCTGGTCTACACTGTGTTAATGGGAGTACTGACATTGAAGCCCTCCGCTGGTCTACACTGTGAACGGGTGTACTGACATTGATGCCCTCCGCTGGTCTACACTGTGAATGGGTGTACTGACATTGAAGTCCTCCGCTGGTTAACACTGTGAACGGGTGTACTGACATTGAAGCCCTCCGCTGGTCTACACTATGTGAATGGGTGTACTGACATTGAAGACCTCTGCTGGTCTACACTGTGAACGGGTGTACTGACATTGAAGCCCTCCGCTGGTCTACACTGTGTGAACGGGTGTACTGACGTTGAAGCCCTCCGCTGGTCAACACTGTGTGAACGGGTGTACTGACATTGAAGCCCTCCGCTGGTCTACAATGTGAACGGGTGTACTGACATTGAAGTCCTCCGCTGGTCTACACTGTGTGAATGGGTGTACTGACATAGAAGCCCTCCGCTGGTCTACACTGTGTGAACGGGTGTACTGACATTGACGCCCTCCGCTAGTCTACACTGTGTGAACGGGTGTACTGCATTTGAAGCCCTCCGCTGGTCTACACTGTGAACGGGTGTACTGACATTGTAGCACTCCGCTGGTCTACACTGTGAGAACGGGTGTACTGACATTGAAGCCCTCCGCTGGTCTACACTGTGAATGGGTGTACTGACATTGAAGCCCTCCGCTAGTCTACACTGTGAACGGGTGTACTGCATTTGAAGCCCTCCGCTGGTCAACACTGTGAACGGGTGTACTGACATTGAAGACCTCCGCTGGTCTACACTGTGTGAACGGGTGTACTGACATTGAAGCCCTCCGCTGGTCTATACTGTGAACGGGTGTACTGACATTGAAGCCCTCCGCTAGTCTACACTGTGTGAACGGGTGTACTGACATTGAAGCCCTCCGCTGGTCAACACTGTGAACGGGTGTACTGACATTGAAGCCCTCCGCTGGTCTACACTGTGAACGGGTGTACTGACATTGAAGCCCTCCGCTGGTCTACACTGTGAACGGGTGTACTGACATTGAAGCCCTCCGCTGGTCAACACTGTGAAGGGTGTACTGACATTGAAGCCCTCCGCTGGTCTACACTGTGTTAATGGGAGTACTGATATTGAAGCCCTCCGCTGGTCTACACTGTGAACGGGTGTACTGACTTTGAAGCCCTCCGTTGGTCAACACTGTGAATGGGTATACTTACATTGATGCCCTCCGCTGGTCAACACTGTGAATGGGTGTACTGACATTGAAGCCCTCCGCTGGTCTACACTGTGAACGGGTGTACTGACATTGAAGCCCTCCGCTGGTCTACACTGTGAACGTGTGTACTGACATTGAAGCCCTCCGCTGGTCTACACTGTGAACGGGTGTACTGACATTGAAGCCCTCAGCTGGTCTACACTGTGAACGGGTGTACTGACATTGAAGCCCTCCGCTGGTCTACACTGTGTGAATGGGTGTACTGACATTGAAGCCCTCCACTGGTCTACACTGTGAACGGGTGTACTGACATTGAAGCCCTCCGCTGGTCTACACTGTGAACGGGTTTACTGACATTGAAGCCCTCCGCTGGTCTACACTGTGAACGGGTGTACTGACATTGAAGCCCTCCGCTGGTCTACACTGTGAACGGGTGTACTGACATTGAAGCCCTCCGCTGGTCAACACTGTGAAGGGTGTACTGACATTGAAGCTCTCCGCTGGTCTACACTGTGTTAATGGGAGTACTGATATTGAAGCCCTCCGCTGGTCTACACTGTGAACGGGTGTACTGACTTTGAAGCCCTCCGTTGGTCAACACTGTGAATGGGTATACTTACATTGAAGCCGTCCGCTGGTCAACACTGTGAATGGGTGTACTGACATTGAAGCCCTTTGCTGGTCTACACTGTGAACGGGTGTACTGACATTGAAGCCCTCCGCTGGTCTACACTGTGAACGTGTGTACTGACATTGAAGCCCTCCGCTGGTCTACACTGTGAACGGGTGTACTGACATTGAAGCCCTCAGCTGGTCTACACTGTGAACGGGTGTACTGACATTGAAGCCCTCCGCTGGTCTACACTGTGTGAATGGGTGTACTGACATTGAAGCCCTCCACTGGTCTACACTGTGAACGGGTGTACTGACATTGAAGCCCTCCGCTGGTCTACACTGTGAACGGGTGTACTGACATTGAAGCCCTCCGCTGGTTAACACTGTGAACGGGTGTACTGACATTGAAGCTCTCCGCTGGTCTACACTGTGTGAATGGGTGTACTGACATTGAAGCCCTCTGCTGGTCTACACTGTGAACAGGTGTACTGACATTGAAGCCCTCCGCTGGTCTACAGTGTGTGAACCGGTGTACTGACATTGAAGCCCTCTGCTGGTCTACACTGTGAACGGGTGTACTGACATTGAAGCCCTCCGCTTGTCTACACTGTGAACGGGTGTACTGACATTGAAGCCCTCCGCTGGTCTACACTGTGAATGGGTGTACTGACATTGAAGCCCTCCGCTGGTCTACACTGTGTGAACGGGTGTACTGACATTGAAGCCCTCTGCTGGTCAACACTGTGAACGGGTATACTGACATTGAAGCCCTCCGCTGGTCTACACTGTGAATGGGTGTACTGACATTGAAGCCCTCCGCTGGTCTACACTGTGAATGGGTGTACTGACATTGAACCCCTCCGCTGGTCTACACTGTGTGAATGGGTGTACTGACATTGAAGCCCTCCGCTGGTCTACACTGTGAACGGGTGTACGACATTGAAGCCCGCTGCTGGTCTACACTGTGAACGGGTGTACTGACGTTGAAGCCCTCCGCTGGTCTACACTGTGTGAACGGGTGTACTGACATTGAAGCCCTTCGCTGGTCTACACTGTGAACGGGTGTACTGACATTGAAGCCCTCCTCTGGTCTACACTGTGTGAACGGGTGTACTGACATTGAAGCCCTCCGCTGGTCTACACTGTGAACGGGTGTACTGACATTGAAGCCCTCCTCTGGTCAACACTGTGTGAACGGGTGTACTGACCTTGAAGCCCTCCGCTGGTCTACACTGTGAACGGGTGTACTGACATTGAAGCCCTCCGCTGGTCAACACTGTGAACGGTTGTACTGACGTTGAAGCCCTCCGCTGGTATACACTGTGAACGGGTGTACTGACATTGAAGCCCTCCGCTGTTCTACACTGTGAATGGGTGTACTGACATTGAAGCCCTCCGCTGGTCTACACTGTGAACGGGTGTACTGACATTCAAGCCCTCCGCTGGTCTACACTGTTAACGGGTGTACTGAGATTGAAGCCCTCCGCTGATCTACACTGTGTGAATGGGTGTACTGACATTGAAGCCCTCCGCTGGTCTACACTGTGAATGGGTGTATTGACATTGAAGCCCTCTGCTGGTCTACACTGTAAACGGGTGTACTGACATTGAAGCCCTCCGCTGGTCTACACTGTGTGAATGGGAGTACTGACATTGAAGCCCTCCGCTGGTCTACACTGTGAACGGGTGTACTGACATTGAAGCCCTCCGCTGGTCTACACTGTGAACGGATGTACTGACATTGAAGCCCTCCGCTGGTTAACACTGTGAACGGGTGTACTGACATTGAAGCCCTCCGCTGGTCAACACTGTGTGAATGGGTGTACTGACATTGAAGCCCTCTGCTGGTCTATACTGTGAACGGGTGTACTGACATTGAAGCCCTCCGCTGGTCTACACTGTGTGAACGGGTGTACTGACATGGAAGCCCTCCGCTGGTCAACACTGTGTGAACGGGTGTACTGACATTGAAGCTCTCCGCGGGTCTACACTGTGAACGGGTGTACTTACATTGAAGCCCTCCGCTGGTCTACACTGTGTGAATGGGTGTACTGACATTGAAGCCCTCCTCTGGTCTACACTGTGTGAACGGGTGTACTGACATTGAAACCCTCCGCTGGTCTACACTGTGTGAACGGGTGTACTGCATTTGAAGCCCTCCGCTGGTCTACACTGTGAACGGGTGTACTGACATTGAAGCCCTCCGCTGGTCTACACTGTGAACGGGTGTACTGACATTGAAGCCCTCCGCTGGTCTACACTGTGAACGGGTATACTGACATTGAAGCCCTCCGCTGGTCAACACTGTGAACGGGTGTACTGACATTGAAGCCCTCCGCTGGTCTACACTGTGAACGGGTGTACTGACATTGAAGCCCTCCGCTGGTCTAGACTGTGAACGGGTGTACTGACATTGAAGCCCTCCGCTGGTCAACACTGTGAACGGGTGTACTGACATTGAAGCCCTCCGCCGGTCTACACTGTGTTAATGGGAGTACTGACATTGAAGCCCTCCGCTGGTCTACACAGTGAACGGGTGTACTGACATTGAAGCCCTCTGCTGGTCTACACTGTGAACGGGTGTAGTTACTTTGAAGCCCTCTGCTGGTCTACACTGTGAAAGGGTGTACTGATATTGAAGCCCACCGCTGGTCTACACTGTGAACGGGTGTACTGACATTGAAGCCCTCCGCTGGTCAACACCGTGAATGGGTGTACTTACATTGAAGCCCTCCGCTGGTCAACACTGTGAATGGGTGTACTGACATTGAAGCCCTCTGCTGGTCTACACTGTGAACGGGTGTACTGACATAGAAGCCCTCCGCTGGTCTACACTGTGAACGGGTGTACTGACATTGAAGCCCTCCGCTGGTCTACACTGTGAACGGGTGTACTGACATTGAAGCCCTCTGCTGGTCTACACTGTGAACGGGTGTACTGACATTGAAGCACTCCGCTGGTCTACACTGTGTGAAAGGGTGTACTGACATTGAAGCCCTCCGCTGGTCTACACTGTGAACGGGTGTACTGACATTGAAGCCCTCTGCTGGTCTACACTGTGAACGGGTGTACTGACATAGAAGCCCTCCGCTGGTCTACACTGTGAACGGGTGTACTGACATTGAAGCCCTCCGCTGGTCTACACTGTGAACGGGTGTACTGACATTGAAGCCCTCTGCTGGTCTACACTGTGAACGGGTGTACTGACATTGAAGCACTCCGCTGGTCTACACTGTGTGAAAGGGTGTACTGACATTGAAGCCCTCCGCTGGTCTACACTGTGAACGGGTGTACTGACATTGAAGCCCTCCGCTGGTCAACACTGTGAACGGGTGTACTGACATTGAATCCCTCCGCTGGTGAACACTGTGTGAACGGGTGTACTGACATTGAAGCCCTCCGCTGGTCTACACTGTGAACGGGTGTACTGACATTGAAGCCCTCCGCTGGTTAACACTGTGAACGGGTGTACTGACATTGAAGCCCTCCGCTGGTCTACACTGTGTGAATGGGTGTACTGACATTGAAGCCCTCTGCTGGTCTACACTGTGAACGGGTGTACTGACATTGAAGCCCTCCGCTGGTCTACACTGTGTGAACGGGTGTAGTGACATTGAAGCCCTCCGCTGGTCAACACTGTGTGAACGGGTGTACTGACATTGAAGCCCTCCGCTGGTCTACACTGTGAACGGGTGTAGTGACATTGAAGCCCTCCGCTGGTCTACACTGTGTGAATGGGTGTACTGACATTGAAGCCCTCCTCTGGTCTACACTGTGTGAACGGGTGTACTGACTTTGAAGCCCTCCGCTGGTCTTCACTGTGTGAACGGGTGTACTGCATTTGAAGCCCCCCGCTGGTCTACACTGTGAACGGGTGTACTGACATTGAAGCCCTCCGCTGGTCTACACTGTGTGAACGGGTGTAGTGACATTGAAGCCCTCCGCTGGTCAACACTGTGTGAACGGGTGTACTGACATTGAAGCCCTCCGCTGGTCTACACTGTGAACGGGTGTAGTGACATTGAAGCCCTCCGCTGGTCTACACTGTGTGAATGGGTGTACTGACATTGAAGCCCTCCTCTGGTCTACACTGTGTGAACGGGTGTACTGACTTTGAAGCCCTCCGCTGGTCTTCACTGTGTGAACGGGTGTACTGCATTTGAAGCCCCCCGCTGGTCTACACTGTGAACGGGTGTACTGACATTGAAGCCCTCCGCTTGTCTACACTGTGAGAACGGGTGTACTGACATTGAAGCCCTCCGCTGGTCTACACTGTGAATGGGTGTACTGACATTGAAGCCCTCCGCTGGTCTACACTGTGAACGGGTGTACTGCATTTGAAGCCCGCCGCTGGCCAACACTGTGAACGGGTGTACTGACATTGAAGCCCTGCGCTGGTCTACACTGTGAACGGGTGTACTGACATTGAAGCCCTCCGCTGGTCTATACTGTGAATGGTTGTACTGACATTGAAGCCCTCCGCTGGTCTACAATGTGAACGGGTGTACTGACATTGAAGCCCTCTGCTGGTCTACACTGTGAACGGGTGTACTGACATTGAAGCCCTCCGCTGGTCTACACTGTGAACGGGTGTACTGACATTGATGCTTTCCGCTGGTCTACACTGTGAACGGGTGTACTGACATTGAAGCCCTCCGCTGGTCTACACTGTGTGAACGGGTGTACTGACATTGAAGCCCTCCGCTGGTCTACACTGTGAACGGGTGTACTGACATTGAAGCCCTCCTCTGGTGAACACTGTGTGAACGGGTGTACTGACATTGAAGCCCTCCGCTGGTCTACACTGTGAACGGGTGTACTGACATTGAAGCCCTCCGCTGGTCTACACTGTGAATTGGTGTACTGACATTGAAGCCCTCCGCTGGTCTACACTGTGAACGGGTGTACTGACATTGAAGACCTCCGCTGGTCTACACTGTGAACGGGTGTACTGACATTGAAGCCCTCCGCTGGTCTACACTGTGAACGGGTGTAGTGACATTGAAGCCCTCCGCTGGTCTACACTGTGTGAATGGGTGTACTGACATTGAAGCCCACCTCTGGTCTACACTGTGTGAACGGGTGTACTGACTTTGAAGCCCTCCGCTGGTCTTCACTGTGTGAACGGGTGTACTGCATTTGAAGCCCCCCGCTGGTCTACACTGTGAACGGGTGTACTGACATTGAAGCCCTCCGCTGGTCTACACTGTGTGAACGGGTGTAGTGACATTGAAGCCCTCCGCTGGTCAACACTGTGTGAACGGGTGTACTGACATTGAAGCCCTCCGCTGGTCTACACTGTGAACGGGTGTAGTGACATTGAAGCCCTCCGCTGGTCTACACTGTGTGAATGGGTGTACTGACATTGAAGCCCTCCTCTGGTCTACACTGTGTGAACGGGTGTACTGACTTTGAAGCCCTCCGCTGGTCTTCACTGTGTGAACGGGTGTACTGCATTTGAAGCCCCCCGCTGGTCTACACTGTGAACGGGTGTACTGACATTGAAGCCCTCCGCTTGTCTACACTGTGAGAACGGGTGTACTGACATTGAAGCCCTCCGCTGGTCTACACTGTGAATGGGTGTACTGACATTGAAGCCCTCCGCTGGTCTACACTGTGAACGGGTGTACTGCATTTGAAGCCCGCCGCTGGCCAACACTGTGAACGGGTGTACTGACATTGAAGCCCTGCGCTGGTCTACACTGTGAACGGGTGTACTGACATTGAAGCCCTCCGCTGGTCTATACTGTGAATGGTTGTACTGACATTGAAGCCCTCCGCTGGTCTACAATGTGAACGGGTGTACTGACATTGAAGCCCTCTGCTGGTCTACACTGTGAACGGGTGTACTGACATTGAAGCCCTCCGCTGGTCTACACTGTGAACGGGTGTACTGACATTGATGCTTTCCGCTGGTCTACACTGTGAACGGGTGTACTGACATTGAAGCCCTCCGCTGGTCTACACTGTGTGAACGGGTGTACTGACATTGAAGCCCTCCGCTGGTCTACACTGTGAACGGGTGTACTGACATTGAAGCCCTCCTCTGGTGAACACTGTGTGAACGGGTGTACTGACATTGAAGCCCTCCGCTGGTCTACACTGTGAACGGGTGTACTGACATTGAAGCCCTCCGCTGGTCTACACTGTGAATTGGTGTACTGACATTGAAGCCCTCCGCTGGTCTACACTGTGAACGGGTGTACTGACATTGAAGACCTCCGCTGGTCTACACTGTGAACGGGTGTACTGACATTGAAGCCCTCCGCAGGTCTACACTGTGAACGGGTGTACTGACATTGAAGCCCTCTGCTGGTCTATACTGTGTGAATGGGAGTACTGACATTAAAGCCCTCCGCTGGTCTACACTGTGAACGGGTGTACTGAGATTGAAGCCCTCCGCTGGTCTACACTGTGTGAATGGGTGTACTGACATTGAAGCCCTCCGCTGGTCTACACTGTGAATGGGTGTATTGACATTGAAGCCCTCTGCTGGTCTACACTGTGAACGGGTGTACTGACATTGAAGCCCTCCGCTGGTCTACACTGTGAACGGGTGTACTGACATTGAAGCCCTCCGCTGGTCTGCACTGTGTGAACGGGTGTACTGACATTGAAGACCTCCTCTGGTCTACACTGTGTGAACAGGTGTACTGACATTGAAGTCCTCCGCTGGTCAACACTGTGTGAACGGGTGTACTGACTTTGAAGCCCTCCGCTGGTCTTCACTGTGTGAACGGGTGTACTGCATTTGAAGCCCTCCGCTGGTCTACACTGTGAACGGGTGTACTGACATTGAAGCCCTCCGCTGGTCTACACTGTGACAACGGGTGTACTGACATTGAAGCCCTCCGCTGGTCTACACTGTGAATGGGTGTACTGACATTGAAGCCCTCCGCTGGTCTACACTGTGAACGGGTGTACTGCATTTGAAGCCCTCCGCTGGTCAACACTGTGAACGGGTGTACTGACATTGAAGCCCTCCGCTGGTCTACACTGTGAACGGGTGTACTGACATTGAAGCCCTCCGCTGGTCTATACTGTGAATGGTTGTACTGACATTGAAGCCCTCCGCTGGTCTACAATGTGAACGGGTGTACTGACATTGAAGCCCTCTGCTGGTCTACACTGTGAACGGGTGTACTGACATTGAAGCCCTCCGCTGGTCTACACTGTGAACGGGTGTACTGACATTGAAGCTTTCCGCTGGTCTACACTGTGAACGGGTGTACTGACATTGAAGCCCTCCGCTGGTCTACACTGTGTGAACGGGTGTACTGACATTGAAGCTTTCCGCTGGTCTTCACTGTGAACGGGTGTACTGAAATTGAAGCCCTCCGCTGGTCTACACTGTGAACGGGTGTACTGACATTGAAGCCCTCCTCTGGTGAACACTGTGTGAACGGGTGTACTGACATTGAAGCCCTCCGCTGGTCTACACTGTGAACGGGTGTACTGACATTGAAGACCTCCGCTGGTCTACACTGTGAACGGGTGTACTGACATTGAAGCCCTCCGCAGGTCTACACTGTGAACGGGTGTACTGACATTGAAGCCCTCTGCTGGTCTACACTGTGTGAATGGGTGTACTGACATTGAAGCCCTCCGCTGGTCTACACTGTGAACGGGTGTACTGAGATTGAAGCCCTCCGCTGGTCTACACTGTGTGAATGGGTGTACTGACATTGAAGCCCTCCGCTGGTCTACACTGTGAATTGGTGTATTGACATTGAAGCCCTCTGCTGGTCTACACTGTGAACGGGTGTACTGACATTGAAGCCCTCCGCTGGTCTACACTGTGAACGGGTGTACTGACATTGAAGCCCTCCGCTGGTCTACACTGTGTGAACGGGTGTACTGACATTGAAGACCTCCTCTGGTCTACACTGTGTGAACAGGTGTACTGACATTGAAGCCCTCCGCTGGTCAACACTGTGTGAACGGGTGTACTGCATTTGAAGCCCTCCGCTGGTCTACACTGTGTGAACGGGTGTACTGACATTGAAGCCCTCCGCTGGTCTACACTGTGAACGGGTGTACTGACATTGAAGCTTTCCGCTGGTCTACACTGTGAACGGGTGTACTGACATTGAAGCCCTCCGCTGGTCTACACTGTGTGAACGGGTGTACTGACATTGAAGCCCTCCGCTGGTCTACACTGTGAACTGGTGTACTGACATTGAAGATCTCCGCTGGTCTACACTGTGAACGGGTGTAATGACATTGAAGCCCTCCGCTGGTCTACACTGTGAACGGGTGTACTGACATTGAAGCCCTCTGCTGGTCTACACTGTGTGAATGTGAGTACTGACATTGAAGCCCTCCGCTGGTCTACACTGTGAACGGGTGTACTGACATTGAAGCCCTCCGCTGGTGAACACTGTGTGAACGGGTGTACTGACATTGAAGCCCTCCGCTGGTCTACACTGTGAACGGGTGTACTGACATTGAAGCCCTCAGCTGGTTAACAATGTGAACGGGTGTACTGACATTGAAGCCCTCCGCTGGTCTACACTGTGTGAATGGGTGTACTGACATTGAAGCCCTCTGCTGGTCTACACTGTGAACGGGTGTACTGACATTGAAGCCCTCCGCTGGTCTACACTGTGTGAACGGGTGTACTGACATTGAAGCCCTCCGCTGGTCAACACTGTGTGAACGGGTGTACTGACATTGAAGCCCTCCGCTGGTCTACACTGTGAACGGGTGTACTGACATTGAAGCCCTCCGCTGGTCTACACTGCGTGAACGGGTGTACTGACATTGAAGACCTCCTCTGGTCTACACTGTGTGAACCGGTGTACTGACATTGAAGCCCTCCGCTGGTCAACACTGTGTGAACGGGTGTACTGCATTTGATGCCCTCCGCTGGTATACACTGTGTGAACGGGTGTACTGACATTGAAGCCCTCCGCTGGTCTACACTGTGAACGGGTGTACTGACATTGAAGCCCTCCTCTGGTGAACACTGTGTGAACGGGTGTACTGACTTTGAAACCCTCCGCTGGTCTACACTGTGAACGGGTGTACTGACATTGAAGCCCTCCGCTGGTCTACACTGTGAACTGTTGTACAGACATTGAAGCCCTCCGCTGGTCTACACTGTGAATGGGTGTACTGACATTGAAGCCCTCCGCTGGTCTACACTGTGAACGGGTGTACTGACATTGAAGACCTCCGCTGGTCTACACTGTGAACGGGTGTACTGACATTGAAGCCCTCCGCTGGTCTACACTGTGAACGGGTGTACTGACATTGAAGCCCTCTGCTGGTCTACACTGTGTGAATGGGAGTACTGACATTGAAGCCCTCCGCTGGTCTACACTGTGAACGGGTTTACTGAGATTGAAGCCCTCTGCTGGTCTACACTGTGAACGGTTGTACTGACAGTGAAGCCCTCCGCTGGTCTACACTGTGAACGGGTGTACTGACATTGAAGCTTTCCGCTGGTCTACACTGTGAATGTGTGTATTGACATTGAAGCCCTCTGCTGGTCTACACTGTGAACGGGTGTACTGACATTGAAGCCCTCCGCTGGTCTACACTGTGAACGTGTGTACTGAGATTGAAGCCCTCCGCTGGTCTACACTGTGTGTACGGGTGTACTCACATTGAAGCCCTCCGCTGGTCTACACTGTGTGAATGTGAGTACTGACATTGAAGCCCTCCGCTGGTCTACACTGTGAACGGGTGTACTGACATTGAAGCTCTCCGCTGGTCTACACTGTGAACGGGTGTACTGACATTGAAGCCCTCCGCTGGTTAACACTGTGAACGGGTGTACTGACATTGAAGCCCTCCGCTGGTCTACACTGTGTGAATGGGTGTACTGACATTGAAGCGCTCTGCTGGTCTACACTGTGAAATGGTGTTCTGACATTGAAGCCCTCCACTGGTCTACACTGTGTGAACGGGTGTACTGACATTGAAGCCCTCCGCTGGTCAACACTGTGTGAACGGGTGTACTGACATTGAAGCCCTCCGCTGGTCTACACTGTGAACGGGTGTACTGACATTGAAGCCCTCCGCTGGTCTACACTGTGTGAATGGGAGTACTGACATTGAAGACCTCCTCTGGTCTACACTGTGTGAACGGGTGTACTGACATTGAAGCCCTCCGCTGGTCTACACTGTGTGAACGGGTGTACTGCATTTGAAGCCCTCCGCTGGTCTACACTGTGAACGGGTGTACTGACATTGAAGCCCTCCGCTGGTCTACACTGTGAGAACGGGTGTACTGACATTGAAGCCCTCCGCTGGTCTACACTGTGAATGGGTGTACTGACATTGAAGCCCTCCGCTGGTCTACACTGTGAACGGGTGTACTGCATTTGAAGCCCTCCGCTGGTCAACACTGTGAACGGGTGTACTGACATTGAAGCCCTCCGCTGGTCTACACTGTGAACGGGTGTACTGACATTGAAGCCCTCCGCTGGTCCACACTGTGAATGGTTGTACTGACATTGAAGCCCTCCGCTGGTCTACAATGTGAACGGGTGTACTGACATTGAAGCCCTCTGCTGGTCTACACTGTCAACGGGTGTACTGACATTGAAGCCCTCCGCTGGTCTACACTGTGAACGGGTGTACTGACATTGAAGCTTTCCGCTGGTCTACACTGTGAACGGGTGTACTGACATTGAAGCCCTCCGCTGGTCTACACTGTGTGAACGGGTGTACTGACATTGAAGCCCTCCGCTGGTCTACACTGTGAACGGGTGTACTGACATTGAAGCCCTCCTCTGGTGAACACTGTGTGAACGGGTGTACTGACATTGAAGCCCTCCGCTGGTCTACACTGTGAACGGGTGTACTGACATTGAAGCCCTCCGGTGGTCTACACTGTAAATTGGTGTACTGACATTGAAGCCCTCCGCTGGTCTACACTGTGAACGGGTGTACTGACATTGAATCCCTCCGCTGGTGAACACTGTGTGAACGGGTGTACTGACATTGAAGCCCTCCGCTGGTCAACACTGTGAACGGGTGTACTGTCATTGAAGCCCTCCGCTGGTCTACACTGTGAACGGGTGTACTGACATTGAAGCCCTCCGCTGGTCCACACTGTGAATGGTTGTACTGACATTGAAGCCCTCCGCTGGTCTACAATGTGAACGGGTGTACTGACATTGAAGCCCTCTGCTGGTCTACACTGTCAACGGGTGTACTGACATTGAAGCCCTCCGCTGGTCTACACTGTGAACGGGTGTACTGACATTGAAGCTTTCCGCTGGTCTACACTGTGAACGGGTGTACTGACATTGAAGCCCTCCGCTGGTCTACACTGTGTGAACGGGTGTACTGACATTGAAGCCCTCCGCTGGTCTACACTGTGAACGGGTGTACTGACATTGAAGCCCTCCTCTGGTGAACACTGTGTGAACGGGTGTACTGACATTGAAGCCCTCCGCTGGTCTACACTGTGAACGGGTGTACTGACATTGAAGCCCTCCGCTGGTCTACACTGTAAATTGGTGTACTGACATTGAAGCCCTCCGCTGGTCTACACTGTGAACGGGTGTACTGACATTGAAGACCTCCGCTGGTCTACACTGTGAACGGGTGTACTGACATTGAAGCCCTCCGCTGGTCTACACTGTGAACGGGTGTACTGAGATTGAAGCCCTCCGCAGGTCTACACTGTGTGAATGGGTGTACTGACATTGAAGCCCTCCGCTGGTCTACACTGTGAATGGGTGTATTGACATTGAAGCCCTCTGCTGGTCTACACTGTGAACGGGTGTACTGACATTGAAGCCCTCCGCTGGTCTACACTGTGAACGGGTGTACTGAGATTGAAGCCCTCCGCTGGTCTACACTGTGTGAACGGGTGTACTGAGATTGAAGCCCTCCGCTGGTCTACACTGTGTGAACGGGTGTACTGACATTGAAGCCCTCCGCTGGTCTACACTGTGAACGGGTGTACTGACATTGAAGCCCTCAGCTGGTTAACAATGTGAACGGGTGTACTGACATTGAAGCCCTCCGCTGGTCTACACTGTGTGAATGGGTGTACTGACATTGAAGCCCTCTGCTGGTCTACACTGTGAACGGGTGTACTGACATTGAAGCCCTCCGCTGGTCTACACTGTGTGAACGGGTGTACTGACATTGAAGCCCTCCGCTGGTCAACACTGTGTGAACGGGTGTACTGACATTGAAGCCCTCCGCTGGTCTACACTGTGAACGGGTGTACTGACATTGAAGCCCTCCGCTGGTCTACACTGCGTGAACGGGTGTACTGACATTGAAGACCTCCTCTGGTCTACACTGTGTGAACCGGTGTACTGACATTGAAGCCCTCCGCTGGTCAACACTGTGTGAACGGGTGTACTGCATTTGATGCCCTCCGCTGGTATACACTGTGTGAACGGGTGTACTGACATTGAAGCCCTCCGCTGGTCTACACTGTGAACGGGTGTACTGACATTGAAGCCCTCCTCTGGTGAACACTGTGTGAACGGGTGTACTGACTTTGAAACCCTCCGCTGGTCTACACTGTGAACGGGTGTACTGACATTGAAGCCCTCCGCTGGTCTACACTGTGAACTGTTGTACAGACATTGAAGCCCTCCGCTGGTCTACACTGTGAATGGGTGTACTGACATTGAAGCCCTCCGCTGGTCTACACTGTGAACGGGTGTACTGACATTGAAGACCTCCGCTGGTCTACACTGTGAACGGGTGTACTGACATTGAAGCCCTCCGCTGGTCTACACTGTGAACGGGTGTACTGACATTGAAGCCCTCTGCTGGTCTACACTGTGTGAATGGGAGTACTGACATTGAAGCCCTCCGCTGGTCTACACTGTGAACGGGTTTACTGAGATTGAAGCCCTCTGCTGGTCTACACTGTGAACGGTTGTACTGACAGTGAAGCCCTCCGCTGGTCTACACTGTGAACGGGTGTACTGACATTGAAGCTTTCCGCTGGTCTACACTGTGAATGTGTGTATTGACATTGAAGCCCTCTGCTGGTCTACACTGTGAACGGGTGTACTGACATTGAAGCCCTCCGCTGGTCTACACTGTGAACGTGTGTACTGAGATTGAAGCCCTCCGCTGGTCTACACTGTGTGTACGGGTGTACTCACATTGAAGCCCTCCGCTGGTCTACACTGTGTGAATGTGAGTACTGACATTGAAGCCCTCCGCTGGTCTACACTGTGAACGGGTGTACTGACATTGAAGCTCTCCGCTGGTCTACACTGTGAACGGGTGTACTGACATTGAAGCCCTCCGCTGGTTAACACTGTGAACGGGTGTACTGACATTGAAGCCCTCCGCTGGTCTACACTGTGTGAATGGGTGTACTGACATTGAAGCGCTCTGCTGGTCTACACTGTGAAATGGTGTTCTGACATTGAAGCCCTCCACTGGTCTACACTGTGTGAACGGGTGTACTGACATTGAAGCCCTCCGCTGGTCAACACTGTGTGAACGGGTGTACTGACATTGAAGCCCTCCGCTGGTCTACACTGTGAACGGGTGTACTGACATTGAAGCCCTCCGCTGGTCTACACTGTGTGAATGGGAGTACTGACATTGAAGACCTCCTCTGGTCTACACTGTGTGAACGGGTGTACTGACATTGAAGCCCTCCGCTGGTCTACACTGTGTGAACGGGTGTACTGCATTTGAAGCCCTCCGCTGGTCTACACTGTGAACGGGTGTACTGACATTGAAGCCCTCCGCTGGTCTACACTGTGAGAACGGGTGTACTGACATTGAAGCCCTCCGCTGGTCTACACTGTGAATGGGTGTACTGACATTGAAGCCCTCCGCTGGTCTACACTGTGAACGGGTGTACTGCATTTGAAGCCCTCCGCTGGTCAACACTGTGAACGGGTGTACTGACATTGAAGCCCTCCGCTGGTCTACACTGTGAACGGGTGTACTGACATTGAAGCCCTCCGCTGGTCCACACTGTGAATGGTTGTACTGACATTGAAGCCCTCCGCTGGTCTACAATGTGAACGGGTGTACTGACATTGAAGCCCTCTGCTGGTCTACACTGTCAACGGGTGTACTGACATTGAAGCCCTCCGCTGGTCTACACTGTGAACGGGTGTACTGACATTGAAGCTTTCCGCTGGTCTACACTGTGAACGGGTGTACTGACATTGAAGCCCTCCGCTGGTCTACACTGTGTGAACGGGTGTACTGACATTGAAGCCCTCCGCTGGTCCACACTGTGAACGGGTGTACTGACATTGAAGCCCTCCTCTGGTGAACACTGTGTGAACGGGTGTACTGACATTGAAGCCCTCCGCTGGTCTACACTGTGAACGGGTGTACTGACATTGAAGCCCTCCGGTGGTCTACACTGTAAATTGGTGTACTGACATTGAAGCCCTCCGCTGGTCTACACTGTGAACGGGTGTACTGACATAGAATCCCTCCGCTGGTGAACACTGTGTGAACGGGTGTACTGACATTGAAGCCCTCCGCTGGTCAACACTGTGAACGGGTGTACTGTCATTGAAGCCCTCCGCTGGTCTACACTGTGAACGGGTGTACTGACATTGAAGCCCTCCGCTGGTCCACACTGTGAATGGTTGTACTGACATTGAAGCCCTCCGCTGGTCTACAATGTGAACGGGTGTACTGACATTGAAGCCCTCTGCTGGTCTACACTGTCAACGGGTGTACTGACATTGAAGCCCTCCGCTGGTCTACACTGTGAACGGGTGTACTGACATTGAAGCTTTCCGCTGGTCTACACTGTGAACGGGTGTACTGACATTGAAGCCCTCCGCTGGTCTACACTGTGTGAACGGGTGTACTGACATTGAAGCCCTCCGCTGGTCTACACTGTGAACGGGTGTACTGACATTGAAGCCCTCCTCTGGTGAACACTGTGTGAACGGGTGTACTGACATTGAAGCCCTCCGCTGGTCTACACTGTGAACGGGTGTACTGACATTGAAGCCCTCCGCTGGTCTACACTGTAAATTGGTGTACTGACATTGAAGCCCTCCGCTGGTCTACACTGTGAACGGGTGTACTGACATTGAAGACCTCCGCTGGTCTACACTGTGAACGGGTGTACTGACATTGAAGCCCTCCGCTGGTCTACACTGTGAACGGGTGTACTGAGATTGAAGCCCTCCGCAGGTCTACACTGTGTGAATGGGTGTACTGACATTGAAGCCCTCCGCTGGTCTACACTGTGAATGGGTGTATTGACATTGAAGCCCTCTGCTGGTCTACACTGTGAACGGGTGTACTGACATTGAAGCCCTCCGCTGGTCTACACTGTGAACGGGTGTACTGAGATTGAAGCCCTCCGCTGGTCTACACTGTGTGAACGGGTGTACTGACATTGAAGCCCTCCGCTGGTCTACACTGTGTGAATGTGAGTACTGACATTGAAGCCCTCCGCTGGTCTACACTGAACGGGTGTACTGACATTGAATCCCTCCGCTGGTGAACACTGTGTGAACGGGTGTACTGACATTGAAGCCCTCCGCTGGTCTACACTGTGAACGGGTGTACTGACATTGAAGCCCTCCGCTGGTTAACACTGTGAACGGGTGTACTGACATTGAAGCCCTCCGCTGGTCTACGCTGTGTGAATGGGTGTACTGACATTGAAGCCCTCTGCTGGTCTACACTGTGAACGGGTGTACTGACATTGAAGCCCTCCACTGGTCTACACTGTGTGAACGGGTGTACAGACATTGAAGCCCTCCGCTGGTCAACACTGTGTGAACGGGTGTACTGACATTGAAGCCCTCCGCTGGTCTACACTGTGATCGGGTGTACTGACATTGAGCCCTCCGCTGGTCTACACTGTGTGAACGGGTGTACTGACATTGAAGACCTCCTCTGGTCTACACTGTGTGAACAGGTGTACTGACATTGAAGCCCTCCGCTGGTCAACACTGTGTGAATGGGTGTACTGCATTTGAAGCCCTCCGCTGGTCTACACTGTGTGAAAGGGTGTACTGACATTGAAGCCCTCCGCTGGTCTACACTGTGAACGGGTGTACTGACATTGAAGCCCTCCTCTGGTGAACACTGTGTGAACGGGTGTACTGACATTGAAGCCCTCCGCTGGTCTACACTGTGAACGAGTGTACTGACATTGAAGCCCTCCGCTGGTCTACACTGTGAACGGGTGTACAGACATTGAAGCCCTCCGCTGGTCTACACTGTGAACGGGTGTACTGACATTGAAGCCCTCCGCTGGTCTACACTGTGAACGGGTGTACTGACATTGAAGACCTCCGCTGGTCTACACTGTGAACGGGTGTACTGACATTGAAGCCCTCCGCTGGTCTACACTGTGAACGGGTGTACTGACATTGAAGCCCTCTGCTGGTCTACACTGTGTGAATGGGAGTACTGACATTGAAGCCCTCCGCTGGTCTACACTGTGAACGGGTGTACTGAGATTGAAGCCCTCCGCTGGTCTACACTGTGTGAATGGGTGTACTGACATTGAAGCCCTCCGCTGGTCTACACTGTGAATGGGTGTATTGACATTGAAGCCCTCTGCTGGTCTACACTGTGAACGGGTGTACTGACATTGAAGCCCTCCGCTGGTCTACACTGTGTGAACGGGTGTAGTGACATTGAAGCCCTCCGCTGGTCAACACTGTGTGAACGGGTGTACTGACATTGAAGCCCTCCGCTGGTCTACACTGTGAACGGGTGTAGTGACATTGAAGCCCTCCGCTGGTCTACACTGTGTGAATGGGTGTACTGACATTGAAGCCCTCCTCTGGTCTACACTGTGTGAACGGGTGTACTGACTTTGAAGCCCTCCGCTGGTCTTCACTGTGTGAACGGGTGTACTGCATTTGAAGCCCCCCGCTGGTCTACACTGTGAACGGGTGTACTGACATTGAAGCCCTCCGCTGGTCTACACTGTGAGAACGGGTGTACTGACATTGAAGCCCTCCGCTGGTCTACACTGTGAATGGGTGTACTGACATTGAAGCCCTCCGCTGGTCTACACTGTGAACGGGTGTACTGCATTTGAAGCCCGCCGCTGGCCAACACTGTGAACGGGTGTACTGACATTGAAGCCCTGCGCTGGTCTACACTGTGAACGGGTGTACTGACATTGAAGCCCTCCGCTGGTCTATACTGTGAATGGTTGTACTGACATTGAAGCCCTCCGCTGGTCTACAATGTGAACGGGTGTACTGACATTGAAGCCCTCTGCTGGTCTACACTGTGAACGGGTGTACTGACATTGATGCTTTCCGCTGGTCTACACTGTGAACGGGTGTACTGACATTGAAGCCCTCCGCTGGTCTACACTGTGTGAACGGGTGTACTGACATTGAAGCCCTCCGCTGGTCTACACTGTGAACGGGTGTACTGACATTGAAGCCCTCCTCTGGTGAACACTGTGTGAACGGGTGTACTGACATTGAAGCCCTCCGCTGGTCTACACTGTGAACGGGTGTACTGACATTGAAGCCCTCCGCTGGTCTACACTGTGAATTGGTGTACTGACATTGAAGCCCTCCGCTGGTCTACACTGTGAACGGGTGTACTGACATTGTAGACCTCCGCTGGTCTACACTGTGAACGGGTGTACTGACATTGAAGCCCTCCGCAGGTCTACACTGTGAACGGGTGTACTGACATTGAAGCCCTCTGCTGGTCTATACTGTGTGAATGGGAGTACTGACATTAAAGCCCTCCGCTGGTCTACACTGTGAACGGGTGTACTGAGATTGAAGCCCTCCGCTGGTCTACACTGTGTGAATGGGTGTACTGACATTGAAGCCCTCCGCTGGTCTACACTGTGAATGGGTGTATTGACATTGAAGCCCTCTGCTGGTCTACACTGTGAACGGGTGTACTGACATTGAAGCCCTCCGCTGGTCTACACTGTGAACGGGTGTACTGACATTGAAGCCCTCCGCTGGTCTGCACTGTGTGAACGGGTGTACTGACATTGAAGACCTCCTCTGGTCTACACTGTGTGAACAGGTGTACTGACATTGAAGTCCTCCGCTGGTCAACACTGTGAACGGGTGTACTGCATTTGAAGCCCTACGCTGGTCAACACTGTGAACGGGTGTACTGACATTGAAGCCCTCCGCTGGTCTACACTGTGAACGGGTGTACTGACATTGAAGCCCTCCGCTGGTCTATACTGTGAATGGTTGTACTGACATTGAAGCCCTCCGCTGGTCTGCACTGTGTGAACGGGTGTACTGACATTGAAGACCTCCTCTGGTCTACACTGTGTGAACAGGTGTACTGACATTGAAGTCCTCCGCTGGTCAACACTGTGTGAACGGGTGTACTGACTTTGAAGCCCTCCGCTGGTCTTCACTGTGTGAACGGGTGTACTGCATTTGAAGCCCTCCGCTGGTCTACACTGTGAACGGGTGTACTGACATTGAAGCCCTCCGCTGGTCTACACTGTGAGAACGGGTGTACTGACATTGAAGCCCTCCGCTGGTCTACACTGTGAATGGGTGTACTGACATTGAAGCCCTCCGCTGGTCTACACTGTGAACGGGTGTACTGCATTTGAAGCCCTACGCTGGTCAACACTGTGAACGGGTGTACTGACATTGAAGCCCTCCGCTGGTCTACACTGTGAACGGGTGTACTGACATTGAAGCCCTCCGCTGGTCTATACTGTGAATGGTTGTACTGACATTGAAGCCCTCCGCTGGTCTACAATGTGAACGGGTGTACTGACATTGAAGCCCTCTGCTGGTCTACACTGTGAACGGGTGTACTGACATTGAAGCCCTCCGCTGGTCTACACTGTGAACGGGTGTACTGACATTGAAGCTTTC
Organism: Hypanus sabinus; assembly: GCF_030144855.1. Classification (NCBI taxonomy): domain Eukaryota; kingdom Metazoa; phylum Chordata; class Chondrichthyes; order Myliobatiformes; family Dasyatidae; genus Hypanus; species Hypanus sabinus. The sequence continues at coordinate 358,230 of NW_026779037.1, forward strand.
CGCTGGTCTACACTGTGAACGGGTGTACTGACATTGAAGCCCTCCGCTGGTCTACACTGTGTGAACGGGTGTACTGACATTGAAGCTTTCCGCTGGTCTACACTGTGAACGGGTGTACTGACATTGAAGCCCTCCGCTGGTCTACACTGTGAACGGGTGTACTGACATTGAAGCCCTCCTCTGGTGAACACTGTGTGAACGGGTGTACTGACATTGAAGCCCTCCGCTGGTCTACACTGTGAACGGGTGTACTGACATTGAAGACCTCCGCTGGTCTACACTGTGAACGGGTGTACTGACATTGAAGCCCTCCGCAGGTCTACACTGTGAACGGGTGTACTGACATTGAAGCCCTCTGCTGGTCTACACTGTGTGAATGGGAGTACTGACATTGAAGCCCTCCGCTGGTCTACACTGTGTGAATGGGTGTACTGACATTGAAGCCCTCCGCTGGTCTACACTGTGAATTGGTGTATTGACATTGAAGCCCTCTGCTGGTCTACACTGTGAACGGGTTTACTGACATTGAAGCCCTCCGCTGGTCTACACTGTGAACGGGTGTACTGACATTGAAGCCCTCCGCTGGTCTACACTGTGTGAACGGGTGTACTGACATTGAAGACCTCCTCTGGTCTACACTGTGTGAACAGGTGTACTGACATTGAAGCCCTCCGCTGGTCAACACTGTGTGAACGGGTGTACTGCATTTGAAGCCCTCCGCTGGTCTACACTGTGTGAACGGGTGTACTGACATTGAAGCCCTCCGCTGGTCTACACTGTGAACGGGTGTACTGACATTGAAGCTTTCCGCTGGTCTACACTGTGAACGGGTGTACTGACATTGAAGCCCTCCGCTGGTCTACACTGTGTGAACGGGTGTACTGACATTGAAGCCCTCCGCTGGTCTACACTGTGAACGGGTGTACTGACATTGAAGACCTCCGCTGGTCTACACTGTGAACGGGTGTACTGACATTGAAGCCCTCCGCTGGTCTACACTGTGAACGGGTGTACTGACATTGAAGCCCTCTGCTGGTCTACACTGTGTGAATGTGAGTACTGACATTGAAGCCCTCCGCTGGTCTACACTGTGAACGGGTGTACTGACATTGAAGCCCTCCGCTGGTCTACACTGTGAACGGGTGTACTGACATTGAAGCCCTCCGCTGGTGAACACTGTGTGAACGGGTGTACTGACATTGAAGCCCTCCGCTGGTCTACACTGTGAACGGGTGTACTGACATTGAAGCCCTCAGCTGGTTAACAATGTGAACGGGTGTACTGACATTGAAGCCCTCCGCTGGTCTACACTGTGTGAATGGGTGTACTGACATTGAAGCCCTCTGCTGGTCTACACTGTGAACGGGTGTACTGACATTGAAGCCCTCCGCTGGTCTACACTGTGTGAACGGGTGTACTGACATTGAAGCCCTCCGCTGGTCAACACTGTGTGAACGGGTGTACTGACATTGAAGCCCTCCGCTGGTCTACACTGTGAACGGGTGTACTGACATTGAAGCCCTCCGCTGGTCTACACTGCGTGAACGGGTGTACTGACATTGAAGACCTCCTCTGGTCTACACTGTGAACGGGTGTACTGACATTGAAGCCCTCCGCTGGTCTACACTGTGAATTGGTGTACTGACATTGAAGCCCTCCGCTGGTCTACACTGTGAACGGGTGTACTGACATTGAAGACCTCCGCTGGTCTACACTGTGAACGGGTGTACTGACATTGAAGCCCTCCGCAGGTCTACACTGTGAACGGGTGTACTGACATTGAAGCCCTCTGCTGGTCTATACTGTGTGAATGGGAGTACTGACATTAAAGCCCTCCGCTGGTCTACACTGTGAACGGGTGTACTGAGATTGAAGCCCTCCGCTGGTCTACACTGTGTGTATGGGTGTACTGACATTGAAGCCCTCCGCTGGTCTACACTGTGAATGGGTGTATTGACATTGAAGCCCTCTGCTGGTCTACACTGTGAACGGGTGTACTGACATTGAAGCCCTCCGCTGGTCTACACTGTGAACGGGTGTACTGACATTGAAGCCCTCCGCTGGTCTGCACTGTGTGAACGGGTGTACTGACATTGAAGACCTCCTCTGGTCTACACTGTGTGAACAGGTGTACTGACATTGAAGTCCTCCGCTGGTCAACACTGTGTGAACGGGTGTACTGACTTTGAAGCCCTCCGCTGGTCTTCACTGTGTGAACGGGTGTACTGCATTTGAAGCCCTCCGCTGGTCTACACTGTGAACGGGTGTACTGACATTGAAGCCCTCCGCTGGTCTACACTGTGAGAACGGGTGTACTGACATTGAAGCCCTCCGCTGGTCTACACTGTGAATGGGTGTACTGACATTGAAGCCCTCCGCTGGTCTACACTGTGAACTGGTGTACTGCATTTGAAGCCCTCCGCTGGTCAACACTGTGAACGGGTGTACTGACATTGAAGCCCTCCGCTGGTCTACACTGTGAACGGGTGTACTGACATTGAAGCCCTCCGCTGGTCTATACTGTGAATGGTTGTACTGACATTGAAGCCCTCCGCTGGTCTACAATGTGAACGGGTGTACTGACATTGAAGCCCTCTGCTGGTCTACACTGTGAACGGGTGTACTGACATTGAAGCCCTCCGCTGGTCTACACTGTGAACGGGTGTACTGACATTGAAGCTTTCCGCTGGTCTACACTGTGAACGGGTGTACTGACATTGAAGCCCTCCGCTGGTCTACACTGTGTGAACGGGTGTACTGACATTGAAGCTTTCCGCTGGTCTACACTGTGAACGGGTGTACTGACATTGAAGCCCTCCGCTGGTCTACACTGTGAACGGGTGTACTGACATTGAAGCCCTCCTCTGGTGAACACTGTGTGAACGGGTGTACTGACATTGAAGCCCTCCGCTGGTCTACACTGTGAACGCGTGTACTGACATTGAAGACCTCCGCTGGTCTACACTGTGAACGGGTGTACTGACATTGAAGCCCTCCGCAGGTCTACACTGTGAACGGGTGTACTGACATTGAAGCCCTCTGCTGGTCTACACTGTGTGAATGGGAGTACTGACATTGAAGCCCTCCGCTGGTCTACACTGTGTGAATGGGTGTACTGACATTGAAGCCCTCCGCTGGTCTACACTGTGAATTGGTGTATTGACATTGAAGCCCTCTGCTGGTCTACACTGTGAACGGGTGTACTGACATTGAAGCCCTCCGCTGGTCTACACTGTGAACGGGTGTACTGACATTGAAGCCCTCCGCTGGTCTACACTGTGTGAACGGGTGTACTGACATTGAAGACCTCCTCTGGTCTACACTGTGTGAACAGGTGTACTGACATTGAAGCCCTCCGCTGGTCAACACTGTGTGAACGGGTGTACTGCATTTGAAGCCCTCCGCTGGTCTACACTGTGTGAACGGGTGTACTGACATTGAAGCCCTCCGCTGGTCTACACTGTGAACGGGTGTACTGACATTGAAGCTTTCCGCTGGTCTACACTGTGAACGGGTGTACTGACATTGAAGCCCTCCGCTGGTCTACACTGTGAACGGGTGTACTGACATTGAAGCCCTCCGCTGGTCTACACTGTGTGAATGGGTGTACTGACATTGAAGCCCTCTGCTGGTCTACACTGTGAACGGGTGTACTGACATTGAAGCCCTCCGCTGGTCTACACTGTGTGAACGGGTGTACTGACATTGAAGCCCTCCGCTGGTCTACACTTTGAACGGGTGTACTGACATTGAAGCCCTCCGCTGGTCTACACTGCGTGAACGGGTGTACTGACATTGAAGACCTCCTCTGGTCTACACTGTGTGAACTGGTGTACTGACATTGAAGCCCTCCGCTGGTCAACACTGTGTGAACGGGTGTACTGCATTTGATGCCCTCCGCTGGTATACACTGTGTGAACGGGTGTACTGACATTGAAGCCCTCCGCTGGTCTACACTGTGAACGGGTGTACTGACATTGAAGCCCTCCTCTGGTGAACACTGTGTGAACGGGTGTACTGACTTTGAAACCCTCCGCTGGTCTACACTGTGAACGGGTGTACTGACATTGAAGCCCTCCGCTGGTCTACACTGTGAACGGGTGTACAGACATTGAAGCCCTCCGCTGGTCTACACTGTGAATGGGTGTACTGACATTGAAGCCCTCCGCTGGTCTACACTGTGAACGGGTGTACTGACATTGAAGACCTCCGCTGGTCTACACTGTGAACGGGTGTACTGACATTGAAGCCCTCCGCTGGTCTACACTGTGAACGGGTGTACTGACATTGAAGCCCTCTGCTGGTCTACACTGTGTGAATGGGAGTACTGACATTGAAGCCCTCCGCTGGTCTACACTGTGAACGGGTTTACTGAGATTGAAGCCCTCTGCTGGTCTACACTGTGAACGGTTGTACTGACATTGAAGCCCTCCGCTGGTCTACACTGTGAACGGGTGTACTGACATTGAAGCTTTCCGCTGGTCTACACTGTGAATGGGTGTATTGACATTGAAGCCCTCTGCTGGTCTACACTGTGAAACGGGTGTACTGACATTGAAGCCCTCCGCTGGTCTACACTGTGAACGGGTGTACTGAGATTGAAGCCCTCCGCTGGTCTACACTGTGTGTACGGGTGTACTCACATTGAAGCCCTCCGCTGGTCTACACTGTGTGAATGTGAGTACTGACATTGAAGCCCTCCGCTGGTCTACACTGTGAACGGGTGTACTGACATTGAAGCCCTCCGCTGGTCTACACTGTGAACGGGTGTACTGACATTGAATCCCTCCGCTGGTTAACACTGTGAACGGGTGTACTGACATTGAAGCCCTCCGCTGGTCTACACTGTGTGAATGGGTGTACTGACATTGAAGCGCTCTGCTGGTCTACACTGTGAAATGGTGTTCTGACATTGAAGCCCTCCACTGGTCTACATTGTGTGAACGGGTGTACTGACATTGAAGCCCTCCGCTGGTCAACACTGTGTGAACGGGTGTACTGACATTGAAGCCCTCCGCTGGTCTACACTGTGAACGGGTGTACTGACATTGAAGCCCTCCGCTGGTCTACACTGTGTGAATGGGTGTACTGACATTGAAGACCTCCTCTGGTCTACACTGTGTGAACGGGTGTACTGTCATTGAAGCCCTCCGCTGGTCTACACTGTGTGAACGGGTGTACTGCATTTGAAGCCCTCCGCTGGTCTACACTGTGAACGGGTGTACTGACATTGAAGCCCTCCGCTGGTCTACACTGTGAGAACGGGTGTACTGACATTGAAGCCCTCCGCTGGTCTACACTGTGAATGGGTGTACTGACATTGAAGCCCTCCGCTGGTCTACACTGTGAACGGGTGTACTGCATTTGAAGCCCTCCGCTGGTCAACACTGTGAACGGGTGTACTGACATTGAAGCCCTCCGCTGGTCTACACTGTGAACGGGTGTACTGACATTGAAGCCCTCCGCTGGTCCACACTGTGAATGGTTGTACTGACATTGAAGCCCTCCGCTGGTCTACAATGTGAACGGGTGTCCTGACATTGAAGCCCTCTGCTGGTCTACACTGTCAACGGGTGTACTGACATTGAAGCCCTCCGCTGGTCTACACTGTGAACGGGTGTACTGACATTGAAGCTTTCCGCTGGTCTACACAGTGAACGGGTGTACTGACATTGAAGCCCTCCGCTGGTCTACACTGTGTGAACGGGTGTACTGACATTGAAGCCCTCCGCTGGTCTACACTGTGAATGGGTGTACTGACATTGAAGCCCTCCTCTGGTGAACACTGTGTGAACGGGTGTACTGACATTGAAGCCCTCCGCTGGTCTACACTGTGAATGGGTGTACTGACATTGAAGCCCTCAGCTGGTCTACACTGTGAACAGGTGTACTGAGATTGAAGCCCTCCGCTGGTCTACACTGTGAATGGGTGTACTGACATTGAAGCCCTCCGCTGGTCTACACTGTGAATGGGTGTACTGACATTGAAGCCCTCCGCTGGTCTACACTGTGAACAGGTGTACTGAGATTGAAGCCCTCCGCTGGTCTACACTGTGAATGGGTGTACTGACATTGAAGCCCTCCGCTGGTCTACACTGTGAATGGGTGTACTGACTTTGAAGCCCTCTGCTGGTCTACACTGTGAATGGGTGTACTGACATTGAAGCTCTCCGCTGGTCTACACTGTGTGAATGGGTGTACTGACATTGAAGCCCTCCGCTGATCTACACTGTGTGAAAGGGTGTACTGACATTGAAGCCCTCCGCTGGTCTACACTGTGAACGGGTGTACTGACATTGAAGCCCTCCGCTGGTCTACACTGTGAACGGGTGTACTGACATTGAAGCCCTCCGCTGGTCTACACTGTGAACGGGTGTAGTGACATTGAAGCCCTCTGCTGGTCTACACTGTGAACGGGTGTACTGACATTGAAGCGCTCCGCTGGTCTACACTGTGAACGGGTGTACTGACATTGAACCCCTCCGCTGGTCTACACTGTGAATGGTTGTACTGACATTGAAGCCCTCCGCTGGTCTACAATGTGAACGGGTGTACTGACATTGAAGCCCTCTGCTGGTCTACACTGTGACGGGTGTACTGACATTGAAGCCCTCCGCTGGTCTACACTGTGAATGGGTGTACTGACATTGAAGCCCTCCGCTGGTCTACACTGTGAATGGGTGTACTGACATTGAAGCCCTCCGCTGGTCTACACTGTGGATGGGTGTAATGACATTGAAGCCCTCCGCTGGTCTATACTGTGTGAATGGGTGTACTGACATTGAAGCCCTCCGCTGGTCAACACTGTGAATGGGTGTACTGACATTGAAGCCCTCAGCTGGTCTACACTGTGAATGGGTGTACTGACATTGAAGCCCTTCGCTGGTCAACACTGTGAACGGGTGTACTGACATTAAAGCCCTCCGCTTGTCTACACTGTGAACGGGTGTAATGACATTGAAGCCCTCCGCTGGTCTACACTGTGAACGGGTGTACTGACATTGAAGCCCTCCGCTGGTCTACACTGTGAATGGGTGTACTGACATTGAAGCCCTCCGCTGGTCTACACTGTGAACAGATGTACTGAGATTGAAGCCCTCCGCTGGTCTACACTGTGAATGGGTGTACTGACATTGAAGCCCTCCGCTGGTCTACACTGTGAATGGGTGTACTGACTTTGAAGCCCTCTGCTGGTCTACACTGTGAATGGGTGTACTGAAATTGAAGCCCTCCGCTGATCTACACTGTGTGAATGGGTGTACTGACATTGAAGCCCTCCGCTGGTCTACACTGTGAACGGGTGTACTGACATTGAAGCCCTCTGCTGGTCTACACTGTGAACGGGTGTACTAACATTGAAGCCCTCCGCTTCTCTACACTGTGTGAATGGGTGTACTGACATTGAAGCCCTCCGCTGGTCTACACTGTGAACGGGTGTACTGACATTGAAGCCCTCCGCTGGTCTACACTGTGAACGGGTGTACTGACATTGAAGCCCTCCGCTGGTCAACACTGTGTGAATGGGTGTACAGACATTGAAGCCCTCCGCTGGTCTACACTGTGTGAATGGGTGTACTGACATTGAAGACCTCTGCTGGTCTACACTGTGAACGGGTGTACTGACATTGAAGCCCTCCGCTGGTCTATACTGTGTCAACGGGTGTACTGACGTTGAAGCCCTCCGCTGGTCAACACTGTGTGAACGGGTGTACTGACATTGAAGCCCTCCGCTGGTCTACAATGTGAACGGGTGTACTGACATTGAAGTCCTCCGCTGGTCTACACTGTGTGAATGGGTGTACTGACATTGAAGCCCTCCTCTGGTCTACACTGTGTGAACGGGTGTACTGACATTGACGCCCTCCGCTAGTCTACACTGTGTGAACGGGTGTACTGCATTTGAAGCCCTCCGCTGGTCTACACTGTGAACGGGTGTACTGACATTGTAGCCCTCCGCTGGTCTACACTGTGAATGGGTGTACTGACATTGAAGCCCTCCGCTAGTCTACACTGTGAACGGGTGTACTGCATTTGAAGCCCTCCGCTGGTCAACACTGTGAACGGGTGTACTGACATTGAACACCTCCGCTGGTCTACACTGTGTGTACGGGTGTACTGACATTGAAGCCCTCCGCTGGTCTATACTGTGAACGGGTGTACTGACATTGAAGCCCTCCGCTGGTCAACACTGTGAATGGGTGTACTGACATTGAAGCCCTCCGCTAGTCTATACTGTGTGAATGGGTGTACTGACATTGAAGCCCTCCGCTGGTCTACACTGTGGATGGGTGTAATGACATTGAAGCCCTCCGCGGTCTATACTGTGTGAATGGGTGTACTGACATTGAAGCCCTCCGCTGGTCAACACTGTGAATGGGTGTACTGACATTGAAGCCCTCAGCTGGTCTACACTGTGAATGGGTGTACTGACATTGAAGCCCTTCGCTGGTCAACACTGTGAACGGGTGTACTGACATTAAAGCCCTCCGCTGGTCTACACTGTGAACGGGTGTAATGACTTTGAAGCCCTCCGCTGGTCTACACTGTGAACGGGTGTACTGACATTGAAGCCCTCCGCTGGTCTACACTGTGAATGGGTGTACTGACATTGAAGCCCTCCGCTGGTCTACACTGTGAACAGATGTACTGAGATTGAAGCCCTCCGCTGGTCTACACTGTGAATGGGTGTACTGACATTGAAGCCCTCCGCTGGTCTACACTGTGAATGGGTGTACTGACTTTGAAGCCCTCTGCTGGTCTACACTGTGAATGGGTGTACTGACATTGAAGCCCTCCGCTGATCTACACTGTGTGAATGGGTGTACTGACATTGAAGCCCTCCGCTGGTCTACACTGTGAACGGGTGTACTGACATTGAAGCCCTCTGCTGGTCTACACTGTGAACGGGTGTACTAACATTGAAGCCCTCCGCTTCTCTACACTGTGTGAATGGGTGTACTGACATTGAAGCCCTCCGCTGGTCTACACTGTGAACGGGTGTACTGACATTGAAGCCCTCCGCTGGTCTACACTGTGAACGGGTGTACTGACATTGAAGCCCTCCGCTGGTCAACACTGTGTGAATGGGTGTACAGACATTGAAGCCCTCCGCTGGTCTACACTGTGTGAATGGGTGTACTGACATTGAAGACCTCTGCTGGTCTACACTGTGAACGGGTGTACTGACATTGAAGCCCTCCGCTGGTCTACACTGTGTCAACGGGTGTACTGACGTTGAAGCCCTCCGCTGGTCAACACTGTGTGAACGGGTGTACTGACATTGAAGCCCTCCGCTGGTCTACAATGTGAACGGGTGTACTGACATTGAAGTCCTCCGCTGGTCTACACTGTGTGAATGGGTGTACTGACATTGAAGCCCTCCTCTGGTCTACACTGTGTGAACGGGTGTACTGACATTGACGCCCTCCGCTAGTCTACACTGTGTGAACGGGTGTACTGCATTTGAAGCCCTCCGCTGGTCTACACTGTGAACGGGTGTACTGACATTGTAGCCCTCCGCTGGTCTACACTGTGAGAACGGGTGTACTGACATTAAAGCCCTCCGCTGGTCTACACTGTGTCAACGGGTGTACTGACGTTGAAGCCCTCCGCTGGTCAACACTGTGTGAACGGGTGTACTGACATTGAAGCCCTCCGCTGGTCTACAATGTGAACGGGTGTACTGACATTGAAGTCCTCCGCTGGTCTACACTGTGTGAATGGGTGTACTGACATTGAAGCCCTCCGCTGGTCTACACTGTGAACGGGTGTACTGACATTGAAGACCTCCGCTGGTCTACACTGTGAACGGGTGTACTGACATTGAAGCCCTCCGCTGGTCTACACTGTGAACGGGTGTACTGACATTGAAGCCCTCTGCTGGTCTACACTGTGTGAATGGGAGTACTGACATTGAAGCCCTCCGCTGGTCTACACTGTGAACGGGTTTACTGAGATTGAAGCCCTCTGCTGGTCTACACTGTGAACGGTTGTACTGACATTGAAGCCCTCCGCTGGTCTACACTGTGAACGGGTGTACTGACATTGAAGCTTTCCGCTGGTCTACACTGTGAATGGGTGTATTGACATTGAAGCCCTCTGCTGGTCTACACTGTGAAACGGGTGTACTGACATTGAAGCCCTCCGCTGGTCTACACTGTGAACGGGTGTACTGAGATTGAAGCCCTCCGCTGGTCTACACTGTGTGTACGGGTGTACTCACATTGAAGCCCTCCGCTGGTCTACACTGTGTGAATGTGAGTACTGACATTGAAGCCCTCCGCTGGTCTACACTGTGAACGGGTGTACTGACATTGAAGCCCTCCGCTGGTCTACACTGTGAACGGGTGTACTGACATTGAATCCCTCCGCTGGTTAACACTGTGAACGGGTGTACTGACATTGAAGCCCTCCGCTGGTCTACACTGTGTGAATGGGTGTACTGACATTGAAGCGCTCTGCTGGTCTACACTGTGAAATGGTGTTCTGACATTGAAGCCCTCCACTGGTCTACATTGTGTGAACGGGTGTACTGACATTGAAGCCCTCCGCTGGTCAACACTGTGTGAACGGGTGTACTGACATTGAAGCCCTCCGCTGGTCTACACTGTGAACGGGTGTACTGACATTGAAGCCCTCCGCTGGTCTACACTGTGTGAATGGGTGTACTGACATTGAAGACCTCCTCTGGTCTACACTGTGTGAACGGGTGTACTGTCATTGAAGCCCTCCGCTGGTCTACACTGTGTGAACGGGTGTACTGCATTTGAAGCCCTCCGCTGGTCTACACTGTGAACGGGTGTACTGACATTGAAGCCCTCCGCTGGTCTACACTGTGAGAACGGGTGTACTGACATTGAAGCCCTCCGCTGGTCTACACTGTGAATGGGTGTACTGACATTGAAGCTCTCCGCTGGTCTACACTGTGAACGGGTGTACTGCATTTGAAGCCCTCCGCTGGTCAACACTGTGAACGGGTGTACTGACATTGAAGCCCTCCGCTGGTCTACACTGTGAACGGGTGTACTGACATTGAAGCCCTCCGCTGGTCCACACTGTGAATGGTTGTACTGACATTGAAGCCCTCCGCTGGTCTACAATGTGAACGGGTGTCCTGACATTGAAGCCCTCTGCTGGTCTACACTGTCAACGGGTGTACTGACATTGAAGCCCTCCGCTGGTCTACACTGTGAACGGGTGTACTGACATTGAAGCTTTCCGCTGGTCTACACAGTGAACGGGTGTACTGACATTGAAGCCCTCCGCTGGTCTACACTGTGTGAACGGGTGTACTGACATTGAAGCCCTCCGCTGGTCTACACTGTGAATGGGTGTACTGACATTGAAGCCCTCCTCTGGTGAACACTGTGTGAACGGGTGTACTGACATTGAAGCCCTCCGCTGGTCTACACTGTGAATGGGTGTACTGACATTGAAGCCCTCAGCTGGTCTACACTGTGAACAGGTGTACTGAGATTGAAGCCCTCCGCTGGTCTACACTGTGAATGGGTGTACTGACATTGAAGCCCTCCGCTGGTCTACACTGTGAATGGGTGTACTGACATTGAAGCCCTCCGCTGGTCTACACTGTGAACAGGTGTACTGAGATTGAAGCCCTCCGCTGGTCTACACTGTGAATGGGTGTACTGACATTGAAGCCCTCCGCTGGTCTACACTGTGAATGGGTGTACTGACTTTGAAGCCCTCTGCTGGTCTACACTGTGAATGGGTGTACTGACATTGAAGCTCTCCGCTGGTCTACACTGTGTGAATGGGTGTACTGACATTGAAGCCCTCCGCTGATCTACACTGTGTGAAAGGGTGTACTGACATTGAAGCCCTCCGCTGGTCTACACTGTGAAAGGGTGTACTGACATTGAAGCCCTCCGCTGGTCTACACTGTGAACGGGTGTACTGACATTGAAGCCCTCCGCTGGTCTACACTGTGAACGGGTGTAGTGACATTGAAGCCCTCTGCTGGTCTACACTGTGAACGGGTGTACTGACATTGAAGCGCTCCGCTGGTCTACACTGTGAACGGGTGTACTGACATTGAACCCCTCCGCTGGTCTACACTGTGAATGGTGTACTGACATTGAAGCCCTCCGCTGGTCTACACTGTGAATGGGTGTACTGACATTGAAGCCCTCCGCTGGTCTACACTGTGAATGGGTGTACTGACATTGAAGCCCTCCGCTGGTCTACACTGTGGATGGGTGTAATGACATTGAAGCCCTCCGCTGGTCTATACTGTGTGAATGGGTGTACTGACATTGAAGCCCTCCGCTGGTCAACACTGTGAATGGGTGTACTGACATTGAAGCCCTCAGCTGGTCTACACTGTGAATGGGTGTACTGACATTGAAGCCCTTCGCTGGTCAACACTGTGAACGGGTGTACTGACATTAAAGCCCTCCGCTTGTCTACACTGTGAACGGGTGTAATGACATTGAAGCCCTCCGCTGGTCTACACTGTGAACGGGTGTACTGACATTGAAGCCCTCCGCTGGTCTACACTGTGAATGGGTGTACTGACATTGAAGCCCTCCGCTGGTCTACACTGTGAACAGATGTACTGAGATTGAAGCCCTCCGCTGGTCTACACTGTGAATGGGTGTACTGACATTGAAGCCCTCCGCTGGTCTACACTGTGAATGGGTGTACTGACTTTGAAGCCCTCTGCTGGTCTACACTGTGAATGGGTGTACTGAAATTGAAGCCCTCCGCTGATCTACACTGTGTGAATGGGTGTACTGACATTGAAGCCCTCCGCTGGTCTACACTGTGAACGGGTGTACTGACATTGAAGCCCTCTGCTGGTCTACACTGTGAACGGGTGTACTAACATTGAAGCCCTCCGCTTCTCTACACTGTGTGAATGGGTGTACTGACATTGAAGCCCTCCGCTGGTCTACACTGTGAACGGGTGTACTGACATTGAAGCCCTCCGCTGGTCTACACTGTGAACGGGTGTACTGACATTGAAGCCCTCCGCTGGTCAACACTGTGTGAATGGGTGTACAGACATTGAAGCCCTCCGCTGGTCTACACTGTGTGAATGGGTGTACTGACATTGAAGACCTCTGCTGGTCTACACTGTGAACGGGTGTACTGACATTGAAGCCCTCCGCTGGTCTACACTGTGTCAACGGGTGTACTGACGTTGAAGCCCTCCGCTTGTCAACACTGTGTGAACGGGTGTACTGACATTGAAGCCCTCCGCTGGTCTACAATGTGAACGGGTGTACTGACATTGAAGTCCTCCGCTGGTCTACACTGTGTGAATGGGTGTACTGACATTGAAGCCCTCCTCTGGTCTACACTGTGTGAACGGGTGTACTGACATTGACGCCCTCCGCTAGTCTACACTGTGTGAACGGGTGTACTGCATTTGAAGCCCTCCGCTGGTCTACACTGTGAACGGGTGTACTGACATTGTAGCCCTCCGCTGGTCTACACTGTGAATGGGTGTACTGACATTGAAGCCCTCCGCTAGTCTACACTGTGAACGGGTGTACTGCATTTGAAGCCCTCCGCTGGTCAACACTGTGAACGGGTGTACTGACATTGAACACCTCCGCTGGTCTACACTGTGTGTACGGGTGTACTGACATTGAAGCCCTCCGCTGGTCTATACTGTGAACGGGTGTACTGACATTGAAGCCCTCCGCTAGTCAACACTGTGTTAATGGGTGTACTGACATTGAAGCCCTCCGCTAGTCTATACTGTGTGAATGGGTGTACTGACATTGAAGCCCTCCGCTGGTCTACACTGTGGATGGGTGTAATGACATTGAAGCCCTCCGCGGTCTATACTGTGTGAATGGGTGTACTGACATTGAAGCCCTCCGCTGGTCAACACTGTGAATGGGTGTACTGACATTGAAGCCCTCAGCTGGTCTACACTGTGAATGGGTGTACTGACATTGAAGCCCTTCGCTGGTCAACACTGTGAACGGGTGTACTGACATTAAAGCCCTCCGCTGGTCTACACTGTGAACGGGTGTAATGACTTTGAAGCCCTCCGCTGGTCTACACTGTGAACGGGTGTACTGACATTGAAGCCCTCCGCTGGTCTACACTGTGAATGGGTGTACTGACATTGAAGCCCTCCGCTGGTCTACACTGTGAACAGATGTACTGAGATTGAAGCCCTCCGCTGGTCTACACTGTGAATGGGTGTACTGACATTGAAGCCCTCCGCTGGTCTACACTGTGAATGGGTGTACTGACTTTGAAGCCCTCTGCTGGTCTACACTGTGAATGGGTGTACTGACATTGAAGCCCTCCGCTGATCTACACTGTGTGAATGGGTGTACTGACATTGAAGCCCTCCGCTGGTCTACACTGTGAACGGGTGTACTGACATTGAAGCCCTCTGCTGGTCTACACTGTGAACGGGTGTACTAACATTGAAGCCCTCCGCTTCTCTACACTGTGTGAATGGGTGTACTGACATTGAAGCCCTCCGCTGGTCTACACTGTGAACGGGTGTACTGACATTGAAGCCCTCCGCTGGTCTACACTGTGAACGGGTGTACTGACATTGAAGCCCTCCGCTGGTCAACACTGTGTGAATGGGTGTACAGACATTGAAGCCCTCCGCTGGTCTACACTGTGTGAATGGGTGTACTGACATTGAAGACCTCTGCTGGTCTACACTGTGAACGGGTGTACTGACATTGAAGCCCTCCGCTGGTCTACACTGTGTCAACGGGTGTACTGACGTTGAAGCCCTCCGCTGGTCAACACTGTGTGAACGGGTGTACTGACATTGAAGCCCTCCGCTGGTCTACAATGTGAACGGGTGTACTGACATTGAAGTCCTCCGCTGGTCTACACTGTGTGAATGGGTGTACTGACATTGAAGCCCTCCTCTGGTCTACACTGTGTGAACGGGTGTACTGACATTGACGCCCTCCGCTAGTCTACACTGTGTGAACGGGTGTACTGCATTTGAAGCCCTCCGCTGGTCTACACTGTGAACGGGTGTACTGACATTGTAGCCCTCCGCTGGTCTACACTGTGAGAACGGGTGTACTGACATTAAAGCCCTCCGCTGGTCTACACTGTGAATGGGTGTACTGACATTGAAGCCCTCCGCTAGTCTACACTGTGAACGGGTGTACTGCATTTGAAGCCCTCCGCTGGTCAACACTGTGAACGGGTGTACTGACATTGAACACCTCCGCTGGTCTACACTGTGTGAACGGGTGTACTGACATTGAAGCCCTCCGCTGGTCTATACTGTGAACGGGTGTACTGACATTGAAGCCCTCCGCTAGTCAACACTGTGTTAATGGGTGTACTGACATTGAAGCCCTCCGCTAGTCTATACTGTGTGAATGGGTGTACTGACATTGAAGCCCTCCGCTGGTCTACACTGTGAATGGGTGTACTGACATTGAAGCCCTCCGCTGGTCTACACTATGAACGGGTGTACTGAGATTGAAGCCCTCCGCTGGTCTACACTATGAACGGGTGTACTGAGATTGAAGCCCTCCGCTGGTCAACACTGTGAACGGGTATACTGACATTGAAGCCCTCCGCTGGTCAACACTGTGAACGGGTGTACTGAGATTGAAGCCCTCCGCTGGTCAACACTGTGAACGGGTGTACTGACATTGAAGCCCTCCGCTGGTCAACACTGTGAACGGGTGTACTGACATTGAAGCCCTCCGCTGGTCTACACTGTGAACGGGTGTACTGACATTGAAGCCCTCCGGTGGTCTACACTGTGAACGGGTGTACTGACATTGAAGCCCTCCGCTGGTCAACACTGTGAAGGGTGTACTGACATTGAAGCCCTCCGCTGGTCTACACTGTGTTAATAGGAGTACTGACATTGAAGCCCTCCGCTGGTCTACACAGTGAACGGGTGTACTGACATTGAAGCCCTCTGCTGGTCTACACTGTGAACGGGTGTAGTTACTTTGAAGCCCTCTGCTGGTCTACACTGTGAACGGGTGTAGTTACTTTGAAGCCCTCCGCTGGTCTACACTGTGTGAATGGGTGTACTGACATTGAAGCCCTCCTCTGGTCTACACTGTGTGAACGGGTGTACTGACATTGACGCCCTCCGCTAGTCTACACTGTGTGAACGGGTGTACTGCATTTGAAGCCCTCCGCTGGTCTACACTGTGAACGGGTGTACTGACATTGTAGCCCTCCGCTGGTCTACACTGTGAGAACGGGTGTACTGACATTAAAGCCCTCCGCTGGTCTACACTGTGAATGGGTGTACTGACATTGAAGCCCTCCGCTAGTCTACACTGTGAACGGGTGTACTGCATTTGAAGCCCTCCGCTGGTCAACACTGTGAACGGGTGTACTGACATTGAACACCTCCGCTGGTCTACACTGTGTGAACGGGTGTACTGACATTGAAGCCCTCCGCTGGTCTATACTGTGAACGGGTGTACTGACATTGAAGCCCTCCGCTAGTCAACACTGTGTTAATGGGTGTACTGACATTGAAGCCCTCCGCTAGTCTATACTGTGTGAATGGGTGTACTGACATTGAAGCCCTCCGCTGGTCTACACTGTGAATGGGTGTACTGACATTGAAGCCCTCCGCTGGTCTACACTATGAACGGGTGTACTGAGATTGAAGCCCTCCGCTGGTCTACACTATGAACGGGTGTACTGAGATTGAAGCCCTCCGCTGGTCAACACTGTGAACGGGTATACTGACATTGAAGCCCTCCGCTGGTCAACACTGTGAACGGGTGTACTGAGATTGAAGCCCTCCGCTGGTCAACACTGTGAACGGGTGTACTGACATTGAAGCCCTCCGCTGGTCAACACTGTGAACGGGTGTACTGACATTGAAGCCCTCCGCTGGTCTACACTGTGAACGGGTGTACTGACATTGAAGCCCTCCGGTGGTCTACACTGTGAACGGGTGTACTGACATTGAAGCCCTCCGCTGGTCAACACTGTGAAGGGTGTACTGACATTGAAGCCCTCCGCTGGTCTACACTGTGTTAATAGGAGTACTGACATTGAAGCCCTCCGCTGGTCTACACAGTGAACGGGTGTACTGACATTGAAGCCCTCTGCTGGTCTACACTGTGAACGGGTGTAGTTACTTTGAAGCCCTCTGCTGGTCTACACTGTGAACGGGTGTAGTTACTTTGAAGCCCTCTGCTGGTCTACACTGTGAACGGGTGTACTGATATTGAAGCCCTTCGCTGGTCTACACTGTGAACGGGTGTACTGACTTTGAAGCCCTCCGTTGGACAACTCTGTGAATGGGTATACTTACATTGAAGCCCTCCGCTGGTCAACACTGTGAATGGGTGTACTGAAATTGAAGCCCTGTGCTGGTCTACACTGTGAACGGGTGTACTGACATTGAAGCCCTCCGCTGGTCTACACTGTGAACGGGTGTACTGACATTGAAGCCCTCCGCTGGTCTACACTGTGAACGGGTGTACTGACATTGAAGCCCTCAGCTGGTCTACACTGTGAACGGGTGTACTGACATTGAAGCCCTCCGCTGGTCTACACTGTGTGAATGGGTGTACTGACATTGAAGCCATTCCACTGGTCTACACTGTGAACGGGTGTACTGACATTGAAGCCCTCCGCTGGTCTACACTGTGAACGGGTGTACTGACATTGAAGCACTCCGCTGGTTAACACTGTGAACGGGTGTACTGACATTGAAGCCCTCCGCTGGTCTACACTGTGTGAATGGGTGTACTGACATTGAATCCCTCTGCTGGTCTACACTGTGAACAGGTGTACTGACATTGAAGCCCTCCGCTGGTCTACAGTGTGTGAACGGGTGTACTGACATTGAAGCCCTCCGCTGGTCAACACTGTGAACGGGTGTACTGACATTGAAGCCCTCCGCTGGTCTACACTGTGAACGGGTGTACTGACATTGAAGCCCTCCGCTGGTCTACACTGTGTGAATGGGTGTACTGACATTGAAGCCCTCCGCTGGTCTACACTGTGAACGGGTGTACTGACATTGAAGCCCTGCGCTGGTCTACACTGTGAACGGGTGTAGTGACATTGAAGCCCTCTGCTGGTCTACACTGTGAACGGGTGTACTGACATTGAAGCCCTCCGCTGGTCTACACTGCGTGAATGGGTGTACTGACATTGAAGCCCTCCGCTGTCTACACTGTGAACGGGTGTACTGATATTGAAGCCCTCTGCTGGTCTACACTGTGAACGGGTGTACTGACATTGAAGCCCTCCGCTGGTCTACACTGTGTGAATGGGTGTACTGACATTGAAGCCCTCCTCTGGTCTACACTGTGAACGGGTGTACTGACATTGAAGCCCTCCGCTGGTCTACACTGTGAACGGGTGTACTGACATTGAAGCCCTCTCTGGTCAACACTGTGTGAATGGGTGTACTGACATTGAACCCTCTGCTGGTCTATACTGTGAACGGGTGTACTGACATTGAAGCCCTCCGCTGGTCAACACTGTGTGAACGGGTGTACTGACATTGAAGCCCTCCGCTGGTCTACACTGTGAACGGGTGTACTGACATTGAAGCCCTCCGCTGGTCTACACTGTGAACGGGTGTACTGACATTGAAGCCCTCAGCTGGTCTACACTGTGAACGGGTGTACTGACATTGAAGCCCTCCGCTGGTCTACACTGTGTGAATGGGTGTACTGACATTGAAGCCATTCCACTGGTCTACACTGTGAACGGGTGTACTGACATTGAAGCCCTCCGCTGGTCTACACTGTGAACGGGTGTACTGACATTGAAGCACTCCGCTGGTTAACACTGTGAACGGGTGTACTGACATTGAAGCCCTCCGCTGGTCTACACTGTGTGAATGGGTGTACTGACATTGAAGCCCTCTGCTGGTCTACACTGTGAACAGGTTTACTGACATTGAAGCAATCCGCTGGTCTACACTGTGAACGGGTGTACTGACATTGAAGCCCTCCGCTGGTCAACACTGTGAACGGGTGTACTGACATTGAAGCCCTCCGCTGGTCTACACTGTGAACGGGTGTACTGACATTGAAGCCCTCCGCTGGTCTACACTGTGTGAATGGGTGTACTGACATTGAAGCCCTCCGCTGGTCTACACTGTGAACGGGTGTACTGACATTGAAGCCCTGCGCTGGTCTACACTGTGAACGGGTGTAGTGACATTGAAGCCCTCTGCTGGTCTACACTGTGAACGGGTGTACTGACATTGAAGCCCTCCGCTGGTCTACACTGCGTGAATGGGTGTACTGACATTGAAGCCCTCCGCTGTCTACACTGTGAACGGGTGTACTGATATTGAAGCCCTCTGCTGGTCTACACTGTGAACGGGTGTACTGACATTGAAGCCCTCCGCTGGTCTACACTGTGTGAATGGGTGTACTGACATTGAAGCCCTCCTCTGGTCTACACTGTGAACGGGTGTACTGACATTGAAGCCCTCCGCTGGTCTACACTGTGAACGGGTGTACTGACATTGAAGCCCTCCGCTGGTCAACACTGTGTGAATGGGTGTACTGACATTGAACCCTCTGCTGGTCTATACTGTGAACGGGTGTACTGACATTGAAGCCCTCCGCTGGTCAACACTGTGTGAACGGGTGTAATGACATTGAAGACCTCTGCTGGTCTACACTGTGAACGGGTGTACTGACATTGAAGCCCTCCGCTGGTCTACACTGTGTCAACGGGTGTACTGACGTTGAAGCCCTCCGCTGGTCAACACTGTGTGAACGGGTGTACTGACATTGAAGCCCTCCGCTGGTCTACAATGTGAACGGGTGTACTGACATTGAAGTCCTCCGCTGGTCTACACTGTGTGAATGGGTGTACTGACATTGAAGCCCTCCTCTGGTCTACACTGTGTGAACGGGTGTACTGACATTGACGCCCTCCGCTAGTCTACACTGTGTGAACGGGTGTACTGCATTTGAAGCCCTCCGCTGGTCTACACTGTGAACGGGTGTACTGACATTGTAGCCCTCCGCTGGTCTACACTGTGAGAACGGGTGTACTGACATTAAAGCCCTCCGCTGGTCTACACTGTGAATGGGTGTACTGACATTGAAGCCCTCCGCTAGTCTACACTGTGAACGGGTGTACTGCATTTGAAGCCCTCCGCTGGTCAACACTGTGAACGGGTGTACTGACATTGAACACCTCCGCTGGTCTACACTGTGTGAACGGGTGTACTGACATTGAAGCCCTCCGCTGGTCTATACTGTGAACGGGTGTACTGACATTGAAGCCCTCCGCTAGTCAACACTGTGTTAATGGGTGTACTGACATTGAAGCCCTCCGCTAGTCTATACTGTGTGAATGGGTGTACTGACATTGAAGCCCTCCGCTGGTCTACACTGTGAATGGGTGTACTGACATTGAAGCCCTCCGCTGGTCTACACTATGAACGGGTGTACTGAGATTGAAGCCCTCCGCTGGTCTACACTATGAACGGGTGTACTGAGATTGAAGCCCTCCGCTGGTCAACACTGTGAACGGGTATACTGACATTGAAGCCCTCCGCTGGTCAACACTGTGAACGGGTGTACTGAGATTGAAGCCCTCCGCTGGTCAACACTGTGAACGGGTGTACTGACATTGAAGCCCTCCGCTGGTCAACACAGTGAACGGGTGTACTGACATTGAAGCCCTCCGCTGGTCTACACTGTGAACGGGTGTACTGACATTGAAGCCCTCCGGTGGTCTACACTGTGAACGGGTGTACTGACATTGAAGCCCTCCGCTGGTCAACACTGTGAAGGGTGTACTGACATTGAAGCCCTCCGCTGGTCTACACTGTGTTAATAGGAGTACTGACATTGAAGCCCTCCGCTGGTCTACACAGTGAACGGGTGTACTGACATTGAAGCCCTCTGCTTGTCTACACTGTGAACGGGTGTAGTTACTTTGAAGCCCTCTGCTGGTCTACACTGTGAACGGGTGTAGTTACTTTGAAGCCCTCTGCTGGTCTACACTGTGAACGGGTGTACTGATATTGAAGCCCTTCGCTGGTCTACACTGTGAACGGGTGTACTGACTTTGAAGCCCTCCGTTGGACAACACTGTGAATGGGTATACTTACATTGAAGCCCTCCGCTGGTCAACACTGTGAATGGGTGTACTGAAATTGAAGCCCTCTGCTGGTCTACACTGTGAACGGGTGTACTGACATTGAAGCCCTCCGCTGGTCTACACTGTGAACGGGTGTACTGACATTGAAGCCCTCCGCTGGTCTACACTGTGAACGGGTGTACTGACATTGAAGCCCTCAGCTGGTCTACACTGTGAACGGGTGTACTGACATTGAAGCCCTCCGCTGGTCTACACAGTGTGAATGGGTGTACTGACATTGAAGCCATTCCACTGGTCTACACTGTGAACGGGTGTACTGACATTGAAGCCCTCCGCTGGTCTACACTGTGAACGGGTGTACTGACATTGAAGCACTCCGCTGGTTAACACTGTGAACGGGTGTACTGACATTGAAGCCCTCCGCTGGTCTACACTGTGTGAATGGGTGTACTGACATTGAATCCCTCTGCTGGTCTACACTGTGAACAGGTGTACTGACATTGAAGCCCTCCGCTGGTCTACAGTGTGTGAACGGGTGTACTGACATTGAAGCCCTCCGCTGGTCAACACTGTGAACGGGTGTACTGACATTGAAGCCCTCCGCTGGTCTACACTGTGAACGGGTGTACTGACATTGAAGCCCTCCGCTGGTCAACACTGTGTGAACGGGTGTACTGACATTGAAGCCCTCCGCTGGTCTACACTGTGAACGGGTGTACTGACATTGAAGCCCTCCGCTGGTCTACACTGTGAACGGGTGTACTGACATTGAAGCCCTCAGCTGGTCTACACTGTGAACGGGTGTACTGACATTGAAGCCCTCCGCTGGTCTACACTGTGTGAATGGGTGTACTGACATTGAAGCCATTCCACTGGTCTACACTGTGAACGGGTGTACTGACATTGAAGCCCTCCGCTGGTCTACACTGTGAACGGGTGTACTGACATTGAAGCACTCCGCTGGTTAACACTGTGAACGGGTGTACTGACATTGAAGCCCTCCGCTGGTCTACACTGTGTGAATGGGTGTACTGACATTGAAGCCCTCTGCTGGTCTACACTGTGAACAGGTTTACTGACATTGAAGCCCTCCGCTGGTCTACACTGTGAACGGGTGTACTGACATTGAAGCCCTCCGCTGGTCAACACTGTGAACGGGTGTACTGACATTGAAGCCCTCCGCTGGTCTACACTGTGAACGGGTGTACTGACATTGAAGCCCTCCGCTGGTCTACACTGTGTGAATGGGTGTACTGACATTGAAGCCCTCCGCTGGTCTACACTGTGAACGGGTGTACTGACATTGAAGCCCTGCGCTGGTCTACACTGTGAACGGGTGTAGTGACATTGAAGCCCTCTGCTGGTCTACACTGTGAACGGGTGTACTGACATTGAAGCCCTCCGCTGGTCTACACTGCGTGAATGGGTGTACTGACATTGAAGCCCTCCGCTGTCTACACTGTGAACGGGTGTACTGATATTGAAGCCCTCTGCTGGTCTACACTGTGAACGGGTGTACTGACATTGAAGCCCTCCGCTGGTCTACACTGTGTGAATGGGTGTACTGACATTGAAGCCCTCCTCTGGTCTACACTGTGAACGGGTGTACTGACATTGAAGCCCTCCGCTGGTCTACACTGTGAACGGGTGTACTGACATTGAAGCCCTCCGCTGGTCAACACTGTGTGAATGGGTGTACTGACATTGAACCCTCTGCTGGTCTATACTGTGAACGGGTGTACTGACATTGAAGCCCTCCGCTGGTCAACACTGTGTGAACGGGTGTACTGACATTGAAGACCTCTGCTGGTCTACACTGTGAACGGGTGTACTGACATTGAAGCCCTCCGCTGGTCTACACTGTGTCAACGGGTGTACTGACGTTGAAGCCCTCCGCTGGTCAACACTGTGTGAACGGGTGTACTGACATTGAAGCCCTCCGCTGGTCTACAATGTGAACGGGTGTACTGACATTGAAGTCCTCCGCTGGTCTACACTGTGTGAATGGGTGTACTGACATTGAAGCCCTCCTCTGGTCTACACTGTGTGAACGGGTGTACTGACATTGACGCCCTCCGCTAGTCTACACTGTGTGAACGGGTGTACTGCATTTGAAGCCCTCCGCTGGTCTACACTGTGAACGGGTGTACTGACATTGTAGCCCTCCGCTGGTCTACACTGTGAGAACGGGTGTACTGACATTAAAGCCCTCCGCTGGTCTACACTGTGAATGGGTGTACTGACATTGAAGCCCTCCGCTAGTCTACACTGTGAACGGGTGTACTGCATTTGAAGCCCTCCGCTGGTCAACACTGTGAACGGTTGTACTGACATTGAACACCTCCGCTGGTCTACACTGTGTGAACGGGTGTACTGACATTGAAGCCCTCCGCTGGTCTATACTGTGAACGGGTGTACTGACATTGAAGCCCTCCGCTAGTCAACACTGTGTTAATGGGTGTAGTGACATTGAAGCCCTCCGCTAGTCTATACTGTGTGAATGGGTGTACTGACATTGAAGCCCTCCGCTGGTCTACACTGTGAATGGGTGTACTGACATTGAAGCCCTCCGCTGGTCTACACTATGAACGGGTGTACTGAGATTGAAGCCCTCCGCTGGTCTACACTATGAACGGGTGTACTGAGATTGAAGCCCTCCGCTGGTCAACACTGTGAACGGGTATACTGACATTGAAGCCCTCCGCTGGTCAACACTGTGAACGGGTGTACTGAGATTGAAGCCCTCCGCTGGTCAACACTGTGAACGGGTGTACTGACATTGAAGCCCTCCGCTGGTCAACACTGTGAACGGGTGTACTGACATTGAAGCCCTCCGCTGGTCTACACTGTGAACGGGTGTACTGACATTGAAGCCCTCCGGTGGTCTACACTGTGAACGGGTGTACTGACATTGAAGCCCTCCGCTGGTCAACACTGTGAAGGGTGTACTGACATTGAAGCCCTCCGCTGGTCTACACTGTGTTAATAGGAGTACTGACATTGAAGCCCTCCGCTGGTCTACACAGTGAACGGGTGTACTGACATTGAAGCCCTCTGCTGGTCTACACTGTGAACGGGTGTAGTTACTTTGAAGCCCTCTGCTGGTCTACACTGTGAACGGGTGTAGTTACTTTGAAGCCCTCTGCTGGTCTACACTGTGAACGGGTGTACTGATATTGAAGCCCTTCGCTGGTCTACACTGTGAACGGGTGTACTGACTTTGAAGCCCTCCGTTGGACAACACTGTGAATGGGTATACTTACATTGAAGCCCTCCGCTGGTCAACACTGTGAATGGGTGTACTGAAATTGAAGCCCTCTGCTGGTCTACACTGTGAACGGGTGTACTGACATTGAAGCCCTCCGCTGGTCTACACTGTGAACGGGTGTACTGACATTGAAGCCCTCCGCTGTTCTACACTGTGAACGGGTGTACTGACATTGAAGCCCTCAGCTGGTCTACACTGTGAACGGGTGTACTGACATTGAAGCCCTCCGCTGGTCTACACAGTGTGAATGGGTGTACTGACATTGAAGCCATTCCACTGGTCTACACTGTGAACGGGTGTACTGACATTGAAGCCCTCCGCTGGTCTACACTGTGAACGGGTGTACTGACATTGAAGCACTCCGCTGGTTAACACTGTGAACGGGTGTACTGACATTGAAGCCCTCCGCTGGTCTACACTGTGTGAATGGGTGTACTGACATTGAATCCCTCTGCTGGTCTACACTGTGAACAGGTGTACTGACATTGAAGCCCTCCGCTGGTCTACAGTGTGTGAACGGGTGTACTGACATTGAAGCCCTCCGCTGTTCAACACTGTGAACGGGTGTACTGACATTGAAGCCCTCCGCTGGTCTACACTGTGAACGGGTGTACTGACATTGAAGCCCTCCGCTGGTCTACACTGTGTGAATGGGTGTACTGACATTGAAGCCCTCCGCTGGTCTACACTGTGAACGGGTGAACTGACATTGAAGCCCTGCGCTGGTCTACACTGTGAACGGGTGTATTGACATTGAAGCCCTCTGCTGGTCTACACTGTGAACGGGTGTACTGACATTGAAGCCCTCCGCTGGTCTACACTGCGTGAATGGGTGTACTGACATTGAAGCCCTCCGCTGTCTACACTGTGAACGGGTGTACTGATATTGAAGCCCTCTGCTGGTCTACACTGTGAACGGGTGTACTGACATTGAAGCCCTCCGCTGGTCTACACTGTGTGAATGGGTGTACTGACATTGAAGCCCTCCTCTGGTCTACACTGTGAACGGGTGTACTGACATTGAAGCCCTCCGCTGGTCTACACTGTGAACGGGTGTACTGACATTGAAGCCCTCTCTGGTCAACACTGTGTGAATGGGTGTACTGACATTGAACCCTCTGCTGGTCTATACTGTGAACGGGTGTACTGACATTGAAGCCCTCCGCTGGTCAACACTGTGTGAACGGGTGTACTGACATTGAAGCCCTCCGCTGGTCTACACTGTGAACGGGTGTACTGACATTGAAGCCCTCCGCTGGTCTACACTGTGAACGGGTGTACTGACATTGAAGCCCTCAGCTGGTGTACACTGTGAACGGGTGTACTGACATTGAAGCCCTCCGCTGGTCTACACTGTGTGAATGGGTGTACTGACATTGAAGCCATTCCACTGGTCTACACTGTGAACGGGTGTACTGACATTGAAGCCCTCCGCTGGTCTACACTGTGAACGGGTGTACTGACATTGAAGCACTCCGCTGGTTAACACTGTGAACGGGTGTACTGACATTGAAGCCCTCCGCTGGTCTACACTGTGTGAATGGGTGTACTGACATTGAAGCCCTCTGCTGGTCTACACTGTGAACAGGTTTACTGACATTGAAGCCCTCCGCTGGTCTACACTGTGAACGGGTGTACTGACATTGAAGCCCTCCGCTGGTCAACACTGTGAACGGGTGTACTGACATTGAAGCCCTCCGCTGGTCTACACTGTGAACGGGTGTACTGACATTGAAGCCCTCCGCTGGTCTACACTGTGAGAATGGGTGTACTGACATTGAAGCCCTCCGCTGGTCTACACTGTGAACGGGTGTACTGACATTGAAGCTCTGCGCTGGTCTACACTGTGAACGGGTGTAGTGACATTGAAGCCCTCTGCTGGTCTACACTGTGAACGGGTGTACTGACATTGAAGCCCTCCGCTGGTCTACACTGCGTGAATGGGTGTACTGACATTGAAGCCCTCCGCTGTCTACACTGTGAACGGGTGTACTGATATTGAAGCCCTCTGCTGGTCTACACTGTGAACGGGTGTACTGACATTGAAGCCCTCCGCTGGTCTACACTGTGTGAATGGGTGTACTGACATTGAAGCCCTCCTCTGGTCTACACTGTGAACGGGTGTACTGACATTGAAGCCCTCCGCTGGTCTACACTGTGAACGGGTGTACTGACATTGAAGCCCTCCGCTGGTCAACACTGTGTGAATGGGTGTACTGACATTGAACCCTCTGCTGGTCTATACTGTGAACGGGTGTACTGACATTGAAGCCCTCCGCTGGTCAACACTGTGTGAACGGGTGTACTGACATTGAAGCCCTCCGCTGGTCTACACTGTGAACGGGTGTACTGACATTGAAGTCTCCGCTGGTCTACACTGTGTTAATGGGAGTACTGACATTGAAGCCCTCCGCTGGTCTACACTGTGAACGGGTGTACTGACATTGATGCCCTCCGCTGGTCTACACTGTGAACGGGTGTACTGACATTGAAGTCCTCCGCTGGTTAACACTGTGAACGGGTGTACTGACATTGAAGCCCTCCGCTGGTCTACACTGTGTGAATGGGTGTACTGACATTGAAGACCTCTGCTGGTCTACACTGTGAACGGGTGTACTGACATTGAAGCCCTCCGCTGGTCTACACTGTGTGAACGGGTGTACTGACGTTGAAGCCCTCCGCTTGTCAACACTGTGTGAACGGGTGTACTGACATTGAAGCCCTCCGCTGGTCTACCATGTGAACGGGTGTACTGACATTGAAGTCCTCCGCTGGTCTACACTGTGTGAATGGGTGTACTGACATAGAAGCCCTCCGCTGGTCTACACTGTGTGAACGGGTGTACTGACATTGACGCCCTCCGCTAGTCTACACTGTGTGAACGGGTGTACTGCATTTGAAGCCCTCCGCTGGTCTACACTGTGAACGGGTGTACTGACATTGTAGCCCTCCGCTGGTCTACACTGTGAGAACGGGTGTACTGACATTGAAGCCCTCCGCTGGTCTACACTGTGAATGGGTGTACTGACATTGAAGCCTCCGCTAGTCTACACTGTGAACGGGTGTACTGCATTTGAAGCCCTCCGCTGGTCAACACTGTGAACGGGTGTACTGACATTGAAGACCTCCGCTGGTCTACACTGTGTGAACGGGTGTACTGATATTGAAGCCTCCGCTAGTCTACACTGTGAACGGGTGTACTGCATTTGAAGCCCTCCGCTGGTCTACACTGTGAACGGGTGTACTGACATTGAAGCCCTCCGCTGGTCTAAACTGTGAACGGGTGTACTGACATTGAAGCCCTCCGCTGGTCTACACTGTGAACGGGGGTACTGACATTGAAGACCTCCGCTAGTCTACACTGTGTGAACGGGTGTACTGACATTGAAGCCCTCCGCTTGTCAACACTGTGAACGGGTGTACTGACATTGAAGCCCTCCGCTGGTCTACACTGTGAACGGGTGTACTGACATTGAAGCCCTCCGCTGGTCTACACTGTGAACGGGTGTACTGACATTGAAGCCCTCCGCTAGTCTACACTGTGAACGGGTGTACTGCATTTGAAGCCCTCCGCTGGTCAACACTGTGAACGGGTGTACTGACATTGAAGACCTCCGCTGGTCTACACTGTGTGAACGGGTGTACTGACATTGAAGCCCTCCGCTGGTCTATACTGTGAACGGGTGTACTGACATTGAAGCCCTCCGCTAGTCAACACTGTGTGAATGGGTGTACTGACATTGAAGCCCTCCGCTAGTCTACACTGTGTGAACGGGTGTACTGACATTGAAGCCCTCCGCTGGTCAACACTGTGAACGGGTGTACTGACATTGAAGCCCTCCGCTGGTCTACACTGTGAACGGGTGTACTGACATTGAAGCCCTCCGCTGGTCTACACTGTGAACGGGTGTACTGACATTCAAGCCCTCCGCTGGTCAACACTGTGAAGGGTGTACTGACATTGAAGCCCTCCGCTGGTCTACACTGTGTTAATGGGAGTACTGATATTGAAGCCCTCCGCTGGTCTACACTGTGAACGGGTGTACTGACTTTGAAGCCCTCCGTTGGTCAACACTGTGAATGGGTATACTTACATTGATGCCCTCCGCTGGTCAACACTGTGAATGGGTGTACTGACATTGAAGCCCTCCGCTGGTCTACACTGTGAACGGGTGTACTGACATTGAAGCCCTCCGCTGGTCTACACTGTGAACGTGTGTACTGACATTGAAGCCCTCCGCTGGTCTACACTGTGAACGGGTGTACTGACATTGAAGCCCTCAGCTGGTCTACACTGTGAACGGGTGTACTGACATTGAAGCCCTCCGCTGGTCTACACTGTGTGAATGGGTGTACTGACATTGAAGCCCTCCACTGGTCTACACTGTGAACGGGTGTACTGACATTGAAGCCCTCCGCTGGTCTACACTGTGAACGGGTGTACTGACATTGAAGCCCTCCGCTGGTCTAGACTGTGAACGGGTGTACTGACATTGAAGCCCTCCGCTGGTCTACACTGTGAACGGGTGTACTGACATTGAAGCCCTCCGCTGGTCAACACTGTGAAGGGTGTACTGACATTGAAGCCCTCCGCTGGTCTACACTGTGTTAATGGGAGTACTGATATTGAAGCCCTCCGCTGGTCTACACTGTGAACGGGTGTACTGACTTTGAAGCCCTCCGTTGGTCAACACTGTGAATGGGTATACTTACATTGAAGCCCTCCGCTGGTCAACACTGTGAATGGGTGTACTGACATTGAAGCCCTCTGCTGGTCTACACTGTGAACGGGTGTACTGACATTGAAGCCCTCCGCTGGTCTACACTGTGAACGTGTGTACTGACATTGAAGCCCTCCGCTGGTCTACACTGTGAACGGGTGTACTGACATTGAAGCCCTCAGCTGGTCTACACTGTGAACGGGTGTACTGACATTGAAGCCCTCCGCTGGTCTACACTGTGTGAATGGGTGTACTGACATTGAAGCCCTCCACTGGTCTACACTGTGAACGGGTGTACTGACATTGAAGCCCTCCGCTGGTCTACACTGTGAACGGGTGTACTGACATTGAAGCCCTCCGCTGGTTAACACTGTGAACGGGTGTACTGCCATTGAAGCCCTCCGCTGGTCTACACTGTGTGAATGGGTGTACTGACATTGAAGCCCTCTGCTGGTCTACACTGTGAACAGGTGTACTGACATTGAAGCCCTCCGCTGGTCTACAGTGTGTGAACCGGTGTACTGACATTGAAGCCCTCTGCTGGTCTACACTGTGAACGGGTGTACTGACATTGAAGCCCTCCGCTTGTCTACACTGTGAACGGGTGTACTGACATTGAAGCCCTCCGCTGGTCTACACTGTGAATGGGTGTACTGACATTGAAGCCCTCCGCTGGTCTACACTGTGTGAACGGGTGTACTGACATTGAAGCCCTCTGCTGGTCAACACTGTGAACGGGTATACTGACATTGAAGCCCTCCGCTGGTCTACACTGTGAATGGGTGTACTGACATTGAAGCCCTCCGCTGGTCTACACTGTGAATGGGTGTACTGACATTGAAGCCCTCCGCTGGTCTACACTGTGTGAATGGGTGTACTGACATTGAAGCCCTCCTCTGGTCTACACTGTGAACGGGTGTACGACATTGAAGCCCTCTGCTGGTCTACACTGTGAACGGGTGTACTGACGTTGAAGCCCTCCGCTGGTCTACACTGTGTGAACGGGTGTACTGACATTGAAGCCCTTCGCTGGTCTACACTGTGAACGGGTGTACTGACATTGAAGCCCTCCTCTGGTCTACACTGTGTGAACGGGTGTACTGACATTGAAGCCCTCCGCTGGTCTACACTGTGAACGGGTGTACTGACATTGAAGCCCTCCTCTGGTCAACACTGTGTGAACGGGTGTACTGACCTTGAAGCCCTCCGCTGGTCTACACTGTGAACGGGTGTACTGACATTGAAGCCCTCCGCTGGTCAACACTGTGAACGGTTGTACTGACGTTGAAGCCCTCCGCTGGTATACACTGTGAACGGGTGTACTGACATTGAAGCCCTCCGCTGTTCTACACTGTGAATGGGTGTACTGACATTGAAGCCCTCCGCTGGTCTACACTGTGAACGGGTGTACTGACATTCAAGCCCTCCGCTGGTCTACACTGTTAACGGGTGTACTGAGATTGAAGCCCTCCGCTGATCTACACTGTGTGAATGGGTGTACTGACATTGAAGCCCTCCGCTGGTCTACACTGTGAATGGGTGTATTGACATTGAAGCCCTCTGCTGGTCTACACTGTAAACGGGTGTACTGACATTGAAGCCCTCCGCTGGTCTACACTGTGTAAATGGGAGTACTGACATTGAAGCCCTCCGCTGGTCTACAGTGTGAACGGGTGAACTGACATTGAAGCCCTCCGCTGGTCTACACTGTGAACGGATGTACTGACATTGAAGCCCTCCGCTGGTTAACACTGTGAACGGGTGTACTGACATTGAAGCCCTCCGCTGGTCAACACTGTGTGAATGGGTGTACTGACATTGAAGCCCTCTGCTGGTCTATACTGTGAACGGGTGTACTGACACTGAAGCCCTCCGCTGGTCTACACTGTGTGAACGGGTGTACTGACATGGAAGCCCTCCGCTGGTCAACACTGTGTGAACGGTTGTACTGACATTGAAGCTCTCCGCGGGTCTACACTGTGAACGGGTGTACTGACATTGAAGCCCTCCGCTGGTCTACACTGTGTGAATGGGTGTACTGACATTGAAGCCCTCCTCTGGTCTACACTGTGTGAACGGGTGTACTGACATTGAAACCCTCCGCTGGTCTACACTGTGTGAACGGGTGTACTGCATTTGAAGCCCTCCGCTGGTCTACACTGTGAACGGGTGTACTGACATTGAAGCCCTCCGCTGGTCTACACTGTGAACGGGTGTACTGACATTGAAGCCCTCCGCTGGTCTACACTGTGAACGGGTATACTGACATTGAAGCCCTCCGCTGGTCAACACTGTGAACGGGTGTACTGACATTGAAGCCCTCCGCTGGTCTACACTGTGAACGGGTGTACTGACATTGAAGCCCTCCGCTGGTCTAGACTGTGAACGGGTGTACTGACATTGAAGCCCTCCGCTGGTCAACACTGTGAACGGGTGTACTGACATTGAAGCCCTCTGCTGGTCTACACTGTGAACGGGTGTAGTTACTTTGAAGCCCTCTGCTGGTCTACACTGTGAACGGGTGTACTGATATTGAAGCCCTCCGCTGGTCTACACTGTGAACGGGTGTACTGACATTGAAGCCCTCCGCTGGTCAACACCGTGAATGGGTGTACTTACATTGAAGCCCTCCGCTGGTCAACACTGTGAATGGGTGTACTGACATTGAAGCCCTCTGCTGGTCTACACTGTGAACGGGTGTACTGACATAGAAGCCCTCCGCTGGTCTACACTGTGAACGGGTGTACTGACATTGAAGCCCTCCGCTGGTCTACACTGTGAACGGGTGTACTGACATTGAAGCCCTCTGCTGGTCTACACTGTGAACGGGTGTACTGACATTGAAGCACTCCGCTGGTCTACACTGTGTGAAAGGGTGTACTGACATTGAAGCCCTCCGCTGGTCTACAGTGTGAACGGGTGTACTGACATTGAAGCCCTCCGCTGGTCAACACTGTGAACGGGTGTACTGACATTGAATCCCTCCGCTGGTCTACACTGTTAATGGGTGTACTGATATTGAAGCCCTCCGCTGGTCTACACTGTGAACGGGTGTACTGACATTGAAGCCCTCCGCTGGTTAACACTGTGAACGGGTGTACTGACATTGAAGCCCTCCGCTGGTCTACACTGTGTGAATGGGTGTACTGACATTGAAGCCCTCTGCTGGTCTACACTGTGAACGGGTGTACTGACATTGAAGCCCTCCTCTGGTCTACACTGTGTGAACGGGTGTACTGACTTTGAAGCCCTCCGCTGGTCTTCACTGTGTGAACGGGTGTACTGCATTTGAAGCCCCCCGCTGGTCTACACTGTGAACGGGTGTACTGACATTGAAGCCCTCCGCTGGTCTACACTGTGAGAACGGGTGTACTGACATTGAAGCCCTCCGCTGGTCTACACTGTGAATGGGTGTACTGACATTGAAGCCCTCCGCTGGTCTACACTGTGAACGGGTGTACTGCATTTGAAGCCCGCCGCTGGCCAACACTGTGAACGGGTGTACTGACATTGAAGCCCTGCGCTGGTCTACACTGTGAACGGGTGTACTGACATTGAAGCCCTCCGCTGGTCTATACTGTGAATGGTTGTACTGACATTGAAGCCCTCCGCTGGTCCACAATGTGAACGGGTGTACTGACATTGAAGCCCTCTGCTGGTCTACACTGTGAACGGGTGTACTGACATTGAAGCCCTCCGCTGGTCTACACTGTGAACGGGTGTACTGACATTGATGCTTTCCGCTGGTCTACACTGTGAACGGGTGTACTGACATTGAAGCCCTCCGCTGGTCTACACTGTTGGAACGGGTGTACTGACATTGAAGCCCTCCGCTGGTCTACACTGTGAACGGGTGTACTGACATTGAAGCCCTCCTCTGGTGAACACTGTGTGAACGGGTGTACTGACATTGAAGCCCTCCGCTGGTCTACACTGTGAACGGGTGTACTGACATTGAAGCCCTCCGCTGGTCTACACTGTGAATTGGTGTACTGACATTGAAGCCCTCCGCTGGTCTACACTGTGAACGGGTGTACTGACATTGAAGACCTCCGCTGGTCTACACTGTGAACGGGTGTACTGACATTGAAGCCCTCCGCAGGTCTACACTGTGAACGGGTGTACTGACATTGAAGCCCTCTGCTGGTCTATACTGTGTGAATGGGAGTACTGACATTAAAGCCCTCCGCTGGTCTACACTGTGAACGGGTGTACTGAGATTGAAGCCCTCCGCTGGTCTACACTGTGTGAATGGGTGTACTGACATTGAAGCCCTCCGCTGGTCTACACTGTGAATGGGTGTATTGACATTGAAGCCCTCTGCTGGTCTACACTGTGAACGGGTGTACTGACATTGAAGCCCTCCGCTGGTCTACACTGTGAACGGGTGTACTGACATTGAAGCCCTCCGCTGGTCTGCACTGTGTGAACGGGTGTACTGACATTGAAGACCTCCTCTGGTCTACACTGTGTGAACAGGTGTACTGACATTGAAGTCCTCCGCTGGTCAACACTGTGTGAACGGGTGTACTGACTTTGAAGCCCTCCGCTGGTCTTCACTGTGTGAACGGGTGTACTGCATTTGAAGCCCTCCGCTGGTCTACACTGTGAACGGGTGTACTGACATTGAAGCCCTCCGCTGGTCTACACTGTGAGAACGGGTGTACTGACATTGAAGCCCTCCGCTGGTCTACACTGTGAATGGGTGTACTGACATTGAAGCCCTCCGCTGGTCTACACTGTGAACGGGTGTACTGCATTTGAAGCCCTCCGCTGGTCAACACTGTGAACGGGTGTACTGACATTGAAGCCCTCCGCTGGTCTACACTGTGAACGGGTGTAACTGACATTGAAGCCCTCCGCTGGTCTATACTGTTAATGGTTGTACTGACATTGAAGCCCTCCGCTGGTCTACAATGTGAACGGGTGTACTGACATTGAAGCCCTCTGCTGGTCTACACTGTGAACGGGTGTACTGACATTGAAGCCCTCCGCTGGTCTACACTGTGAACGGGTGTACTGACATTGAAGCTTTCCGCTGGTCTACACTGTGAACGGGTGTACTGACATTGAAGCCCTCCGCTGGTCTACACTGTGTGAACGGGTGTACTGACATTGAAGCTTTCGCTGGTCTACACTGTGAACGGGTGTACTGACATTGAAGCCCTCCGCTGGTCTACCACTGTGAACGGGTGTACTGACATTGAAGCCCTCCTCTGGTGAACACTGTGTGAACGGGTGTACTGACATTGAAGCCCTCCGCTGGTCTACACTGTGAACGGGTGTACTGACATTGAAGACCTCCGCTGGTCTACACTGTGAACGGGTGTACTGACATTGAAGCCCTCCGCAGGTCTACACTGTGAACGGGTGTACTGACATTGAAGCCCTCTGCTGGTCTACACTGTGTGAATGGGAGTACTGACATTGAAGCCCTCCGCTGGTCTACACTGTGAACGGGTGTACTGAGATTGAAGCCCTCCGCTGGTCTACACTGTGTGAATGGGTGTACTGACATTGAAGCCCTCCGCTGGTCTACACTGTGAATTGGTGTATTGACATTGAAGCCCTCTGCTGGTCTACACTGTGAACGGGTGTACTGACATTGAAACCCTCCGCTGGTCTACACTGTGAACGGGTGTACTGACATTGAAGCCCTCCGCTGGTCTGCACTGTGTGAACGGGTGTACTGACATTGAAGACCTCCTCTGGTCTACACTGTGTGAACAGGTGTACTGACATTGAAGCCCTCCGCTGGTCAACACTGTGTGAACGGGTGTACTGCATTTGAAGCCCTCCGCTGGTCTACACTGTGTGAACGGGTGTACTGACATTGAAGCCCTCCGCTGGTCTACACTGTGAACGGGTGTACTGACATTGAAGCTTTCCGCTGGTCTACACTGTGAACGGGTGTACTGACATTGAAGCCCTCCGCTGGTCTACACTGTGTGAAAGGGTGTAATGACATTGAAGCCCTCCGCTGGTCTACACTGTGAACGGGTGTACTGACATTGAAGCCCTCCGCTGGTCAACACTGTGAACGGGTGTACTGACATTGAATCCCTCCGCTGGTCTACACTGTTAATGGGTGTACTGATATTGAAGCCCTCCGCTGGTCTACACTGTGAACGGGTGTACTGACATTGAAGCCCTCCGCTGGTTAACACTGTGAACGGGTGTACTGACATTGAAGCCCTCCGCTGGTCTACACTGTGTGAATGGGTGTACTGATATTGAAGCCCTCTGCTGGTCTACACTGTGAACGGGTGTACTGACATTGAAGCCCTCCGCTGGTCTACACTGTGTGAACGGGTGTAGTGACATTGAAGCCCTCCGCTGGTCAACACTGTGTGAAAGGGTGTACTGACATTGAAGCCCTCCGCTGGTCTACACTGTGAACGGGTGTAGTGACATTGAAGCCCTCCGCTGGTCTACACTGTGTGAATGGGTGTACTGACATTGAAGCCCTCCTCTGGTCTACACTGTGTGAACGGGTGTACTGACTTTGAAGCCCTCCGCTGGTCTTCACTGTGTGAACGGGTGTACTGCATTTGAAGCCCCCCGCTGGTCTACACTGTGAACGGGTGTACTGACATTGAAGCCCTCCGCTGGT
This sequence comes from Hypanus sabinus, assembly GCF_030144855.1. Classification (NCBI taxonomy): domain Eukaryota; kingdom Metazoa; phylum Chordata; class Chondrichthyes; order Myliobatiformes; family Dasyatidae; genus Hypanus; species Hypanus sabinus. Next base: position 393,874 of record NW_026779037.1, read on the forward strand.
CTACACTGTGAGAACGGGTGTACTGACATTGAAGCCCTCCGCTGGTCTACACTGTGAATGGGTGTACTGACATTGAAGCCCTCCGCTGGTCTACACTGTGAACGGGTGTACTGCATTTGAAGCCCGCCGCTGGCCAACACTGTGAACGGGTGTACTGACATTGAAGCCCTGCGCTGGGCTACACTGTGAACGGGTGTACTGACATTGAAGCCCTCCGCTGGTCTATACTGTGAATGGTTGTACTGACATTGAAGCCCTCCGCTGGTCTACAATGTGAACGGGTGTACTGACATTGAAGCCCTCTGCTGGTCTACACTGTGAACGGGTGTACTGACATTGAAGCCCTCCGCTGGTCTACACTGTGAACGGGTGTACTGACATTGATGCTTTCCGCTGGTCTACACTGTGAACGGGTGTACTGACATTGAAGCCCTCCGCTGGTCTACACTGTGTGAACGGGTGTACTGACATTGAAGCCCTCCGCTGGTCTACACTGTGAACGGGTGTACTGACATTGAAGCCCTCCTCTGGTGAACACTGTGTGAACGGGTGTACTGACATTGAAGCCCTCCGCTGGTCTACACTGTGAACGGGTGTACTGACATTGAAGCCCTCCGCTGGTCTACACTGTGAATTGGTGTACTGACATTGAAGCCCTCCGCTGGTCTACACTGTGAACGGGTGTACTGACATTGAAGACCTCCGCTGGTCTACACTGTGAACGGGTGTACTGACATTGAAGCCCTCCGCAGGTCTACACTGTGAACGGGTGTACTGACATTGAAGCCCTCTGCTGGTCTATACTGTGTGAATGGGAGTACTGACATTAAAGCCCTCCGCTGGTCTACACTGTGAACGGGTGTACTGAGATTGAAGCCCTCCGCTGGTCTACACTGTGTGAATGGGTGTACTGACATTGAAGCCCTCCGCTGGTCTACACTGTGAATGGGTGTATTGACATTGAAGCCCTCTGCTGGTCTACACTGTGAACGGGTGTACTGACATTGAAGCCCTCCGCTGGTCTACACTGTGAACGGGTGTACTGACATTGAAGCCCTCCGCTGGTCTGCACTGTGTGAACGGGTGTACTGACATTGAAGACCTCCTCTGGTCTACACTGTGTGAACAGGTGTACTGACATTGAAGTCCTCCGCTGGTCAACACTGTGTGAACGGGTGTACTGACTTTGAAGCCCTCCGCTGGTCTTCACTGTGTGAACGGGTGTACTGCATTTGAAGCCCTCCGCTGGTCTACACTGTGAACGGGTGTACTGACATTGAAGCCCTCCGCTGGTCTACACTGTGAGAACGGGTGTACTGACATTGAAGCCCTCCGCTGGTCTACACTGTGAATGGGTGTACTGACATTGAAGCCCTCCGCTGGTCTACACTGTGAACGGGTGTACTGCATTTGAAGCCCTCCGCTGGTCAACACTGTGAACGGGTGTACTGACATTGAAGCCCTCCGCTGGTCTACACTGTGAACGGGTGTACTGACATTGAAGCCCTCCGCTGGTCTATACTGTGAATGGTTGTACTGACATTGAAGCCCTCCGCTGGTCTACAATGTGAACGGGTGTACTGACATTGAAGCCCTCTGCTGGTCTACACTGTGAACGGGTGTACTGACATTGAAGCCCTCCGCTGGTCTACACTGTGAACGGGTGTACTGACATTGAAGCTTTCCGCTGGTCTACACTGTGAACGGGTGTACTGACATTGAAGCCCTCCGCTGGTCTACACTGTGTGAACGGGTGTACTGACATTGAAGCTTTCCGCTGGTCTACACTGTGAACGGGTGTACTGACATTGAAGCCCTCCGCTGGTCTACACTGTGAACGGGTGTACTGACATTGAAGCCCTCCTCTGGTGAACACTGTGTGAACGGGTGTACTGACATTGAAGCCCTCCGCTGGTCTACACTGTGAACGGGTGTACTGACATTGAAGACTTCCGCTGGTCTACACTGTGAACGGGTGTACTGACATTGAAGCCCTCCGCAGGTCTACACTGTGAACCGGTGTACTGACATTGAAGCCCTCTGCTGGTCTACACTGTGTGAATGGGAGTACTGACATTGAAGCCCTCCGCTGGTCTACACTGTGAACGGGTGTACTGAGATTGAAGCCCTCCGCTGGTCTACACTGTGTGAATGGGTGTACTGACATTGAAGCCCTCCGCTGGTCTACACTGTGAATTGGTGTATTGACATTGAAGCCCTCTGCTGGTCTACACTGTGAACGGGTGTACTGACATTGAAACCCTCCGCTGGTCTACACTGTGAACGGGTGTACTGACATTGAAGCCCTCCGCTGGTCTACACTGTGTGAACGGGTGTACTGACATTGAAGACCTCCTCTGGTCTACACTGTGTGAACAGGTGTACTGACATTGAAGCCCTCCGCTGGTCAACACTGTGTGAACGGGTGTACTGCATTTGAAGCCCTCCGCTGGTCTACACTGTGTGAACGGGTGTACTGACATTGAAGCCCTCCGCTGGTCTACACTGTGAACGGGTGTACTGACATTGAAGCTTTCCGCTGGTCTACACTGTGAACGGGTGTACTGACATTGAAGCCCTCCGCTGGTCTACACTGTGTGAACGGGTGTACTGACATTGAAGCCCTCCGCTGGTCTACACTGTGAATGGTTGTACTGACATTGAAGCCCTCCGCTGGTCTACAATGTGAACGGGTGTACTGACATTGAAGCCCTCTGCTGGTCTACACTGTGAACGGGTGTACTGACATTGAAGCCCTCCGCTGGTCTACACTGTGAACGGGTGTACTGACATTGAAGCTTTCCGCTGGTCTACACTGTGAACGGGTGTACTGACATTGAAGCCCTCCGCTGGTCTACACTGTGTGAACGGGTGTACTGACATTGAAGCTTTCCGCTGGTCTACACTGTGAACGGGTGTACTGACATTGAAGCCCTCCGCTGGTCTACACTGTGAACGGGTGTACTGACATTGAAGCCCTCCTCTGGTGAACACTGTGTGAACGGGTGTACTGACATTGAAGCCCTCCGCTGGTCTACACTGTGAACGGGTGTACTGACATTGAAGACCTCCGCTGGTCTACACTGTGAACGGGTGTACTGGCATTGAAGCCCTCCGCAGGTCTACACTGTGAACGGGTGTACTGACATTGAAGCCCTCTGCTGGTCTACACTGTGTGAATGGGAGTACTGACATTGAAGCCCTCCGCTGGTCTACACTGTGAACGGGTGTACTGAGATTGAAGCCCTCCGCTGGTCTACACTGTGTGAATGGGTGTACTGACATTGAAGCCCTCCGCTGGTCTACACTGTGAATTGGTGTATTGACATTGAAGCCCTCTGCTGGTCTACACTGTGAACGGGTGTACTGACATTGAAGCCCTCCGCTGGTCTACACTGTGAACGGGTGTACTGACATTGAAGCCCTCCGCTGGTCTACACTGTGTGAACGGGTGTACTGACATTGAAGACCTCCTCTGGTCTACACTGTGTGAACAGGTGTACTGACATTGAAGCCCTCCGCTGGTCAACACTGTGTGAACGGGTGTACTGCATTTGAAGCCCTCCGTTGGTCTACACTGTGTGAACGGGTGTACTGCATTTGAAGCCCTCCGCTGGTCTACACTGTGAACGGGTGTACTGACATTGAAGCCCTCCGCTGGTCTACACTGTGAGAACGGGTGTACTGACATTGAAGCCCTCCGCTGGTCTACACTGTGAATGGGTGTACTGACATTGAAGCCCTCCGCTGGTCTACACTGTGAACGGGTGTACTGCATTTGAAGCCCTCCGCTGGTCAACACTGTGAACGGGTGTACTGACATTGAAGCCCTCCGCTGGTCTACACTGTGAACGGGTGTACTGACATTGAAGCCCTCCGCTGGTCTATACTGTGAATGGTTGTACTGACATTGAAGCCCTCCGCTGGTCTACAATGTGAACGGGTGTACTGACATTGAAGCCCTCTGCTGGTCTACACTGTGAACGGGTGTACTGACATTGCAGCCCTCCGCTGGTCTACACTGTGAACGGGTGTACTGACATTGAAGCTTTCCGCTGGTCTACACTGTGAACGGGTGTACTGACATTGAAGCCCTCCGCTGGTCTACACTGTGTGAACGGGTGTACTGACATTGAAGCTTTCCGCTGGTCTACACTGTGAACGGGTGTACTGACATTGAAGCCCTCCGCTGGTCTACACTGTGAACGGGTGTACTGACATTGAAGCCCTCCTCTGGTGAACACTGTGTGAAAGGGTGTACTGACATTGAAGCCCTCCGCTGGTCTACACTGTGAACGGGTGTACTGACATTGAAGACCTCCGCTGGTCTACACTGTGAACGGGTGTACTGACATTGAAGCCCTCCGCAGGTCTACACTGTGAACGGGTGTACTGACATTGAAGCCCTCTGCTGGTCTACACTGTGTGAATGGGAGTACTGACATTGAAGCCCTCCGCTGGTCTACACTGTGAACGGGTGTACTGTGATTGAAGCCCTCCGCTGGTCTACACTGTGTGAATGGGTGTACTGACATTGAAGCCCTCCGCTGGTCTACACTGTGAATTGGTGTATTGACATTGAAGCCCTCAGCTGGTCTACACTGTGAACGGGTGTACTGACATTGAAGCCCTCCGCTGGTCTACACTGTGAACGGGTGTACTGACATTGAAACCCTCCGCTGGTCTACACTGTGTGAACGGCTGTACTGACATTGAAGACTTCCTCTGGTCTACACTGTGTGAACAGGTGTACTGACATTGAAGCCCTCCGCTGGTCAACACTGTGTGAACGGGTGTACTGCATTTGAAGCCCTCCGCTGGTCTACACTGTGTGAACGGGTGTACTGACATTGAAGCCCTCCGCTGGTCTACACTGTGAACGGGTGTACTGACATTGAAGCTTTCCGCTGGTCTACACTGTGAACGGGTGTACTGACATTGAAGCCCTCCGCTGGTCTACACTGTGTGAACGGGTGTACTGACATTGAAGCCCTCCGCTGGTCTACACTGTGAATGGTTGTACTGACATTGAAGCCCTCCGCTGGTCTACAATGTGAACGGGTGTACTGACATTGAAGCCCTCTGCTGGTCTACACTGTGAACGGGTGTACTGACATTGAAGCCCTCCGCTGGTCTACACTGTGAACGGGTGTACTGACATTGAAGCTTTCCGCTGGTCTACACTGTGAACGGGTGTACTGACATTGAAGCCCTCCGCTGGTCTACACTGTGTGAACGGGTGTACTGACATTGAAGCTTTCCGCTGGTCTACACTGTGAACGGGTGTACTGACATTGAAGCCCTCCGCTGGTCTACACTGTGAACGGGTGTACTGACATTGAAGCCCTCCTCTGGTGAACACTGTGTGAACGGGTGTACTGACATTGAAGCCCTCCGCTGGTCTACACTGTGAACGGGTGTACTGACATTGAAGACCTCCGCTGGTCTACACTGTGAACGGGTGTACTGACATTGAAGCCCTCCGCAGGTCTACACTGTGAACGGGTGTACTGACATTGAAGCCCTCTGCTGGTCTACACTGTGTGAATGGGAGTACTGACATTGAAGCCCTCCGCTGGTCTACACTGTGAACGGGTGTACTGAGATTGAAGCCCTCCGCTGGTCTACACTGTGTGAATGGGTGTACTGATATTGAAGCCCTCCGCTGGTCTACACTGTGAATTGGTGTATTGACATTGAAGCCCTCTGCTGGTCTACACTGTGAACGGGTGTACTGACATTGAAGCCCTCCGCTGGTCTACACTGTGAACGGGTGTACTGACATTGAAGCCCTCCGCTGGTCTACACTGTGTGAACGGGTGTACTGACATTGAAGACCTCCTCTGGTCTACACTGTGTGAACAGGTGTACTGACATTGAAGCCCTCCGCTGGTCAACACTGTGTGAACGGGTGTACTGCATTTGAAGCCCTCCGCTGGTCTACACTGTGTGAACGGGTGTACTGACATTGAAGCCCTCCGCTGGTCTACACTGTGAACGGGTGTACTGACATTGAAGCTTTCCGCTGGTCTACACTGTGAACGGGTGTACTGACATTGAAGCCCTCCGCTGGTCTACACTGTGTGAACGGGTGTACTGACATTGAAGCCCTCCGCTGGTCTACACTGTGAACGGGTGTACTGACATTGAAGCCCTCTGCTGGTCTACACTGTGTGAATGTGAGTACTGACATTGAAGCCCTCCGCTGGTCTACACTGTGAACGGGTGTACTGACATTGAAGCACTCCGCTGGTCTACACTGTGAACGGGTGTACTGACATTGAAGCCCTCCGCTGGTCTACACTGTGTGAACGGGTGTACTGACATTGAAGACCTCCTCTGGTCTACACTGTGTGAACAGGTGTACTGACATTGAAGCCCTCCGCTGGTCTACACTGTGAACGGGTGTACTGACATTGAAGACCTCCGCTGGTCTACACTGTGAACGGGTGTACTGACATTGAAGCCCTCCGCTGGTCTACACTGTGAACCGGTGTACTGACATTGAAGCCCTCTGCTGGTCTACACTGTGTGAATGTGAGTACTGACATTGAAGCCCTCCGCTGGTCTACACTGTGAACGGGTGTACTGCATTTGAAGCCCTCCGCTGGTCTACACTGTGTGAACGGGTGTACTGACATTGAAGCCCTCCGCTGGTCTACACTGTGAACGGGTGTACTGACATTGAAGCTTTCCGCTCGTCTACACTGTGAACGGGTGTACTGACATTGAAGCCCTCCGCTGGTCTACACTGTGTGAACGGGTGTACTGACATTGAAGCCCTCCGCTGGTCTACACTGTGAACGGGTGTACTGACATTGAAGACCTCCGCTGGTCTACACTGTGAACGGGTGTACTGACATTGAAGCCCTCCGCTGGTCTACACTGTGAACCGGTGTACTGACATTGAAGCCCTCTGCTGGTCTACACTGTGTGAATGTGAGTACTGACATTGAAGCCCTCCGCTGGTCTACACTGTGAACGGGTGTACTGACATTGAAGCACTCCGCTGGTGAACACTGTGTGAACGGGTGTACTGACATTGAAGCCCTCCGCTGGTCTACACTGTGAACGGGTGTACTGACATTGAAGCCCTCAGCTGGTTAACAATGTGAACGGGTGTACTGACATTGAAGCCCTCCGCTGGTCTACACTGTGTGAATGGGTGTACTGACATTGAAGCCCTCTGCTGGTCTACACTGTGAACGGGTGTACTGACATTGAAGCCCTCCGCTGGTCTACACTGTGTGAACGGGTGTACTGACATTGAAGCCCTCCGCTGGTCAACACTGTGTGAACGGGTGTACTGACATTGAAGCCCTCCGCTGGTCTACACTGTGAACGGGTGTACTGACATTGAAGCCCTCCGCTGGTCTACACTGCGTGAACGGGTGTACTGACATTGAAGACCTCCTCTGGTCTACACTGTGTGAACAGGTGTACTGACATTGAAGCCCTCCGCTGGTCAACACTGTGTGAACGGGTGTACTGCATTTGATGCCCTCCGCTGGTATACACTGTGTGAACGGGTGTACTGACATTGAAGCCCTCCGCTGGTCTACACTGTGAACGGGTGTACTGACATTGAAGCCCTCCTCTGGTGAACACTGTGTGAACGGGTGTACTGACTTTGAAACCCTCCGCTGGTCTACACTGTGAACGGGTGTACTGACATTGAAGCCCTCCGCTGGTCTACACTGTGAACGGGTGTACAGACATTGAAGCCCTCCGCTGGTCTACACTGTGAATGGGTGTACTGACATTGAAGCCCTCCGCTGGTCTACACTGTGAACGGGTGTACTGACATTGAAGACCTCCGCTGGTCTACACTGTGAACGGGTGTACTGACATTGAAGCCCTCCGCTGGTCTACACTGTGAACGGGTGTACTGACATTGAAGCCCTCTGCTGGTCTACACTGTGTGAATGGGAGTACTGACATTGAAGCCCTCCGCTGGTCTACACTGTGAACGGGTTTACTGAGATTGAAGCCCTCTGCTGGTCTACACTGTGAACGGTTGTACTGACATTGAAGCCCTCCGCTGGTCTACACTGTGAACGGGTGTACTGACATAGAAGCCCTCCGCTGGTCTACACTGTGAATGGGTGTATTGACATTGAAGCCCTCTGCTGGTCTACACTGTGAACGGGTGTACTGACATTGAAGCCCTCCGCTGGTCTACACTGTGAACGGGTGTACTGAGATTGAAGCCCTCCGCTGGTCTACACTGTGTGTACGGGTGTACTCACATTGAAGCCCTCCGCTGGTCTACACTGTGTGAATGTGAGTACTGACATTGAAGCCCTCCGCTGGACTACACTGTGAACGGGTGTACTGACATTGAAGCCCTCCGCTGGTCTACACTGTGAACGGGTGTACTGACATTGAAGCCCTCCGCTGGTTAACACTGTGAACGGGTGTACTGACATTGAAGCCCTCCGCTGGTCTACACTGTGTGAATGGGTGTACTGACATTGAAGCGCTCTGCTGGTCTACACTGTGAAATGGTGTTCTGACATTGAAGCCCTCCACTGGTCTACACTGTGTGAACGGGTGTACTGACATTGAAGCCCTCCGCTGGTCAACACTGTGTGAACGGGTGTACTGACATTGAAGCCCTCCGCTGGTCTACACTGTGAACGGGTGTACTGACATTGAAGCCCTCCGCTGGTCTACACTGTGTGAATGGGAGTACTGACATTGAAGACCTCCTCTTGTCTACACTGTGTGAACGGGTGTACTGACATTGAAGCCCTCCGCTGGTCTACACTGTGTGAACGGGTGTACTGCGCTTGAAGCCCTCCGCTGGTCTACACTGTGAACGGGTGTACTGACATTGAAGCCCTCCGCTGGTCTACACTGTGAGAACGGGTGTACTGACATTGAAGCCCTCCGCTGGTCTACACTGTGAATGGGTGTACTGACATTGAAGCCCTCCGCTGGTCTATACTGTGAACGGGTGTACTGCATTTGAAGCCCTCCGCTGGTCAACACTGTGAACGGGTGTACTGACATTGAAGCCCTCCGCTGGTCTACACTGTGAACGGGTGTACTGACATTGAAGCCCTCCGCTGGTCCATACTGTGAATGGTTGTACTGACATTGAAGCCCTCCGCTGGTCTACAATGTGAACCGGTGTACTGACATTGAAGCCCTCTGCTGGTCTACACTGTCAACGGGTGTACTGACATTGAAGCCCTCCGCTGGTCTACACTGTGAACGGGTGTACTGACATTGAAGCTTTCCGCTGGTCTACACTGTGAACGGGTGTACTGACATTGAAGCCCTCCGCTGGTCTACACTGTGTGAACGGGTGTACTGACATTGAAGCCCTCCGCTGGTCTACACTGTGAACGGGTGTACTGACATTGAAGCCCTCCTCTGGTGAACACTGTGTGAACGGGTGTACTGACATTGAAGCCCTCCGCTGGTCTACACTGTGAACGGGTGTACTGACATTGAAGCCCTCCGCTGGTCTACACTGTAAATTGGTGTACTGACATTGAAGCCCTCCGCTGGTCTACACTGTGAACGGGTGTACTGACATTGAAGACCTCCGCTGGTCTACACTGTGAACGGGTGTACTGACATTGAAGCCCTCCGCTGGTCTACACTGTGAACGGGTGTACTGAGATTGAAGCCCTCCGCAGGTCTACACTGTGTGAATGGGTGTACTGACATTGAAGCCCTCCGCTGGTCTACACTGTGAACGGGTGTACTGACATTGAAGCCCTCCGCTGGTCTACACTGTGAACGGGTGTACTGAGATTGAAGCCCTCCGCTGGTCTACACTGTGTGAACGGGTGTACTGACATTGAAGCCCTCCGCTGGTCTACACTGTGTTAATGTGAGTACTGACATTGAAGCCCTCCGCTGGTCTACACTGTGAACGGGTGTACTGACATTGAATCCCTCCGCTGGTGAACACTGTGTGAACGGGTGTACTGACATTGAAGCCCTCCGCTGGTCTACACTGTGAACGGGTGTACTGACATTGAAGCCCTCCGCTGATTAACACTGTGAACGGGTGTACTGACATTGAAGCCCTCCGCTGGTCTACGCTGTGTGAATGGTTGTACTGACATTGAAGCCCTCTGCTGGTCTACACTGTGAACGGGTGTACTGACATTGAAGCCCTCCACTGGTCTACACTGTGTGAACGGGTGTACAGACATTGAAGCCCTCCGCTGGTCAACACTGTGTGAACGGGTGTACTGACATTGAAGCCCTCCGCTGGTCTACACTGTGATCGGGTGTACTGACATTGAGCCCTCCGCTGGTCTACACTGTGTGAACGGGTGTACTGACATTGAAGACCTCCTCTGGTCTACACTGTGTGAACAGGTGTACTGACATTGAAGCCCTCCGCTGGTCAACACTGTGTGAATGGGTGTACTGCATTTGAAGCCCTCCGCTGGTCTACACTGTGTGAAAGGGTGTACTGACATTGAAGCCCTCCGCTGGTCTACACTGTGAACGGGTGTACTGACATTGAAGCCCTCCTCTGGTGAACACTGTGTGAACGGGTGTACTGACATTGAAGCCCTCCGCTGGTCTACACTGTGAACGAGTGTACTGACATTGAAGCCCTCCGCTGGTCTACACTGTGAACGGGTGTACAGACATTGAAGCCCTCCGCTGGTCTACACTGTGAATGGGTGTACTGACATTGAAGCCCTCTGCTGGTCTACACTGTGAACGGGTGTACTGACATTGAAGACCTCCGCTGGTCTACACTGTGAACGGGTGTACTGACATTGAAGCCCTCCGCTGGTCTACACTGTGAACGGGTGTACTGACATTGAAGCCCTCTGCTGGTCTACACTGTGTGAATGGGAGTACTGACATTGAAGCCCTCCGCTGGTCTACACTGTGAACGGGTGTACTGAGATTGAAGCCCTCCGCTGGTCTACACTGTGTGAATGGGTGTACTGACATTGAAGCCCTCCGCTGGTCTACACTGTGAATGGGTGTATTGACATTGAAGCCCTCTGCTGGTCTACACTGTGAACGGGTGTACTGACATTGAAGCCCTCCGCTGGTCTACACTGTGTGAACGGGTGTAGTGACATTGAAGCCCTCCGCTGGTCAACACTGTGTGAACGGGTGTACTGACATTGAAGCCCTCCGCTGGTCTACACTGTGAACGGGTGTACTGACATTGAAGACCTCCGCTGGTCTACACTGTGAACGGGTGTACTGACATTGAAGCCCTCCGCTGGTCTACACTGTGAACGGGTGTACTGAGATTGAAGCCCTCCGCAGGTCTACACTGTGTGAATGGGTGTACTGACATTGAAGCCCTCCGCTGGTCTACACTGTGAACGGGTGTACTGACATTGAAGCCCTCCGCTGGTCTACACTGTGAGAACGGGTGTACTGACATTGAAGCCCTCCGCTGGTCTACACTGTGAATGGGTGTACTGACATTGAAGCCCTCCGCTGGTCTGCACTGTGAACGGGTGTACTGCATTTGAAGCCCGCCGCTGGCCAACACTGTGAACGGGTGTACTGACATTGAAGCCCTGCGCTGGTCTACACTGTGAACGGGTGTACTGACATTGAAGCCCTCCGCTGGTCTATACTGTGAATGGTTGTACTGACATTGAAGCCCTCCGCTGGTCTACAATGTGAACGGGTGTACTGACATTGAAGCCCTCTGCTGGTCTACACTGTGAACGGGTGTACTGACATTGAAGCCCTCCGCTGGTCTACACTGTGAACGGGTGTACTGACATTGATGCTTTCCGCTGGTCTACACTGTGAACGGGTGTACTGACATTGAAGCCCTCCGCTGGTCTACACTGTGTGAACGGGTGTACTGACATTGAAGCCCTCCGCTGGTCTACACTGTGAACGGGTGTACTGACATTGAAGCCCTCCTCTGGTGAACACTGTGTGAACGGGTGTACTGACATTGAAGCCCTCCGCTGGTCTACACTGTGAACGGGTGTACTGACATTGAAGCCCTCCGCTGGTCTACACTGTGAATTGGTGTACTGACATTGAAGCCCTCCGCTGGTCTACACTGTGAACGGGTGTACTGACATTGAAGACCTCCGCTGGTCTACACTGTGAACGGGTGTACTGACATTGAAGCCCTCCGCAGGTCTACACTGTGAACGGGTGTACTGACATTGAAGCCCTCTGCTGGTCTATACTGTGTGAATGGGAGTACTGACATTAAAGCCCTCCGCTGGTCTACACTGTGAACGGGTGTACTGAGATTGAAGCCCTCCGCTGTTCTACACTGTGTGAATGGGTGTACTGACATTGAAGCCCTCCGCTGGTCTACACTGTGAATGGGTGTATTGACATTGAAGCCCTCTGCTGGTCTACACTGTGAACGGGTGTACTGACATTGAAGCCCTCCGCTGGTCTACACTGTGAACGGGTGTACTGACATTGAAGCCCTCCGCTGGTCTGCACTGTGTGAACGGGTGTACTGACATTGAAGACCTCCTCTGGTCTACACTGTGTGAACAGGTGTACTGACATTGAAGTCCTCCGCTGGTCAACACTGTGTGAACGGGTGTACTGACTTTGAAGCCCTCCGCTGGTCTTCACTGTGTGAACGGGTGTACTGCATTTGAAGCCCTCCGCTGGTCTACACTGTGAACGGGTGTACTGACATTGAAGCCCTCCGCTGGTCTACACTGTGAGAACGGGTGTACTGACATTGAAGCCCTCCGCTGGTCTACACTGTGAATGGGTGTACTGACATTGAAGCCCTCCGCTGGTCTACACTGTGAACGGGTGTACTGCATTTGAAGCCCTCCGCTGGTCAACACTGTGAACGGGTGTACTGACATTGAAGCCCTCCGCTGGTCTACACTGTGAACGGGTGTACTGACATTGAAGCCCTCCGCTGGTCTATACTGTGAATGGTTGTACTGACATTGAAGCCCTCCGCTGGTCTACAATGTGAACGGGTGTACTGACATTGAAGCCCTCTGCTGGTCTACACTGTGAACGGGTGTACTGACATTGAAGCCCTCCGCTGGTCTACACTGTGAACGGGTGTACTGACATTGAAGCTTTCCGCTGGTCTACACTGTGAACGGGTGTACTGACATTGAAGCCCTCCGCTGGTCTACACTGTGTGAACGGGTGTACTGACATTGAAGCTTTCCGCTGGTCTACACTGTGAACGGGTGTACTGACATTGAAGCCCTCCGCTGGTCTCCACTGTGAACGGGTGTACTGACATTGAAGCCCTCCTCTGGTGAACACTGTGTGAACGGGTGTACTGACATTGAAGCCCTCCGCTGGTCTACACTGTGAACGGGTGTACTGACATTGAAGACCTCCGCTGGTCTACACTGTGAACGGGTGTACTGACATTGAAGCCCTCCGCAGGTCTACACTGTGAACGGGTGTACTGACATTGAAGCCCTCTGCTGGTCTACACTGTGTGAATGGGAGTACTGACATTGAAGCCCTCCGCTGGTCTACACTGTGAACGGGTGTACTGAGATTGAAGCCCTCCGCTGGTCTACACTGTGTGAATGGGTGTACTGACATTGAAGCCCTCCGCTGGTCTACACTGTGAATTGGTGTATTGACATTGAAGCCCTCTGCTGGTCTACACTGTGAACGGGTGTACTGACATTGAAACCCTCCGCTGGTCTACACTGTGAACGGGTGTACTGACATTGAAGCCCTCCGCTGGTCTACACTGTGTGAACGGGTGTACTGACATTGAAGACCTCCTCTGGTCTACACTGTGTGAACAGGTGTACTGACATTGAAGCCCTCCGCTGGTCAACACTGTGTGAACGGGTGTACTGCATTTGAAGCCCTCCGCTGGTCTACACTGTGTGAACGGGTGTACTGACATTGAAGCCCTCCGCTGGTCTACACTGTGAACGGGTGTACTGACATTGAAGCTTTCCGCTGGTCTACACTGTGAACGGGTGTACTGACATTGAAGCCCTCCGCTGGTCTACACTGTGTGAAAGGGTGTAATGACATTGAAGCCCTCCGCTGGTCTACACTGTGAACGGGTGTACTGACATTGAAGCCCTCCGCTGGTCAACACTGTGAACGGGTGTACTGACATTGAATCCCTCCGCTGGTCTACACTGTTAATGGGTGTACTGATATTGAAGCCCTCCGCTGGTCTACACTGTGAACGGGTGTACTGACATTGAAGCCCTCCGCTGGTTAACACTGTGAACGGGTGTACTGACATTGAAGCCCTCCGCTGGTCTACACTGTGTGAATGGGTGTACTGACATTGAAGCCCTCTGCTGGTCTACACTGTGAACGGGTGTACTGACATTGAAGCCCTCCGCTGGTCTACACTGTGTGAACGGGTGTAGTGACATTGAAGCCCTCCGCTGGTCAACACTGTGTGAAAGGGTGTACTGACATTGAAGCCCTCCGCTGGTCTACACTGTGAACGGGTGTAGTGACATTGAAGCCCTCCGCTGGTCTACACTGTGTGAATGGGTGTACTGACATTGAAGCCCTCCTCTGGTCTACACTGTGTGAACGGGTGTACTGACTTTGAAGCCCTCCGCTGGTCTTCACTGTGTGAACGGGTGTACTGCATTTGAAGCCCCCCGCTGGTCTACACTGTGAACGGGTGTACTGACATTGAAGCCCTCCGCTGGTCTACACTGTGAGAACGGGTGTACTGACATTGAAGCCCTCCGCTGGTCTACACTGTGAATGGGTGTACTGACATTGAAGCCCTCCGCTGGTCTACACTGTGAACGGGTGTACTGCATTTGAAGCCCGCCGCTAGCCAACACTGTGAACGGGTGTACTGACATTGAAGCCCTGCGCTGGTCTACACTGTGAACGGGTGTACTGACATTGAAGCCCTCCGCTGGTCTATACTGTGAATGGTTGTACTGACATTGAAGCCCTCCGCTGGTCTACAATGTGAACGGGTGTACTGACATTGAAGCCCTCTGCTGGTCTACACTGTGAACGGGTGTACTGACATTGAAGCCCTCCGCTGGTCTACACTGTGAACGGGTGTACTGACATTGATGCTTTCCGCTGGTCTACACTGTGAACGGGTGTACTGACATTGAAGCCCTCCGCTGGTCTACACTGTGTGAACGGGTGTACTGACATTGAAGCCCTCCGCTGGTCTACACTGTGAACGGGTGTACTGACATTGAAGCCCTCCTCTGGTGAACACTGTGTGAACGGGTGTACTGACATTGAAGCCCTCCGCTGGTCTACACTGTGAACGGGTGTACTGACATTGAAGCCCTCCGCTGGTCTACACTGTGAATTGGTGTACTGACATTGAAGCCCTCCGCTGGTCTACACTGTGAACGGGTGTACTGACATTGAAGACCTCCGCTGGTCTACACTGTGAACGGGTGTACTGACATTGAAGCCCTCCGCAGGTCTACACTGTGAACGGGTGTACTGACATTGAAGCCCTCTGCTGGTCTATACTTTGTGAATGGGAGTACTGACATTAAAGCCCTCCGCTGGTCTACACTGTGAACGGGTGTACTGAGATTGAAGCCCTCCGCTGGTCTACACTGTGTGAATGGGTGTACTGACATTGAAGCCCTCCGCTGGTCTACACTGTGAATGGGTGTATTGACATTGAAGCCCTCTGCTGGTCTACACTGTGAACGGGTGTACTGACATTGAAGCCCTCCGCTGGTCTACACTGTGAACGGGTGTACTGACATTGAAGCCCTCCGCTGGTCTGCACTGTGTGAACGGGTGTACTGACATTGAAGACCTCCTCTGGTCTACACTGTGTGAACAGGTGTACTGACATTGAAGTCCTCCGCTGGTCAACACTGTGTGAACGGGTGTACTGACTTTGAAGCCCTCCGCTGGTCTTCACTGTGTGAACGGGTGTACTGCATTTGAAGCCCTCCGCTGGTCTACACTGTGAACGGGTGTACTGACATTGAAGCCCTCCGCTGGTCTACACTGTGAGAACGGGTGTACTGACATTGAAGCCCTCCGCTGGTCTACACTGTGAATGGGTGTACTGACATTGAAGCCCTCCGCTGGTCTACACTGTGAACGGGTGTACTGCATTTGAAGCCCTCCGCTGGTCAACACTGTGAACGGGTGTACTGACATTGAAGCCCTCCGCTGGTCTACACTGTGAACGGGTGTACTGACATTGAAGCCCTCCGCTGGTCTATACTGTGAATGGTTGTACTGACATTGAAGCCCTCCGCTGGTCTACAATGTGAACGGGTGTACTGACATTGAAGCCCTCTGCTGGTCTACACTGTGAACGGGTGTACTGACATTGAAGCCCTCCGCTGGTCTACACTGTGAACGGGTGTACTGACATTGAAGCTTTCCGCTGGTCTACACTGTGAACGGGTGTACTGACATTGAAGCCCTCCGCTGGTCTACACTGTGTGAACGGGTGTACTGACATTGAAGCTTTCCGCTGGTCTACACTGTGAACGGGTGTACTGACATTGAAGCCCTCCGCTGGTCTACACTGTGAACGGGTGTACTGACATTGAAGCCCTCCTCTGGTGAACACTGTGTGAACGGGTGTACTGACATTGAAGCCCTCCGCTGGTCTACACTGTGAACGGGTGTACTGACATTGAAGACCTCCGCTGGTCTACACTGTGAACGGGTGTACTGACATTGAAGCCCTCCGCAGGTCTACACTGTGAACGGGTGTACTGACATTGAAGCCCTCTGCTGGTCTACACTGTGTGAATGGGAGTACTGACATTGAAGCCCTCCGCTGGTCTACACTGTGAACGGGTGTACTGAGATTGAAGCCCTCCGCTGGTCTACACTGTGTGAATGGGTGTACTGACATTGAAGCCCTCCGCTGGTCTACACTGTGAATTGGTGTATTGACATTGAAGCCCTCTGCTGGTCTACACTGTGAACGGGTGTACTGACATTGAAACCCTCCGCTGGTCTACACTGTGAACGGGTGTACTGACATTGAAGCCCTCCGCTGGTCTACACTGTGTGAACGGGTGTACTGACATTGAAGACCTCCTCTGGTCTACACTGTGTGAACAGGTGTACTGACATTGAAGCCCTCCGCTGGTCAACACTGTGTGAACGGGTGTACTGCATTTGAAGCCCTCCGCTGGTCTACACTGTGTGAACGGGTGTACTGACATTGAAGCCCTCCGCTGGTCTACACTGTGAACGGGTGTACTGACATTGAAGCTTTCCGCTGGTCTACACTGTGAACGGGTGTACTGACATTGAAGCCCTCCGCTGGTCTACACTGTGTGAACGGGTGTACTGACATTGAAGCCCTCCGCTGGTCTACACTGTGAATGGTTGTACTGACATTGAAGCCCTCCGCTGGTCTACAATGTGAACGGGTGTACTGACATTGAAGCCCTCTGCTGGTCTACACTGTGAACGGGTGTACTGACATTGAAGCCCTCCGCTGGTCTACACTGTGAACGGGTGTACTGACATTGAAGCTTTCCGCTGGTCTACACTGTGAACGGGTGTACTGACATTGAAGCCCTCCGCTGGTCTACACTGTGTGAACGGGTGTACTGACATTGAAGCTTTCCGCTGGTCTACACTGTGAACGGGTGTACTGACATTGAAGCCCTCCGCTGGTCTACACTGTGAACGGGTGTACTGACATTGAAGCCCTCCTCTGGTGAACACTGTGTGAACGGGTGTACTGACATTGAAGCCCTCCGCTGGTCTACACTGTGAACGGGTGTACTGACATTGAAGACCTCCGCTGGTCTACACTGTGAACGGGTGTACTGGCATTGAAGCCCTCCGCAGGTCTACACTGTGAACGGGTGTACTGACATTGAAGCCCTCTGCTGGTCTACACTGTGTGAATGGGAGTACTGACATTGAAGCCCTCCGCTGGTCTACACTGTGAACGGGTGTACTGAGATTGAAGCCCTCCGCTGGTCTACACTGTGTGAATGGGTGTACTGACATTGAAGCCCTCCGCTGGTCTACACTGTGAATTGGTGTATTGACATTGAAGCCCTCTGCTGGTCTACACTGTGAACGGGTGTACTGACATTGAAGCCCTCCGCTGGTCTACACTGTGAACGGGTGTACTGACATTGAAGCCCTCCGCTGGTCTACACTGTGTGAACGGGTGTACTGACATTGAAGACCTCCTCTGGTCTACACTGTGTGAACAGGTGTACTGACATTGAAGCCCTCCGCTGGTCAACACTGTGTGAACGGGTGTACTGCATTTGAAGCCCTCCGCTGGTCTACACTGTGTGAACGGGTGTACTGCATTTGAAGCCCTCCGCTGGTCTACACTGTGAACGGGTGTACTGACATTGAAGCCCTCCGCTGGTCTACACTGTGAGAACGGGTGTACTGACATTGAAGCCCTCCGCTGGTCTACACTGTGAATGGGTGTACTGACATTGAAGCCCTCCGCTGGTCTACACTGTGAACGGGTGTACTGCATTTGAAGCCCTCCGCTGGTCAACACTGTGAACGGGTGTACTGACATTGAAGCCCTCCGCTGGTCTACACTGTGAACGGGTGTACTGACATTGAAGCCCTCCGCTGGTCTATACTGTGAATGGTTGTACTGACATTGAAGCCCTCCGCTGGTCTACAATGTGAACGGGTGTACTGACATTGAAGCCCTCTGCTGGTCTACACTGTGAACGGGTGTACTGACATTGAAGCCCTCCGCTGGTCTACACTGTGAACGGGTGTACTGACATTGAAGCTTTCCGCTGGTCTACACTGTGAACGGGTGTACTGACATTGAAGCCCTCCGCTGGTCTACACTGTGTGAACGGGTGTACTGACATTGAAGCTTTCCGCTGGTCTACACTGTGAACGGGTGTACTGACATTGAAGCCCTCCGCTGGTCTACACTGTGAACGGGTGTACTGACATTGAAGCCCTCCTCTGGTGAACACTGTGTGAAAGGGTGTACTGACATTGAAGCCCTCCGCTGGTCTACACTGTGAACGGGTGTACTGACATTGAAGACCTCCGCTGGTCTACACTGTGAACGGGTGTACTGACTTTGAAGCCCTCCGCAGGTCTACACTGTGAACGGGTGTACTGACATTGAAGCCCTCTGCTGGTCTACACTGTGTGAATGGGAGTACTGACATTGAAGCCCTCCGCTGGTCTACACTGTGAACGGGTGTACTGTGATTGAAGCCCTCCGCTGGTCTACACTGTGTGAATGGGTGTACTGACATTGAAGCCCTCCGCTGGTCTACACTGTGAATTGGTGTATTGACATTGAAGCCCTCTGCTGGTCTACACTGTGAACGGGTGTACTGACATTGAAGCCCTCCGCTGGTCTACACTGTGAACGGGTGTACTGACATTGAAACCCTCCGCTGGTCTACACTGTGTGAACGGGTGTACTGACATTGAAGACTTCCTCTGGTCTACACTGTGTGAACAGGTGTACTGACATTGAAGCCCTCCGCTGGTCAACACTGTGTGAACGGGTGTACTGCATTTGAAGCCCTCCGCTGGTCTACACTGTGTGAACGGGTGTACTGACATTGAAGCCCTCCGCTGGTCTACACTGTGAACGGGTGTACTGACATTGAAGCTTTCCGCTGGTCTACACTGTGAACGGGTGTACTGACATTGAAGCCCTCCGCTGGTCTACACTGTGTGAACGGGTGTACTGACATTGAAGCCCTCCGCTGGTCTACACTGTGAATGGTTGTACTGACATTGAAGCCCTCCGCTGGTCTACAATGTGAACGGGTGTACTGACATTGAAGCCCTCTGCTGGTCTACACTGTGAACGGGTGTACTGACATTGAAGCCCTCCGCTGGTCTACACTGTGAACGGGTGTACTGACATTGAAGCTTTCCGCTGGTCTACACTGTGAACGGGTGTACTGACATTGAAGCCCTCCGCTGGTCTACACTGTGTGAACGGGTGTACTGACATTGAAGCTTTCCGCTGGTCTACACTGTGAACGGGTGTACCGACATTGAAGCCCTCCGCTGGTCTACACTGTGAACGGGTGTACTGACATTGAAGCCCTCCTCTGGTGAACACTGTGTGAACGGGTGTACTGACATTGAAGCCCTCCGCTGGTCTACACTGTGAACGGGTGTACTGACATTGAAGACCTCCGCTGGTCTACACTGTGAACGGGTGTACTGACATTGAAGCCCTCCGCAGGTCTACACTGTGAACGGGTGTACTGACATTGAAGCCCTCTGCTGGTCTACACTGTGTGAATGGGAGTACTGACATTGAAGCCCTCCGCTGGTCTACACTGTGAACGGGTGTACTGAGATTGAAGCCCTCCGCTGGTCTACACTGTGTGAATGGGTGTACTGACATTGAAGCCCTCCGCTGGTCTACACTGTGAATTGGTGTATTGACATTGAAGCCCTCTGCTGGTCTACACTGTGAACGGGTGTACTGACATTGAAGCCCTCCGCTGGTCTACACTGTGAACGGGTGTACTGACATTGAAGCCCTCCGCTGGTCTACACTGTGTGAACGGGTGTACTGACATTGAAGACCTCCTCTGGTCTACACTGTGTGAACAGGTGTACTGACATTGAAGCCCTCCGCTGGTCAACACTGTGTGAACGGGTGTACTGCATTTGAAGCCCTCCGCTGGTCTACACTGTGTGAACGGGTGTACTGACATTGAAGCCCTCCGCTGGTCTACACTGTGAACTGGTGTACTGACATTGAAGCTTTCCGCTGGTCTACACTGTGAACGGGTGTACTGACATTGAAGCCCTCCGCTGGTCTACACTGTGTGAACGGGTGTACTGACATTGAAGCCCTCCGCTGGTCTACACTGTGAACGGGTGTACTGACATTGAAGACCTCCGCTGGTCTACACTGTGAACGGGTGTACTGACATTGAAGCCCTCCGCTGGTCTACACTGTGAACCGGTGTACTGACATTGAAGCCCTCTGCTGGTCTACACTGTGTGAATGTGAGTACTGACATTGAAGCCCTCCGCTGGTCTACACTGTGAACGGGTGTACTGACATTGAAGCCCTCCGCTGGTGAACACTGTGTGAACGGGTGTACTGACATTGAAGCCCTCCGCTGGTCTACACTGTGAACGGGTGTACTGACATTGAAGCCCTCAGCTGGTTAACAATGTGAACGGGTGTACTGACATTGAAGCCCTCCGCTGGTCTACACTGTGTGAATGGGTGTACTGACATTGAAGCCCTCTGCTGGTCTACACTGTGAACGGGTGTACTGACATTGAAGCCCTCCGCTGGTCTACACTGTGTGAACGGGTGTACTGACATTGAAGCCCTCCGCTGGTCAACACTGTGTGAACGGGTGTACTGACATTGAAGCCCTCCGCTGGTCTACACTGTGAACGGGTGTACTGACATTGAAGCCCTCCGCTGGTCTACACTGCGTGAACGGGTGTACTGACATTGAAGACCTCCTCTGGTCTACACTGTGTGAACAGGTGTACTGACATTGAAGCCCTCCGCTGGTCAACACTGTGTGAACGGGTGTACTGCATTTGATGCCCTCCGCTGGTATACACTGTGTGAACGGGTGTACTGACATTGAAGCCCTCCGCTGGTCTACACTGTGAACGGGTGTACTGACATTGAAGCCCTCCTCTGGTGAACACTGTGTGAACGGGTGTACTGACTTTGAAACCCTCCGCTGGTCTACACTGTGAACGGGTGTACTGACATTGAAGCCCTCCGCTGGTCTACACTGTGAACGGGTGTACAGACATTGAAGCCCTCCGCTGGTCTACACTGTGAATGGGTGTACTGACATTGAAGCCCTCCGCTGGTCTACACTGTGAACGGGTGTACTGACATTGAAGACCTCCGCTGGTCTACACTGTGAACGGGTGTACTGACATTGAAGCCCTCCGCTGGTCTACACTGTGAACGGGTGTACTGACATTGAAGCCCTCTGCTGGTCTACACTGTGTGAATGGGAGTACTGACATTGAAGCCCTCCGCTGGTCTACACTGTGAACGGGTTTACTGAGATTGAAGCCCTCTGCTGGTCTACACTGTGAACGGTTGTACTGACATTGAAGCCCTCCGCTGGTCTACACTGTGAACGGGTGTACTGACATTGAAGCCCTCCGCTGGTCTACACTGTGAATGGGTGTATTGACATTGAAGCCCTCTGCTGGTCTACACTGTGAACGGGTGTACTGACATTGAAGCCCTCCGCTGGTCTACACTGTGAACGGGTGTACTGAGATTGAAGCCCTCCGCTGGTCTACACTGTGTGTACGGGTGTACTCACATTGAAGCCCTCCGCTGGTCTACACTGTGTGAATGTGAGTACTGACATTGAAGCCCTCCGCTGGTCTACACTGTGAACGGGTGTACTGACATTGAAGCCCTCCGCTGGTCTACACTGTGAACGGGTGTACTGACATTGAAGCCCTCCGCTGGTTAACACTGTGAACGGGTGTACTGACATTGAAGCCCTCCGCTGGTCTACACTGTGTGAATGGGTGTACTGACATTGAAGCGCTCTGCTGGTCTACACTGTGAAATGGTGTTCTGACATTGAAGCCCTCCACTGGTCTACACTGTGTGAACGGGTGTACTGACATTGAAGCCCTCCGCTGGTCAACACTGTGTGAACGGGTGTACTGACATTGAAGCCCTCCGCTGGTCTACACTGTGAACGGGTGTACTGACATTGAAGCCCTCCGCTGGTCTACACTGTGTGAATGGGAGTACTGACATTGAAGACCTCCTCTTGTCTACACTGTGTGAACGGGTGTACTGACATTGAAGCCCTCCGCTGGTCTACACTGTGTGAACGGGTGTACTGCGCTTGAAGCCCTCCGCTGGTCTACACTGTGAACGGGTGTACTGACATTGAAGCCCTCCGCTGGTCTACACTGTGAGAACGGGTGTACTGACATTGAAGCCCTCCGCTGGTCTACACTGTGAATGGGTGTACTGACATTGAAGCCCTCCGCTGGTCTATACTGTGAACGGGTGTACTGCATTTGAAGCCCTCCGCTGGTCAACACTGTGAACGGGTGTACTGACATTGAAGCCCTCCGCTGGTCTACACTGTGAACGGGTGTACTGACATTGAAGCCCTCCGCTGGTCCATACTGTGAATGGTTGTACTGACATTGAAGCCCTCCGCTGGTCTACAATGTGAACCGGTGTACTGACATTGAAGCCCTCTGCTGGTCTACACTGTCAACGGGTGTACTGACATTGAAGCCCTCCGCTGGTCTACACTGTGAACGGGTGTACTGACATTGAAGCTTTCCGCTGGTCTACACTGTGAACGGGTGTACTGACATTGAAGCCCTCCGCTGGTCTACACTGTGTGAACGGGTGTACTGACATTGAAGCCCTCCGCTGGTCTACACTGTGAACGGGTGTACTGACATTGAAGCCCTCCTCTGGTGAACACTGTGTGAACGGGTGTACTGACATTGAAGCCCTCCGCTGGTCTACACTGTGAACGGGTGTACTGACATTGAAGCCCTCCGCTGGTCTACACTGTAAATTGGTGTACTGACATTGAAGCCCTCCGCTGGTCTACACTGTGAACGGGTGTACTGACATTGAAGACCTCCGCTGGTCTACACTGTGAACGGGTGTACTGACATTGAAGCCCTCCGCTGGTCTACACTGTGAACGGGTGTACTGAGATTGAAGCCCTCCGCAGGTCTACACTGTGTGAATGGGTGTACTGACATTGAAGCCCTCCGCTGGTCTACACTGTGAACGGGTGTACTGACATTGAAGCCCTCCGCTGGTCTACACTGTGAACGGGTGTACTGAGATTGAAGCCCTCCGCTGGTCTACACTGTGTGAACGGGTGTACTGACATTGAAGCCCTCCGCTGGTCTACACTGTGTGAATGTGAGTACTGACATTGAAGCCCTCCGCTGGTCTACACTGTGAACGGGTGTACTGACATTGAATCCCTCCGCTGGTGAACACTGTGTGAACGGGTGTACTGACATTGAAGCCCTCCGCTGGTCTACACTGTGAACGGGTGTACTGACATTGAAGCCCTCCGCTGATTAACACTGTGAACGGGTGTACTGACATTGAAGCCCTCCGCTGGTCTACGCTGTGTGAATGGTTGTACTGACATTGAAGCCCTCTGCTGGTCTACACTGTGAACGGGTGTACTGACATTGAAGCCCTCCACTGGTCTACACTGTGTGAACGGGTGTACAGACATTGAAGCCCTCCGCTGGTCAACACTGTGTGAACGGGTGTACTGACATTGAAGCCCTCCGCTGGTCTACACTGTGATCGGGTGTACTGACATTGAGCCCTCCGCTGGTCTACACTGTGTGAACGGGTGTACTGACATTGAAGACCTCCTCTGGTCTACACTGTGTGAACAGGTGTACTGACATTGAAGCCCTCCGCTGGTCAACACTGTGTGAATGGGTGTACTGCATTTGAAGCCCTCCGCTGGTCTACACTGTGTGAAAGGGTGTACTGACATTGAAGCCCTCCGCTGGTCTACACTGTGAACGGGTGTACTGACATTGAAGCCCTCCTCTGGTGAACACTGTGTGAACGGGTGTACTGACATTGAAGCCCTCCGCTGGTCTACACTGTGAACGAGTGTACTGACATTGAAGCCCTCCGCTGGTCTACACTGTGAACGGGTGTACAGACATTGAAGCCCTCCGCTGGTCTACACTGTGAATGGGTGTACTGACATTGAAGCCCTCTGCTGGTCTACACTGTGAACGGGTGTACTGACATTGAAGACCTCCGCTGGTCTACACTGTGAACGGGTGTACTGACATTGAAGCCCTCCGCTGGTCTACACTGTGAACGGGTGTACTGACATTGAAGCCCTCTGCTGGTCTACACTGTGTGAATGGGAGTACTGACATTGAAGCCCTCCGCTGGTCTACACTGTGAACGGGTGTACTGAGATTGAAGCCCTCCGCTGGTCTACACTGTGTGAATGGGTGTACTGACATTGAAGCCCTCCGCTGGTCTACACTGTGAATGGGTGTATTGACATTGAAGCCCTCTGCTGGTCTACACTGTGAACGGGTGTACTGACATTGAAGCCCTCCGCTGGTCTACACTGTGTGAACGGGTGTAGTGACATTGAAGCCCTCCGCTGGTCAACACTGTGTGAACGGGTGTACTGACATTGAAGCCCTCCGCTGGTCTACACTGTGAACGGGTGTAGTGACATTGAAGCCCTCCGCGGGTCTACACTGTGTGAATGGGTGTACTGACATTGAAGCCCTCCTCTGGTCTACACTGTGTGAACGGGTGTACTGACTTTGAAGCCCTCCGCTGGTCTTCACTGTGTGAACGGGTGTACTGCATTTGAAGCCCCCCGCTGGTCTACACTGTGAACGGGTGTACTGACATTGAAGCCCTCCGCTGGTCTACACTGTGAGAACGGGTGTACTGACATTGAAGCCCTCCGCTGGTCTACACTGTGAATGGGTGTACTGACATTGAAGCCCTCCGCTGGTCTGCACTGTGAACGGGTGTACTGCATTTGAAGCCCGCCGCTGGCCAACACTGTGAACGGGTGTACTGACATTGAAGCCCTGCGCTGCTCTACACTGTGAACGGGTGTACTGACATTGAAGCCCTCCGCTGGTCTATACTGTGAATGGTTGTACTGACATTGAAGCCCTCCGCTGGTCTACAATGTGAACGGGTGTACTGACATTGAAGCCCTCTGCTGGTCTACACTGTGAACGGGTGTACTGACATTGAAGCCCTCCGCTGGTCTACACTGTGAACGGGTGTACTGACATTGATGCTTTCCGCTGGTCTACACTGTGAACGGGTGTACTGACATTGAAGCCCTCCGCTGGTCTACACTGTGTGAACGGGTGTACTGACATTGAAGCCCTCCGCTGGTCTACACTGTGAACGGGTGTACTGACATTGAAGCCCTCCTCTGGTGAACACTGTGTGAACGGGTGTACTGACAATGAAGCCCTCCGCTGGTCTACACTGTGAACGGGTGTACTGACATTGAAGCCCTCCGCTGGTCTACACTGTGAATTGGTGTACTGACATTGAAGCCCTCCGCTGGTCTACACTGTGAACGGGTGTACTGACATTGAAGACCTCCGCTGGTCTACACTGTGAACGGGTGTACTGACATTGAAGCCCTCCGCAGGTCTACACTGTGAACGGGTGTACTGACATTGAAGCCCTCTGCTGGTCTATACTGTGTGAATGGGAGTACTGACATTAAAGCCCTCCGCTGGTCTACACTGTGAACGGGTGTACTGAGATTGAAGCCCTCCGCTGTTCTACACTGTGTGAATGGGTGTACTGACATTGAAGCCCTCCGCTGGTCTACACTGTGAATGGGTGTATTGACATTGAAGCCCTCTGCTGGTCTACACTGTGAACGGGTGTACTGACATTGAAGCCCTCCGCTGGTCTACACTGTGAACGGGTGTACTGACATTGAAGCCCTCCGCTGGTCTGCACTGTGTGAACGGGTGTACTGACATTGAAGACCTCCTCTGGTCTACACTGTGTGAACAGGTGTACTGACATTGAAGTCCTCCGCTGGTCAACACTGTGTGAACGGGTGTACTGACTTTGAAGCCCTCCGCTGGTCTTCACTGTGTGAACGGGTGTACTGCATTTGAAGCCCTCCGCTGGTCTACACTGTGAACGGGTGTACTGACATTGAAGCCCTCCGCTGGTCTACACTGTGAGAACGGGTGTACTGACATTGAAGCCCTCCGCTGGTCTACACTGTGAATGGGTGTACTGACATTGAAGCCCTCCGCTGGTCTACACTGTGAACGGGTGTACTGCATTTGAAGCCCTCCGCTGGTCAACACTGTGAACGGGTATACTGACATTGAAGCCCTCCGCTGGTCTACACTGTGAACGGGTGTACTGACATTGAAGCCCTCCGCTGGTCTATACTGTGAATGGTTGTACTGACATTGAAGCCCTCCGCTGGTCTACAATGTGAACGGGTGTACTGACATTGAAGCCCTCTGCTGGTCTACACTGTGAACGTGTGTACTGACATTGAAGCCCTCCGCTGGTCTACACTGTGAACGGGTGTACTGACATTGAAGCTTTCCGCTGGTCTACACTGTGAACGGGTGTACTGACATTGAAGCCCTCCGCTGGTCTACACTGTGTGAACGGGTGTACTGACATTGAAGCTTTCCGCTGGTCTACACTGTGAACGGGTGTACTGACATTGAAGCCCTCCGCTGGTCTACACTGTGAACGGGTGTACTGACATTGAAGCCCTCCTCTGGTGAACACTGTGTGAACGGGTGTACTGACATTGAAGCCCTCCGCTGGTCTACACTGTGAACGGGTGTACTGACATTGAAGACCTCCGCTGGTCTACACTGTGAACGGGTGTACTGACATTGAAGCCCTCCGCAGGTCTACACTGTGAACGGGTGTACTGACATTGAAGCCCTCCGCTGGTCAACACTGTGAACGGGTGTACTGACATTTGAAGCCCTCCGCTGATCAACACTGTGAACGGGTGTACTGACATTGAAGCCCTCTGCTGGTCTACACTGTGTGAATGGGAGTACTGACATTGAAGCCCTCCGCTGGTCTACACTGTGAACGGGTGTACTGAGATTGAAGCCCTCCGCTGGTCTACACTGTGTGAATGGGTGTACTGACATTGAAGCCCTCCGCTGGTCAACACTGTGAACGGGTGTACTGACATTGAAGCCCTCTGCTGGTCTACACTGTGTGAATGGGAGTACTGACATTGAAGCCCTCCGCTGGTCAACACTGTGAACGGGTGTACTGACATTGAAGCCCTCTGCTGGTCTACACTGTGTGAATGGGAGTACTGACATTGAAGCCCTCCGCTGGTCTACACTGTGAACGGGTGTACTGAGATTGAAGCCCTCCGCTGGTCTACACTGTGTGAATGGGTGTACTGACATTGAAGCCCTCCGCTGGTCTACACTGTGAATTGGTGTATTGACATTGAAGCCCTCTGCTGGTCTACACTGTGAACGGGTGTACTGACATTGAAGCCCTCCGCTGGTCTACACTGTGAACGGGTGTACTGACATTGAAGCCCTCCGCTGGTCTACACTGTGTGAACGGGTGTACTGACATTGAAGACCTCCTCTGGTCTACACTGTGTGAACAGGTGTACTGACAGTGAAGCCCTCCGCTGGTCAACACTGTGTGAACGGGTGTACTGCATTTGAAGCCCTCCGTTGGTCTACACTGTGTGAACGGGTGTACTGACATTGAAGCCCTCCGCTGGTCTACACTGTGAACGGGTGTACTGACATTGAAGATTTCCGCTGTTCTACACTGTGAACGGGTGTACTGACATTGAAGCCCTCCGCTGGTCTACACTGTGTGAACGGGTGTACTGACATTGAAGCCCTCCGCTGGTCTACACTGTGAACGGGTGTACTGACATTGAAGACCTCCGCTGGTCTACACTGTGAACGGGTGTACTGACATTGAAGCCCTCCGCTGGTCTACACTGTGAACGGGTGTACTGACATTGAAGCCCTCTGCTGGTCTACACTGTGTGAATGTGAGTACTGACATTGAAGCCCTCCGCTGGTCTACACTGTGAATGGGTGTATTGACATTGAAGCCCTCTGCTGGTCTACACTGTGAACGGGTGTACTGACATTGAAGCCCTCCGCTGGTCTACAATGTGTGAACGGGTGTAGTGACATTGAAGCCCTCCGCTGGTCAACACTGTGTGAACGGGTGTACTGACATTGAAGCCCTCCGCTGGTCTACACTGTGAACGGGTGTAGTGACATTGAAGCCCTCCGCTGGTCTACACTGTGTGAATGGGTGTACTGACATTGAAGCCCTCCTCTGGTCTACACTGTGTGAACGGGTGTACTGACTTTGAAGCCCTCCGCTGGTCTTCACTGTGTGAACGGGTGTACTGCATTTGAAGCCACCCGCTGGTCTACACTGTGAACGGGTGTACTGACATTGAAGCCCTCCGCTGGTCTACACTGTGAGAACGGGTGTACTGACATTGAAGCCCTCCGCTGGTCTACACTGTGAATGGGTGTACTGACATTGAAGCCCTCCGCTGGTCTACACTGTGAACGGGTGTACTGCATTTGAAGCCCGCCGCTGGCCAACACTGTGAACGGGTGTACTGACATTGAAGCACTGCGCTGGTCTACACTGTGAACGGGTGTACTGACATTGAAGCCCTCCGCTGGTCTATACTGTGAATGGTTGTACTGACATTGAAGCCCTCCGCTGGTCTACAATGTGAACGGGTGTACTGACATTGAAGCCCTCTGCTGGTCTACACTGTGAACGGGTGTACTGACATTGAAGCCCTCCGCTGGTCTACACTGTGAACGGGTGTACTGACATTGATGCTTTCCGCTGGTCTACACTGTGAACGGGTGTACTGACATTGAAGCCCTCCGCTGGTCTACACTGTGTGAACGGGTGTACTGACATTGAAGCCCTCCGCTGGTCTACACTGTGAACGGGTGTACTGACATTGAAGCCCTCCTCTGGTGAACACTGTGTGAACGGGTGTACTGACATTGAAGCCCTCCGCTGGTCTACACTTTGAACGGGTGTACTGACATTGAAGCCCTCCGCTGGTCTACACTGTGAATTGGTGTACTGACATTGAAGCCCTCCGCTGGTCTACACTGTGAACGGGTGTACTGACATTGAAGACCTCCGCTGGTCTACACTGTGAACGGGTGTACTGACATTGAAGCCCTCCGCAGGTCTACACTGTGAACGGGTGTACTGACATTGAAGCCCTCTGCTGGTCTATACTGTGTGAATGGGAGTACTGACATTAAAGCCCTCCGCTGGTCTACACTGTGAACGGGTGTACTGAGATTGAAGCCCTCCGCTGGTCTACACTGTGTGAATGGGTGTACTGACATTGAAGCCCTCCGCTGGTCTACACTGTGAATGGGTGTATTGACATTGAAGCCCTCTGCTGGTCTACACTGTGAACGGGTGTACTGACATTGAAGCCCTCCGCTGGTCTACACTGTGAACGGGTGTACTGACATTGAAGCCCTCCGCTGGTCTGCACTGTGTGAACGGGTGTACTGACATTGAAGACCTCCTCTGGTCTACACTGTGTGAACAGGTGTACTGACATTGAAGTCCTCCGCTGGTCAACACTGTGTGAACGGGTGTACTGACTTTGAAGCCCTCCGCTGGTCTTCACTGTGTGAACGGGTGTACTGCATTTGAAGCCCTCCGCTGGTCTACACTGTGAACGGGTGTACTGACATTGAAGCCCTCCGCTGGTCTACACTGTGAGAACGGGTGTACTGACATTGAAGCCCTCCGCTGGTCTACACTGTGAATGGGTGTACTGACATTGAAGCCCTCCGCTGGTCTACACTGTGAACGGGTGTACTGCATTTGAAGCCCTCCGCTGGTCAACACTGTGAACGGGTGTACTGACATTGAAGCCCTCCGCTGGTCTACACTGTGAACGGGTGTACTGACATTGAAGCCCTCCGCTGGTCTATACTGTGAATGGTTGTACTGACATTGAAGCCCTCCGCTGGTCTACAATGTGAACGGGTGTACTGACATTGAAGCCCTCTGCTGGTCTACACTGTGAACGGGTGTACTGACATTGAAGCCCTCCGCTGGTCTACACTGTGAACGGGTGTACTGACATTGAAGCTTTCCGCTGGTCTACACTGTGAACGGGTGTACTGACATTGAAGCCCTCCGCTGGTCTACACTGTGTGAACGGGTGTACTGACATTGAAGCTTTCCGCTGGTCTACACTGTGAACGGGTGTACTGACATTGAAGCCCTCCGCTGGTCTACACTGTGAACGGGTGTACTGACATTGAAGCCCTCCTCTGGTGAACACTGTGTGAACGGGTGTACTGACATTGAAGCCCTCCGCTGGTCTACACTGTGAACGGGTGTACTGACATTGAAGACCTCCGCTGGTCTACACTGTGAACGGGTGTACTGACATTGAAGCCCTCCGCAGGTCTACACTGTGAACGGGTGTACTGACATTGAAGCCCTCTGCTGGTCTACACTGTGTGAATGGGAGTACTGACATTGAAGCCCTCCGCTGGTCTACACTGTGAACGGGTGTACTGAGATTGAAGCCCTCCGCTGGTCTACACTGTGTGAATGGGTGTACTGACATTGAAGCCCTCCGCTGGTCTACACTGTGAATTGGTGTATTGACATTGAAGCCCTCTGCTGGTCTACACTGTGAACGGGTGTACTGACATTGAAGCCCTCCGCTGGTCTACACTGTGAACGGGTGTACTGACATTGAAGCCCTCCGCTGGTCTACACTGTGTGAACGGGTGTACTGACATTGAAGACCTCCTCTGGTCTACACTGTGTGAACAGGTGTACTGACATTGAAGCCCTCCGCTGGTCAACACTGTGTGAACGGGTGTACTGCATTTGAAGCCCTCCGCTGGTCTACACTGTGTGAACGGGTGTACTGACATTGAAGCCCTCCGCTGGTCTACACTGTGAACGGGTGTACTGACATTGAAGCTTTCCGCTGTTCTACACTGTGAACGGGTGTACTGACATTGAAGCCCTCCGCTGGTCTACACTGTGTGAACGGGTGTACTGACATTGAAGCCCTCCGCTGGTCTACACTGTGAACGGGTGTACTGACATTGAAGACCTCCGCTGGTCTACACTGTGAACGGGTGTACTGACATTGAAGCCCTCCGCTGGTCTACACTGTGAACGGGTGTACTGACATTGAAGCCCTCTGCTGGTCTACACTGTGTGAATGTGAGTACTGACATTGAAGCCCTCCGCTGGTCTACACTGTGAACGGGTGTACTGACATTGAAGCCCTCCGCTGGTGAACACTGTGTGAACGGGTGTACTGACATTGAAGCCCTCCGCTGGTCTACACTGTGAACGGGTGTACTGACATTGAAGCCCTCAGCTGGTTAACAATGTGAACGGGTGTACTGACATTGAAGCCCTCCGCTGGTCTACACTGTGTGAATGGGTGTACTGACATTGAAGCCCTCTGCTGGTCTACACTGTGAACGGGTGTACTGACATTGAAGCCCTCCGCTGGTCTACACTGTGTGAACGGGTGTACTGACATTGAAGCCCTCCGCTGGTCAACACTGTGTGAACGGGTGTACTGACATTGAAGCCCTCCGCTGGTCTACACTGTGAACGGGTGTACTGACATTGAAGCCCTCCGCTGGTCTACACTGCGTGAACGGGTGTACTGACATTGAAGACCTCCTCTGGTCTACACTGTGTGAACAGGTGTACTGACATTGAAGCCCTCCGCTGGTCAACACTGTGTGAACGGGTGTACTGCATTTGATGCCCTCCGCTGGTATACACTGTGTGAACGGGTGTACTGACATTGAAGCCCTCCGCTGGTCTACACTGTGAACGGGTGTACTGACATTGAAGCCCTCCTCTGGTGAACACTGTGTGAACGGGTGTACTGACTTTGAAACCCTCCGCTGGTCTACACTGTGAACGGGTGTACTGACATTGAAGCCCTCCGCTGGTCTACACTGTGAACGGGTGTACAGACATTGAAGCCCTCCGCTGGTCTACACTGTGAATGGGTGTACTGACATTGAAGCCCTCCGCTGGTCTACACTGTGAACGGGTGTACTGACATTGAAGACCTCCGCTGGTCTACACTGTGAACGGGTGTACTGACATTGAAGCCCTCCGCTGGTCTACACTGTGAACGGGTGTACTGACATTGAAGCCCTCTGCTGGTCTACACTGTGTGAATGGGAGTACTGACATTGAAGCCCTCCGCTGGTCTACACTGTGAACGGGTTTACTGAGATTGAAGCCCTCTGCAGGTCTACACTGTGAACGGTTGTACTGACATTGAAGCCCTCCGCTGGTCTACACTGTGAACGGGTGTACTGACATTGAAGCTTTCCGCTGGTCTACACTGTGAATGGGTGTATTGACATTGAAGCCCTCTGCTGTTCTACACTGTGAACGGGTGTACTGACATTGAAGCCCTCCGCTGGTCTACACTGTGAACGGGTGTACTGAGATTGAAGCCCTCCGCTGGTCTACACTGTGTGTACGGGTGTACTCACATTGAAGCCCTCCGCTGGTCTACACTGTGAACGGGTGTACTGACATTGAATCCCTCCGCTGGTTAACACTGTGAACGGGTGTACTGACATTGAAGCCCTCCGCTGGTCTACACTGTGTGAATGGGTGTACTGACATTGAAGCGCTCTGCTGGTCTACACTGTGAAATGGTGTTCTGACATTGAAGCCCTCCACTGGTCTACATTGTGTGAACGGGTGTACTGACATTGAAGCCCTCCGCTGGTCAACACTGTGTGAACGGGTGTACTGACATTGAAGCCCTCCGCTGGTCTACACTGTGAACGGGTGTACTGACATTGAAGCCCTCCGCTGGTCTACACTGTGTGAATGGGTGTACTGACATTGAAGACCTCCTCTGGTCTACACTGTGTGAACGGGTGTACTGACATTGAAGCCCTCCGCTGGTCTACACTGTGAATGGGTGTACTGACATTGAAGCCCTCCGCTGGTCTACACTGTGAACGGGTGTACTGCATTTGAAGCCCTCCGCTGGTCAACACTGTGAACGGGTGTACTGACATTGAAGCCCTCCGCTGGTCTACACTGTGAACGGGTGTACTGACATTGAAGCCCTCCGCTGGTCCACACTGTGAATGGTTGTACTGACATTGAAGCCCTCCGCTGGTCTACAATGTGAACGGGTGTACTGACATTGAAGCCCTCTGCTGGTCTACACTGTCAACGGGTGTACTGACATTGAAGCCCTCCGCTGGTCTACACTGTGAACGGGTGTACTGACATTGAAGCTTTCCGCTGGTCTACACTGTGAACGGGTGTACTGACATTGAAGCCCTCCGCTGGTCTACACTGTGTGAACGGGTGTACTGACATTGAAGCCCTCCGCTGGTCTACACTGTGAACGGGTGTACTGACATTGAAGCCCTCCTCTGGTGAACACTGTGTGAACGGGTGTACTGACATTGAAGCCCTCCGCTGGTCTACACTGTGAACGGGTGTACTGACATTGAAGCCCTCCGCTGGTCTACACTGTAAATTGGTGTACTGACATTGAAGCCCTCCGCTGGTCTACACTGTGAACGGGTGTACTGACATTGAAGACCTCCGCTGGTCTACACTGTGAACGGGTGTACTGACATTGAAGCCCTCCGCTGGTCTACACTGTGAACGGGTGTACTGAGATTGAAGCCCTCCGCAGGTCTACACTGTGTGAATGGGTGTACTGAGATTGAAGCCCTCCGCTGGTCTACACTGTGTGAACGGGTGTACTGACATTGAAGCCCTCCGCTGGTCTACACTGTGTGAATGTGAGTACTGACATTGAAGCCCTCCGCTGGTCTACACTGTGAACGGGTGTACTGACATTGAATCCCTCCGCTGGTGAACACTGTGTGAACGGGTGTACTGACATTGAAGCCCTCCGCTGGTCTACACTGTGAACGGGTGTACTGACATTGAAGCCCTCCGCTGGTTAACACTGTGAACGGGTGTACTGACATTGAAGACCTCCGCTGGTCTACGCTGTGTGAATGGGTGTACTGACATTGAAGCCCTCTGCTGGTCTACACTGTGAACGGGTGTACTGACATTGAAGCCCTCCACTGGTCTACACTGTGTGAACGGGTGTACAGACATTGAAGCCCTCCGCTGGTCAACACTGTGTGAACGGATGTACTGACATTGAAGCCCTCCGCTGGTCTACACTGTGATCGGGTGTACTGACATTGAGCCCTCCGCTGGTCTACACTGTGTGAACGGGTGTACTGACATTGAAGACCTCCTCTGGTCTACACTGTGTGAACAGGTGTACTGACATTGAAGCCCTCCGCTGGTCAACACTGTGTGAATGGGTGTACTGCATTTGAAGCCCTCCGCTGGTCTACACTGTGTGAAAGGGTGTACTGACATTGAAGCCCTCCGCTGGTCTACACTGTGAACGGGTGTACTGACATTGAAGTCCTCCTCTGGTGAACACTGTGTGAACGGGTGTACTGACATTGAAGCCCTCCGCTGGTCTACACTGTGAACGAGTGTACTGACATTGAAGCCCTCCGCTGGTCTACACTGTGAACGGGTGTACAGACATTGAAGCCCTCCGCTGGTCTACACTGTGAATGGGTGTACTGACATTGAAGCCCTCCGCTGGTCTACACTGTGAACGGGTGTACTGACATTGAAGACCTCCGCTGGTCTACACTGTGAACGGGTGTACTGACATTGAAGCCCTCCGCTGGTCTACACTGTGAACGGGTGTACTGACATTGAAGCCCTCTGCTGGTCTACACTGTGTGAATGGGAGTACTGACATTGAAGCCCTCCGCTGGTCTACACTGTGAACGGGTGTACTGAGATTGAAACCCTCCGCTGGTCTACACTGTGTGAATGGGTGTACTGACATTGAAGCCCTCCGCTGGTCTACACTGTGAATGGGTGTATTGACATTGAAGCCCTCTGCTGGTCTACACTGTGAACGGGTGTACTGACATTGAAGCCCTCCGCTGGTCTACACTGTGAACGGGTGTACTGAGATTGAAGCCCTCCGCTGGTCTACACTGTGTGAACGGGTGTACTGACATTGAAGCCCTCCGCTGGTCTACACTGTGTGAATGTGAGTACTGACATTGAAGCCCTCCGCTGGTCTACACTGTGAACGGGTGTACTGACATTGAAGCCCTCCGCTGGTCTACACTGTGAACGGGTGTACTGACATTGAAGCCCTCCGCTGGTTAACACTGTGAACGGGTGTACTGACATTGAAGCCCTCCGCTGTTCTACACTGTGTGAATGGGTGTACTGACATTGAAGCCCTCTGCTGGTCTACACTGTGAACGGGTGTACTGACATTGAAGCCCTCCGCTGGTCTACACTGTGTGAACGGGTGTACTGACATTGAAGCCCTCCGCTGGTCAACACTGTGTGAACGCGTGTACTGACATTGAAGCCCTACGCTGGTCTACACTGTGAACGGGTGTACTGACATTGAAGCCCTCCTCTGGTCTACACTGTGAACGGGTGTACTGACATTGAAGCCCTCCGCTGGTCTACACTGTGAGAACGGGTGTACTGACATTGAAGCCCTCCGCTGGTCTACACTGTGTGAACGGGTGTACTGACATTGAAGCCCTCCGCTGGTCTATACTGTGAACGGGTGTACTGACATTGAAGCCCTCCGCTGGTCTACACTGTGAACGGGTGTACTGAAATTGAAGCCCTCCGATGGTCTACACTTTGAGATCGGGTGTACTGACAGTGAAGCGTCCTCTGGTCTACACTGTGTGAACGGGTGTACTGACATTGAAGCCCTCCGCTGGTCTACACTGTGTGAACGGTTGTACTGCATTTGAAGCCCTCCGCTGGTCTACACTGTGAACGGGAGTACTGACATTGAAGCCCTCCGCTGGTCTACACTGTGAGAACGGGTGTACTCACATTGAAGCCCTCCGCTGGTCTACACTGTGAATGGGTGTACTGACATTGAAGCCCTCCGCTAGACTACACTGTGAACGGGTGTACTGCATTTGAAGCCCTCCGCTGGTCAACACTGTGAACGGGAGTACTGACATTGAAGCCCTCCGCTGGTCTACACTGTGTGAACGGGTGTACTGACATTGAAGCCCTCCGCTGGTCTACACTGTGAACGTGTGTACTGACATTGAAGCCCTCCGCTGGTCAACACTGTGAACGGGTGTACTGACATTGAAGCCCTCCGCTGGTCTACACTGTGAACGGGAGTACTGACATTGAAGCCCTCCGCTGGTCTACACTGTGAACGGGTGTACTGACATTGAAGCCCTCCGCTAGTCAACACTGTGTGAATGGGTGCACTGACATTGAAGCCCTCCGCTGGTCTACACTGTGTGAATGGGTGTACTGACATTGAAGTACTCCGCTGGTCTACACTATGAACGGGTGTACTGACATTGAAGCCCTCCGCTGGTCTACACTGTGAATGGGTGTACTGACATTGCAGCCCTCCGCTGGTCTACACTGTGAACGGGTGTATTGACATTGAAGACCTCCTCTGGTCTACACTGTGTGAACGTGTGTACTGACATTGAAGCCCTCCGCTGGTCTACACTGTGTGAACGGGTGTACTGCATTTGAAGCCCTCCGCTGGTCTACACTGTGAACAGGTGTACTGACATTGAAGCCCTCCGCTGGTCTACACTGTGAACGGGTGTACTGCAATTGAAGCCCTCCGCTGGTCAACACTGTGAACGGGAGTACAGACATTGAAGCCCTCCGCTGGTCTACACTGTGTGAACGGGTGTACTGACATTGAAGCCGTCCGCTGGTCTATACTGTGAACGGGTGTACTGACATTGAAGCCCTCCGCTGGTCTACACTGTGAATGGGTGTACTGACATTGAAGCCCTCCGCTGGTCTACACTGTGTGAACGGGTGTACTGCATTTGAAGCCCTCCGCTGGTCTACACTGTGAACGGGTGTACTAACATTGAAGCCCTCCGCTGCTCTACACTGTGAGAACGGGTGTACTCAGATTGAAGCCCTCCGCTGGTCTAC
Organism: Hypanus sabinus; assembly: GCF_030144855.1. Classification (NCBI taxonomy): domain Eukaryota; kingdom Metazoa; phylum Chordata; class Chondrichthyes; order Myliobatiformes; family Dasyatidae; genus Hypanus; species Hypanus sabinus. Next base: position 431,351 of record NW_026779037.1, read on the forward strand.
ACTGTGAATGGGTGTACTGACATTGAAGCCCTCCGCTGGTCTACACTGTGAACGGGTGTACTGCATTTGAAGCCCTCCGCTGGTCAACACTGTGAACGGGAGTACTGACATTGAAGCCCTCCGCTGGTCTACACTGTGTGAACGGGTGTACTGACATTGAAGCCCTCCGCTGGTCTATACTGTGAACGGGTGTACTGACATTGAAGCCCTCCGCTAGTCAACACTGTGTGAATGGGTGTACTGACATTGAAGCCCTCCGCTGGTCTACACTGTGTGAATGGGTGTACTGACATTGAAGCACTCCGCTGGTCTACACTATGAACGGGTGTACTGACATTGAAGCCCTCCGCTGGTCTACACTGTGAATGGGTGTACTGACATTGAAGCCCTCCGCTGGTCTACACTGTGAACGGGTGTACTGACATTGAAGACCTCCGCTGGTCTACACTGTGAACGGGTGTAATGACATTGAATCCCTCCGCTGGTCTACACTGTGAACGGGTGTACAGACATTGAAGCCCTCTGTTGGTCTACACTGTGTGAATGGGAGTACTGACATTGAAGCCCTCCGCTGGGCTACACTGTGAACGGGTGTACTGAGATTGAAGCCCTCCGCTGGTCTACACTGTGTGAATGGGTGTACTGACATTGAAGCCCTCCGCTGGTCTACACTGTGAATGGGTGTATTGACATTGAAGCCCTCCGCTGGTCTACACTGTGAATGGGTGTACTGACATTGAAGCCCTCCGCTGGTCTACACTGTGAACGGGTGTACTGACATTGAAGACCTCCGCTGGTCTACACTGTGAACGGGTGTACTGACATTGAAGCCCTCCGCTGGTCTACACTGTGAACGGGTGTACAGACATTGAAGCCCTCTGCTGGTCTACACTGTGTGAACGTGTGTACTGACAATGAAGCCCTCCGCTGGTCTACACTGTGTGAACGGGTGTACTGCATTTGAAGCCCTCCGCTGGTCTACACTGTGAACAGGTGTACTGACATTGAAGCCCTCCGCTGGTCTACACTGTGAACGGGTGTACTGCAATTGAAGCCCTCCGCTGGTCAACACTGTGAACGGGAGTACTGACATTGAAGCCCTCCGCTGGTCTACACTGTGTGAACGGGTGTACTGACATTGAAGCCGTCCGCTGGTCTATACTGTGAACGGGTGTACTGACATTGAAGCCCTCCGCTGGTCTACACTGTGAATGGGTGTACTGACATTGAAGCCCTCCGCTGGTCTACACTGTGTGAACGGGTGTACTGCATTTGAAGCCCTCCGCTGGTCTACACTGTGAACGGGTGTACTAACATTGAAGCCCTCCGCTGCTCTACACTGTGAGAACGGGTGTACTCAGATTGAAGCCCTCCGCTGGTCTACACTGTGAATGGGTGTACTGACATTGAAGCCCTCCGCTGGTCTACACTGTGAACGGGTGTACTGCATTTGAAGCCCTCCGCTGGTCAACACTGTGAACGGGAGTACTGACATTGAAGCCCTCCGCTGGTCTACACTGTGTGAACGGGTGTACTGACATTGAAGCCCTCCGCTGGTCTATACTGTGAACGGGTGTACTGACATTGAAGCCCTCCGCTAGTCAACACTGTGTGAATGGGTGTACTGACATTGAAGCCCTCCGCTGGTCTACACTGTGTGAATGGGTGTACTGACATTGAAGCACTCCGCTGGTCTACACTATGAACGGGTGTACTGACATTGAAGCCCTCCGCTGGTCTACACTGTGAATGGGTGTACTGACATTGAAGCCCTCCGCTGGTCTACACTGTGAACGGGTGTACTGACATTGAAGACCTCCGCTGGTCTACACTGTGAACGGGTGTAATGACATTGAAGCCCTCCGCTGGTCTACACTGTGAACGGGTGTACAGACATTGAAGCCCTCTGTTGGTCTACACTGTGTGAATGGGAGTACTGACATTGAAGCCCTCCGCTGGGCTACACTGTGAACGGGTGTACTGAGATTGAAGCCCTCCGCTGGTCTACACTGTGTGAATGGGTGTACTGACATTGAAGCCCTCCGCTGGTCTACACTGTGAATGGGTGTATTGACATTGAAGCCCTCCGCTGGTCTACACTGTGAATGGGTGTACTGACATTGAAGCCCTCCGCTGGTCTACACTGTGAACGGGTGTACTGCATTTGAAGCCCTCCGCTGGTCAACACTGTGAACGGGAGTACTGACATTGAAGCCCTCGCTGGTCTACATTGTGTGAACGGGTGTACTGACATTGAAGCCCTCCGCTGGTCTATACTGTGAACGGGTGTACTGACATTGAAGCCCTCCGATAGTCAACACTGTGTGAATGGGTGTACTGACATTGAAGCCCTCCGCTGGTCTACACTGTGTGAATGGGTGTACTGACATTGAAGCACTCCGCTGGTCTACACTATGAACGGGTGTACTGACATTGAAGGCCTCCGCTGGTCTACACTGTGAATGGGTGTACTGACATTGAAGCCCTCCGCTGGTCTACACTGTGAACGGGTGTACTGAGATTGAAGACCTCCGCTGGTCTACACTGTGAACGGGTGTACTGACATTGAAGCCCTCCGCTGGTCTACACTGTGAACGGGTGTACAGACATTGAAGCCCTCTGCTGGTCTACACTGTGTGAACGGGTGTACTGCATTTGAAGCCCTCCGCTGGTCTACACTGTGAACAGGTGTACTGACATTGAAGCCCTCCGCTGGTCTACACTGTGAACGGGTGTACTGCAATTGAAGCCCTCCGCTGGTCAACACTGTGAACGGGAGTACTGACATTGAAGCCCTCCGCTGGTCTACACTGTGTGAACGGGTGTACTGACATTGAAGCCGTCCGCTGGTCTATACTGTGAACGGGTGTACTGACATTGAAGCCCTCCGCTGGTCTACACTGTGAACGGGTGTACTGACATTGAAGCCCTCCGCTGGTCTACACTGTGTGAACGGGTGTACTGCATTTGAAGCCCTCCGCTGGTCTACACTGTGAACGGGTGTACTAACATTGAAGCCCTCCGCTGCTCTACACTGTGAGAACGGGTGTACTCAGATTGAAGCCCTCCGCTGGTCTACACTGTGAATGGGTGTACTGACATTGAAGCCCTCCGCTGGTCTACACTGTGAACGGGTGTACTGCATTTGAAGCCCTCAGCTGTTCAACACTGTGAACGGGAGTACTGACATTGAAGCCCTCCGCTGGTCTACACTGTGTGAACGGGTGTACTGACATTGAAGCCCTCCGCTGGTCTATACTGTGAACGGGTGTACTGACATTGAAGCCCTCCGCTAGTCAACACTGTGTGAATGGGTGTACTGACATTGAAGCCCTCCGCTGGTCTACACTGTGTGAATGGGTGTACTGACATTGAAGCACTCCGCTGGTCTACACTATGAACGGGTGTACTGACATTGAAGCCCTCCGCTGGTCTACACTGTGAACGGGTGTACAGACATTGAAGCCCTCTGCTGGTCTACACTGTGTGAATGGGAGTACTGACATTGAAGCCCTCCGCTGGGCTACACTGTGAACGGGTGTACTGAGATTGAAGCCCTCCGCTGGTCTACACTGTGTGAATGGGTGTACTGACATTGAAGCCCTCCGCTGGTCTACACTGTGAATGGGTGTATTGACATTGAAGCCCTCTGCTGGTCTACACTGTGAACGGGTGTACTGACATTGAAGCCCTCCGCTGGTCTACACTGTGAACGGGTGTACTGAGATTGAAGCCCTCCGCTGGTCTACACTGTGTGAACGGGTGTACTGACATTGAAGCCCTCCGCTGGTCTACACTGTGTGAATGGGAGTACTGACATTGAAGCCCTCCGCTGGTCTACACTGTGAACGGGTGTACTGACATTGAAGCCCTCTGCTGGTCTACACTGTGAACGGTGGTACTGACATTGAAGCCCTGCGCTGGTCTACACTGTGTGAACGGGTGTACTGACATTGAAGCCCTCCGCTGGTCTATACTGTGAACGGGTGTACTGACATTGAAGCCCTCCGCTGGTCTACACGGTGAACTGGTGTACTGACATTGAAGCCCTCCGCTGGTCTACACTGTGTGAACGGGTGTACAGCATTTGAAGCTCTCCGCTGGTCTACACTGTGAACGGGTGTACTAACATTGAAGCCCTCCGCTGGTCTACACTGTGAGAACGGGTGTACTCACATTGAAGCCCTCCGCTGGTCTACACTGTGAATGGGTGTACTGACATTGAAGCCCTCCGCTGGTCTACACTGTGAACGGGTGTACTGCATTTGAAGCCCTCCGCTGGTCAACACTGTGAACGGGAGTACTGACATTGAAGCCCTCGCTGGTCTACATTGTGTGAACGGGTGTACTGACATTGAAGCCCTCCGCTGTTCTATACTGTGAACGGGTGTACTGACATTGAAGCCCTCCGATAGTCAACACTGTGTGAATGGGTGTACTGACATTGAAGCCCTCCGCTGGTCTACACTGTGTGAATGGGTGTACTGACATTGAAGCACTCCGCTGGTCTACACTATGAACGGGTGTACTGACATTGAAGGCCTCCGCTGGTCTACACTGTGAATGGGTGTACTGACATTGAAGCCCTCCGCTGGTCTACACTGTGAACGGGTGTACTGACATTGAAGACCTCCGCTGGTCTACACTGTGAACGGGTGTACTGACATTGAAGCCCTCCGCTGGTCTACACTGTGAACGGGTGTACAGACATTGAAGCCCTCTGCTGGTCTACACTGTGTGAATGGGAGTACTGACATTGAAGCCCTCCGCTGGTCTACACTGTGAACGGGTGTACTGAGATTGAAGCCCTCCGCTGGTCTACACTGTGTGAATGGGTGTACTGACATTGAAGCCCTCCGCTGGTCTACACTGTGAATGGGTGTATTGACATTGAAGCCCTCTGCTGGTCTACACTGTGAACGGGTGTACTGACATTGAAGCCCTCCGCTGGTCTACACTGTGAACGGGTGTACTGAGATTGAAGCCCTCCGCTGGTCTACACTGTGTGAACGGGTGTACTGACATTGAAGCCCTCCGCTGGTCTACACTGTGTGAATGGGAGTACTGACATTGAAGCCCTCCGCTGGTCTACACTGTGTGAATGGGTGTACTGACATTGAAGCCCTCAGCTGGTCTACACTGTGAAGGGGTGTACTGACATTGAAGCCCTCCGCTGGTCTACACTGTGAACGGGTGTACTGACATTGAAGGTCTCCGCTGGTCTACAGTGTGTGAACGGGTGTACTGACATTGAAGCCCTCCGCTGGACTACACTGTGAACGGGTGTACTGACATTGAAGCCCTCCGCTGGTCTACACTGTGAACGGGTGTACTGACATTGAAGACCTCCGCTGGTCTACACTGTGTGAATGGGTGTACTGACATTGAAGCCCTCCACTGGTCTACACTGTGAATGGGTGTATTGACATTGAAGCCCTCTGCTGGTCTACACTGTGAACGGGTGTACTGACATTGAAGCCCTCCGCTGGTCTACACTGTGAACGGGTGTACTGAGATTGAAGCCTTCCGCAGGTCTACACTGTGAACGGGTGTACTGACATTGAAGCCCTCCGCTGGTCTACACAGTGAACGTGTGTACTGACATTGAAGCCCTCTGCTGGTCTACACTGTGAACGGGTGTAGTTACTTTGAAGCCCTCTGCTGGTCTACACTGTGAACGGGTGTACTGATATTGAAGCCCTCCGCTGGTCTACACTGTGAACGGGTGTACAGACATTGAAGCCCTCCGCTGGTCAACACTGTGAATGGGTGTACTTACATTGAAGCCCTCCGCTGGTCAACACTGTGAATGGGTGTACTGACATTGAAGCCCTCTGCTGGTCTACACTGTGAACGGGTGTACTGACATTGAAGCCCTCCGCTGGTCTACACTGTGAACGGGTGTACTGACATTGAAGCCCTCCGCTGGTCTACACTGTGAACGGGTGTACTGACATTGAAGCCCTCTGCTGGTCTACAATGTGAACGGGTGTACTGACATTGAAGCCCTCCGCTGGTCTACACTGTGTGAATGGGTGTACTGACATTGAAGCCCTCCGCTGGTCTACACTGTGAACGGGTGTACTGACATTGAAGCCCTCCGCTGGTCAACACTGTGAACGGGTGTACAGACATTGCAGCCCTCCGCTGGTCTACACTGTGAATGGGTGTACTGACATTGAAGCCCTCCGCTGGTCTACACTGTGAACGGGTGTACTGACATTGAAGCCCTCCGCTGGTTAACACTGTAAACGGGTGTACTGACATTGAAGCCCTCCGCTGGTCTACACTGTGTGAATGGGTGTACTGACATTGAAGCCCTCTGCTGGTCTACACTGTGAACGGGTGTACTGACATTGAAGCCCTCCGCTGGTCTACACTGTGTGAACGGGTGTACTGACTTTGAAGCCCTCCGCTGGTCAACACTGTGTGAACGGGTGTACTGACATTGAAGCACTCCGCTGGTCTACACTGTGAACGGGTGTACTAACATTGAAGCCCTCCGCTGGTCTACACTGTGTGAATGGGTGTACTGACATTGAAGCCCTCCTCTGGTCTACACTGTGTTAACGGGTGTACTGACTTTGAAGCCCTCCGCTGGTCTTCACTGTGTGATCGGGTGTACTGCATTTGAAGCCCTCCGCTGGTCTACACTGTGAACGGGTGTACTGACATTGAAGCCCTCCGCTGGTCTACACTGTGAGAACGGGTGTACTGACATTGAAGCCCTCCGCTGGTCTACACTGTGAATGGGTGTACTGAAATTGAAGCCCTCCGCTGGTCTACACTGTGAACGAGTGTACTGCATTTGAAGCCCTCCGCTGGTCAACACTGTGAACGGGAGTACTGACATTGAAGCCCTCCGCTGGTCTACACTGTGTGAACGGGTGTACTGACATTGAAGCCCTCCGCTGGTCTATACTGTGAACGGGTGTACTGACATTGAAGCCCTCCGCTAGTCAACACTGTGTGAATGGGTGTACTGACATTGAAGCCCTCCGCTGGTCTACACTGTGTGAATGGGTGTACTGACATTGAAGCCCTCCGCTGGTCTACACTATGAACGGGTGTACTGACATTGAAGCCCTCCGCTGGTCAACACTGTGAACGGGTGTACTGACATTGAAGCCCTCCGCTGGTCAACACTGTGAACGGGTGTACTGACATTGAAGCCCTCCGCTGGTCTACACTGTGTGAACGGGTGTACTGACATTGAAGCCCTCCGCTGGTCTATACTGTGAACGGGTGTACTGACATTGAAGCCCTCCGGTAGTCAACACTGTGTGAATGGGTGTACTGACATTGAAGCCCTCCGCTGGTCTACACTGTGTGAATGGGTGTACTGACATTGAAGCCCTCCGCTGGTCTACACTATGGACGGGTGTACTGACATTGAAGCCCTCCGCTGGTCAACACTGTGAACGGGTGTACTGACATTGAAGCCCTCCGCTGGTCAACACTGTGAACGGGTGTACTGACATTGAAGCCCTCCGCTGGTCTACACTGTGAATGGGTGTACTGACATTGAAGCCCTCCGCTGGTCAACACTGTGAACGGGTGTACTGACATTGAAGCCCTCCGCTGGTCTACACTGTGTGAATGGATGTACTGACATTGAAGCCCTCCGCTGGTCTACACTGTGAACGGGTGTACTGACATTGAAGCCCTCCGCTGGTCAACAGTGTGAAGTGTTCTGACATTGAAGCCCTCCGCTGGTTAACACTGTAAACGGGTGTACTGACATTGAAGCCCTCCGCTGGTCTACACTGTGTGAATGGGTGTACTGACATTGAAGCCCTCTGCTGGTCTACACTGTGAACGGGTGTACTGACATTGAAGCCCTCCGCTGGTCTACACTGTGTGAACGGGTGTACTGACATTGAAGCCGTCCGCTGGTTAACACTGTAAACGGGTGAACTGACATTGAAGCCCTCCGCTGGTCTACACTGTGAACGGGTGTACTGACATTGAAGCCCTCCGCTGGTTAACACTGTAAACGGGTGTACTGACATTGAAGCCCTCCGCTGGTCTACACTGTGTGAATGGGTGTACTGACATTGAAGCCCTCTGCTGGTCTACACTGTGAACGGGTGTACTGACATTGAAGCCCTCCGCTGGCCTACACTGTGTGAACGGGTGTACTGACTTTGAAGCCCTCCGCTGGTCAATACTGTGTGAACGGGTGTACTGACATTGAAGCCCTCCGCTGGTCTACACTGTGAACGGGTGTACTGACATTGAAGCCCTCCGCTGGTCTACACTGTGTGAATGGGTGTACTGACATTGAAGCCCTCCTCTGGCCTACACTGTGTGAACGGGTGTACTGACTTTGAAGCCCTCCGCTGGTCTTCACTGTGTGATCGGGTGTACTGCATTTGAAGCCCTCCGCTGGTATACACTGTGAACGGGTGTACTGACATTGAAGCCCTCCGCTGGTCTACACTGTGAGAACAGGTGTACTGACATTGAAGCCCTCCGCTGGTCTACACTGTGAATGGGTGTACTGAAATTGAAGCCCTCCGCTGGTCTACACTGTGAACGAGTGTACTGCATTTGAAGCCCTCCGCTGGTCAACACTGTGAACGGGTGTACTGACATTGAAGCCCTCCGCTGGTCTACACTGTGTGAACGGGTGTACTGACATTGAAGCCCTCCGCTGGTCTATACTGTGAACGGGTGTACTGACATTGAAGCCCTCCGCTAGTCAACACTGTGTGAATGGGTGTACTGACATTGAAGCCCTCCGCTGGTCTACACTGTGTGAATGGGTGTACTGACATTGAAGCCCTCCGCTGGTCTACACTATGAACGGGTGTACTGACATTGAAGCCCTCCGCTGGTCAACACTGTGAACGGGTGTACTGACATTGAAGCCCTCCGCTGGTCAACACTGTGAACGGGTGTACTGACATTGAAGCCCTCCGCTGGTCTACACTGTGTGAACGGGTGTACTGACATTGAAGCCCTCCGCTGGTCTATACTGTGAACGGGTGTACTGACATTGAAGCCCTCCGCTAGCCAACACTGTGTGAATGGGTGTACTGACATTGAAGCCCTCCGCTGGTCTACACTGTGTGAATGGGTGTACTGACATTGAAGCCCTCCGCTGGTCTACACTATGGACGGGTGTACTGACATTGAAGCCCTCCGCTGTTCAACACTGTGAACGGGTGTACTGACATTGAAGCCCTCCGCTGGTCAACACTGTGAACGGGTGTACTGACATTGAAGCCCTCCGCTGGTCTACACTGTGAATGGGTGTACTGACATTGAAGCCCTCCGCTGGTCAACACTGTGAACGGGTGTACTGACATTGAAGCCCTCCGCTGGTCTACACTGTGTGAATGGATGTACTGACATTGAAGCCCTCCGCTGGTCTACACTGTGAACGGGTGTACTGACATTGAAGCCCTCCGCTGGTCAACACTGTGAAGTGTACTGACATTGAAGCCCTCCGCTGGTCTACACTGTGAACGGGTGTACTGACATTGAAGCCCTTCGCTGGTCTACACTGTGTGAACGGGTGTACTGACATTGAAGCCGTCCGCTGGTTAACACTGTAAACGGGTGTACTGACATTGAAGCCCTCCGCTGGTCTACACTGTGAACGGGTGTACTGACATTGAAGCCCTCCGCTGGTTAACACTGTAAACGGGTGTACTGACATTGAAGCCCTCCGCTGGTCTACACTGTGTGAATGGGTGTACTGACATTGAAGCCCTCTGCTGGTCTACACTGTGAACGGGTGTACTGACATTGAAGCCCTCCGCTGGCCTACACTGTGTGAACGGGTGTACTGACTTTGAAGCCCTCCGCTGGTCAAAACTGTGTGAACGGGTGTACTGACATTGAAGCCCTCCGCTGGTCTATACTGTGAACGGGTGTACTGACATTGAAGCCCTCCGCTGGTCTACACTGTGTGAATGGGTGTACTGACATTGAAGCCCTCCTCTGGCCTACACTGTGTGAACGGGTGTACTGACTTTGAAGCCCTCCGCTGGTCTTCACTGTGTGATCGGGTGTACTGCATTTGAAGCCCTCCGCTGGTCTACACTGTGAACGGGTGTACTGACATTGAAGCCCTCCGCTGGTCAACATTGTGAACGGGTGTACTGACATTGAAGCCCTCCGCTGGTTAACACTGTAAACGGGTGTACTGACATTGAAGCCCTCCGCTGGTCTACACTGTGTGAATGGGTGTACTGACATTGAAGCCCTCTGCTGGTCTACACTGTGAACGGGTGTACTGACATTGAAGCCCTCCGCTGGTCTACACTGTGTGAACGGGTGTACTGACATTGAAGCCCTCCGCTGGCCAACACTGTTAACGGGTGTACTGACATTGAAGCCCTCCGCTGGCCAACACTGTGAACGGGTGTACTGACATTGAAGCCCTCCGCTGGTCAACACTGTGAACGGGTGTACTGACATTAAAGCCCTCCGCTGGTCTACACTGTGAATGGGTGTACTGACATTGAAGCCCTCCGCTGGTCTACACTGTGAATGGCTGTACTGACATTGAAGCCCTCCGCTGGTCTACACTGTGAACGGGTGTACTGACTTTGAAGCCCTCCGCTGGTCAACACTGTGAACGGGTGTACTGACATTGATGCCCTCCGCTGGTCAACACTGTGTGAATGGGTGTACTGACATTGAAGCCCTCCGCTGGTCAACACTGTGAACGGGTGTACTGACATTGAAGCCCTCCACTGGTCTACACTGTGAACGGGTGTACTGCATTTGAAGCCCTCCGCTGGTCTACACTGTGAACGGGTGTACTGACATTGAAGCCCTCCGCTGGTCTACACTGTGTGAATGGGTGTACTGACATTGAAGCCCTCAGCTGGTCTACACTGTGAAGGGGTGTACTGACATTGAAGCCCTCCGCTGGTCTACACTGTGAACGGGTGTACTGACATTGAAGGTCTCCGCTGGTCTACAGTGTGTGAACGGGTGTACTGACATTGAAGCCCTCCGCTGGACTACACTGTGAACGGGTATACTGACATTGAAGCCCTCCGCTGGTCTACACTGTGAACGGGTGTACTGACATTGAAGCCCTCCGCTGGTCTACACTGTGTGAATGGGTGTACTGACATTGAAGCCCTCCACTGGTCTACACTGTGAATGGGTGTATTGACATTGAAGCCCTCTGCTGGTCTACACTGTGAACGGGTGTACTGACATTGAAGCCCTCCGCTGGTCTACACTGTGAACGGGTGTACTGAGATTGAAGCCTTCCGCAGGTCTACACTGTGAACGGGTGTACTGACATTGAAGCCCTCCGCTGGTCTACACAGTGAACGTGTGTACTGACATTGAAGCCCTCTGCTGGTCTACACTGTGAACGGGTGTAGTTACTTTGAAGCCCTCTGCTGGTCTACACTGTGAACGGGTGTACTGATATTGAAGCCCTCCGCTGCTCTACACTGTGAACGGGTGTACAGACATTGAAGCCCTCCGCTGGTCAACACTGTGAATGGGTGTACTTACATTGAAGCCCTCCGCTGGTCAACACTGTGAATGGGTGTACTGACATTGAAGCCCTCTGCTGGTCTACACTGTGAACGGTTGTACTGACATTGAAGCCCTCCGCTGGTCTACACTGTGAACGGGTGTACTGACATTGAAGCCCTCCGCTGGTCTACACTGTGAACGGGTGTACTGACATTGAAGCCCTCTGCTGGTCTACAATGTGAACGGGTGTACTGACATTGAAGCCCTCCGCTGGTCTACACTGTGTGAATGGGTGTACTGACATTGAAGCCCTCCGCTGGTCTACACTGTGAACGGGTGTACTGACATTGAAGCCCTCCGCTGGTCAACACTGTGAACGGGTGTACAGACATTGCAGCCCTCCGCTGGTCTACACTGTGAATGGGTGTACTGACATTGAAGCCCTCCGCTGGTCTACACTGTGAACGGGTGTACTGACATTGAAGCCCTCCGCTGGTTAACACTGTAAACGGGTGTACTGACATTGAAGCCCTCCGCTGGTCTACACTGTGTGAATGGGTGTACTGACATTGAAGCCCTCTGCTGGTCTACACTGTGAACGGGTGTACTGACATTGAAGCCCTCCGCTGGTCTACACTGTGTGAACGGGTGTACTGACTTTGAAGCCCTCCGCTGGTCAACACTGTGTGAACGGGTGTACTGACATTGAAGCACTCCGCTGGTCTACACTGTGAACGGGTGTACTAACATTGAAGCCCTCCGCTGGTCTACACTGTGTGAATGGGTGTACTGACATTGAAGCCCTCCTCTGGTCTACACTGTGTTAACGGGTGTACTGACTTTGAAGCCCTCCGCTGGTCTTCACTGTGTGATCGGGTGTACTGCATTTGAAGCCCTCCGCTGGTCTACACTGTGAACGGGTGTACTGACATTGAAGCCCTCCGCTGGTCTACACTGTGAGAACGGGTGTACTGACATTGAAGCCCTCCGCTGGTCTACACTGTGAATGGGTGTACTGAAATTGAAGCCCTCCGCTGGTCTACACTGTGAACGAGTGTACTGCATTTGAAGCCCTCCGCTGGTCAACACTGTGTGAATGGGTGTACTGACATTGAAGCCCTCCGCTGGTCTACACTATGAACGGGTGTACTGACATTGAAGCCCTCCGCTGGTCTACACTGTGTGAATGGGTGTACTGACATTGAAGCCCTCCGCTGGTCTACACTATGAACGGGTGTACTGACATTGAAGCCCTCCGCTGGTCAACTCTGTGAACGGGTGTACTGACATTGAAGCCCTCCGCTGGTCAACACTGTGAACGGGTGTACTGACATTGAAGCCCTCCGCTGGTCTACACTGTGTGAACGGGTGTACTGACATTGAAGCCCTCCGCTGGTCTATACTGTGAACGGGTGTACTGACATTGAAGCCCTCCGCTAGTCAACACTGTGTGAATGGGTGTACTGACATTGAAGCCCTCCGCTGGTCTACACTGTGTGAATGGGTGTACTGACATTGAAGCCCTCCGCTGGTCTACACTATGGACGGGTGTACTGACATTGAAGCCCTCCGCTGGTCAACACTGTGAACGGGTGTACTGACATTGAAGCCCTCCGCTGGTCTACACTATGGACGGGTGTACTGACATTGAAGCCCTCCGCTGGTCAACACTGTGAACGGGTGTACTGACATTGAAGCCCTCCGCTGGTCAACACTGTGAACGGGTGTACTGACATGGAAGCCCTCCGCTGGTCTACACTGTGAATGGGTGTACTGACATTGAAGCCCTCCGCTGGTCAACACTGTGAACGGGTGTACTGACATTGAAGCCCTCCGCAGGTCTACACTGTGTGAATGGATGTACTGACATTGAAGCCCTCCGCTGGTCTACACTGTGAACGGGTGTACTGACATTGAAGCCCTCCGCTGGTCAACACTGTGAACGGGTGTACTGACATTGAAGCCCTCCGCTGGTTAACACTGTAAACGGGTGTACTGACATTGAAGCCCTCCGCTGGTCTACACTGTGTGAATGGGTGTACTGACATTGAAGCCCTCTGCTGGTCTACACTGTGAACGGGTGTACTGACATTGAAGCCCTCCGCTGGTCTACACTGTGTGAACGGGTGTACTGACATTGAAGCCCTCCGCTGGTTAACACTGTAAACGGGTGTACTGACATTGAAGCCCTCCGCTGGTCTACACTGTGAACGGGTGTACTGACATTGAAGCCCTCCGCTGGTTAACACTGTAAACGGGTGTACTGACATTGACGCCCTCCGCTGGTCTACACTGTGTGAATGGGTGTACTGACATTGAAGCCCTCTGCTGGTCTACACTGTGAACGGGTGTACTGACATTGAAGCCCTACGCTGGTCTACACTGTGTGAACGGGTGTACTGACTTTGAAGCCCTCCGCTGGTCAACACTGTGTGAACGGGTGTACTGACATTGAAGCCCTCCGCTGGTCTACACTGTGAACGGGTGTACTGACATTGAAGCCCTCCGCTGGTCTACACTGTGTGAATGGGTGTACTGACATTGAAGCCCTCCTCTGGTCTACACTGTGTGAACGGGTGTACTGACTTTGAAGCCCTCCGCTGGTCTTCACTGTGTGATCGGGTGTACTGCATTTGAAGCCCTCCGCTGGTCTACACTGTGAACGGGTGTACTGACATTGAAGCCCTCCGCTGGTCAACACTGTGAACGGGTGTACTGACATTGAAGCCCTCCGCTGGTTAACACTGTAAACGGGTGTACTGACATTGAAGCCCTCCGCTGGTCTACACTGTGTGAATGGGTGTACTGACATTGAAGCCCTCTGCTGGTCTACACTGTGAACGGGTGTACTGACATTGAAGCCCTCCGCTGGTCTACACTGTGTGAATGGGTGTACTGACATTGAAGCCCTCCGCTGGTATACACTATGAACGGGTGTACTGACATTGAAGCCCTCCGCTGGTCAACACTGTGAACGGGTGTACTGACATTGAAGCCCTCCGCTGGTCTACACTGTGTGAACGGGTGTACTGACATTGAAGCCCTCCGCTGGTCTATACTGTGAATGGGTGTACTGACATTGAAGCCCTCCGCTGGTCAACACTGTGAACGGGTGTACTGACATTGAAGCCCTCCGCACGTCTACACTGTGTGAATGGATGTACTGACATTGAAGCCCTCCGCTGGTCTACACTGTGAACGGGTGTACTGACATTGAAGCCCTCCGCTGGTCAACACTGTGAACGGGTGTACTGACATTGAAGCCCTCCGCTGGTTAACACTGTAAACGGGTGTACTGACATTGAAGCCCTCCGCTGGTCTACACTGTGTGAATGGGTGTACTGACATTGAAGCCCTCTGCTGGTCTACACTGTGAACGGGTGTACTGACATTGAAGCCCTCCGCTGGTCTACACTGTGAACGAGTGAACTGCATTTGAAGCCCTCCGCTGGTTAACACTGTAAACGGGTGTACTGACATTGAAGCCCTCCGCTGGTCTACACTGTGAACGGGTGTACTGACATTGAAGCCCTCCGCTGGTTAACACTGTAAACGGGTGTACTGACATTGAAGCCCTCCGCTGGTCTACACTGTGTGAATGGGTGTACTGACATTGAAGCCCTCTGCTGGTCTACACTGTGAACGGGAGTACTGACATTGAAGCCCTCCGCTGGTCTACACTGTGTGAACGGGTGTACTGACTTTGAAGCCCTCCGCTGGTCAACACTGTGTGAACGGGTGTACTGACATTGAAGCCCTCCGCTGGTCTACACTGTGAACGGGTGTACTGACATTGAAGCCCTCCGCTGGTCTACACTGTGTGAATGGGTGTACTGACATTGAAGCCCTCCTCTGGTCTACACTGTGTGAACGGGTGTACTGACTTTGAAGCCCTCCGCTGGTCTTCACTGTGTGATCGGGTGTACTGCATTTGAAGCCCTCCGCTGGTCAACACTGTGTGAATGGGTGTACTGACATTGAAGCCCTCCGCTGGTCTACACTGTGTGAATGGGTGTACTGACATTGAAGCCCTCCGCTGGTCAACACTGTGAACGGGTGTACTGACATTGAAGCCCTCCGCTGGTCTACACTGTGTGAATGGGTGTACTGACATTGAAGCCCTCTGCTGGTCTACACTGTGAACGGGTGTACTGACATTGAAGCCCTCCGCTGGTCTACACTGTGTGAACGGGTGTACTGACATTGAAGCCCTCAGCTGGTCAACACTGTGAACGGGTGTACTGACATTGAAGCCCTCCGCTGGTCAACACTGTGAACGGGTGTACTGACATTGAAGCCCTCCGCTGGTCAACACTGTGAACGGGTGTACTGACATTAAAGCCCTCCGCTGGTCTACACTGTGAATGGGTGTACTGACATTGAAGCCCTCCGCTGGTCTACACTGTGAATGGCTGTACTGACATTGAAGCCCTCCGCTGGTCTACACTGTGAACGGGTGTACTGACTTTGAAGCCCTCCGCTGGTCAACACTGTGAACGGGTGTACTGACATTGATGCCCTCCGCTGGTCAACACTGTGTGAATGGGTGTACTGACATTGAAGCCCTCCGCTGGTCAACACTGTGAACGGGTGTACTGACATTGAAGCCCTCCACTGGTCTACACTGTGAACGGTTGTACTGACATTGAAGCCCTCCGCTGGTCAACACTGTGTGAATGGGTGTACTGACATTGAAGCCCTCCGCTGGTCTACACTGTGTGAATGGGTGTACTGACATTGAAGCCCTCCGCTGGTCAACACTGTGAACGGGTGTACTGACATTGAAGCCCTCCGCTGGTCTACACTGTGTGAATGGGTGTACTGACATTGAAGCCCTCCGCTGGTCTACGCTGTGAACGGGTGTACTGACATTGAAGCCCTCTGCTGGTCTACACTGTGAACGGGTGTACTGACATTGAAGCCCTCCGCTGGTCTACACTGTGAACGGGTGTACTGACATTGAAGCCCTCCGCTGGTCTACACTGTGAACGGGTGTACTGACATTGAAGCCCTCCGCTGGTCTACACTGTGTGAACGGGTGTACTGACATTGAAGCCCTCCGCTGGTCTACACTGTGAACGGGTATACTGACATTGAAGCCCTCCTCTGGTCAACACTGTGTGAACGGGTGTACTGACATTGAAGCCCTCCGCTGGTCTACACTGTGAACGGGTGTACTGACATTGAAGCCCTCCGCTGGTCTACACTGTGAACGGGTGTACTAACATTGAAGCCCTCCGCTGGTCTACACTGTGAATGGGTGTACTGACATTGAAGCCCTCCGCTGGTCTACACTGTGAACGGGTGTACTGACATTGAAGCCCTACGCTGGTCTACACTGTGTGAAGGGGTGTACTGACATTGAAGCCCTCCGCTGGTCTACACTGTGAACGGTTGTACTGACATTGAAGCCCTCCGCAGGTCTGCACTGTGAACGGGTGTACTGACATTGAAGCCCTCCGCAGGTCTGCACTGTGAACGGGTGTACTGACATTGAAGCCCTCCGCTGGTCTGCACTGTGTGAACGGGTGTACTGACATCGAAGCCCTCCGCTGGTCTACACTGTGAACGGGTGTACTGACATCGAAACCCTCCGCTGGTCTACACTGTGAACGGGTGTGCTGACATCGAAGCCCTCTGCTGGTCTACACTGTGAACGGGTGTACTGCATTTGAAGCCCTCCGCTGGTCAACACTGTGAACGGGTGTACTGACATTGAAGCCCTCCGCTGGTCAACAATGTGAACGGGTGTACTAACATTGAAGCCCTCTGCTGGTCCACACTCTGAACGGGTGTACTGACATTGAAGCTCTCTGCTGGTCTACACTGTGAACGGGTGTACTGACATTGAAGCACTCCGCTGGTCTTCACTGTGTGAATGGGTGTACTGACATTGAAGCCCTCCGCTGGTCTACACTGTGAACGGTTGTACTGACATTGAAGCCCTCCGCAGGTCTACACTGTGAACGGGTGTACTGACATTGAAGCCCTCCGCTGGTCTACACTGTGAACGGTTGTACTGACATTGAAGCCCTCCGCAGGTCTGCACTGTGAACGGGTGTACTGACATTGAAGCCCTCCGCAGGTCTGCACTGTGAACGGGTGTACTGACATTGAAGCCCTCCGCTGGTCTGCACTGTGTGAACGGGTGTACTGACATCGAAGCCCTCCGCTGGTCTACACTGTGAACGGGTGTACTGACATCGAAACCCTCCGCTGGTCTACACTGTGAACAGGTGTACTGACATCGAAGCCCTCTGCTGGTCTACACTGTGAACGGGTGTACTGACATTGAAGCTCTCTGCTGGTCTACACTGTGAACGGGTGTACTGACATTGAATCCCTCCGCTGGTCTTCACTGTGTGAATGGGTGTACTGACATTGAAGCCCTCCGCTGGTCTACACTGTGAACGGTTGTACTGACATTGAAGCCCTCCGCTGGTCTACACTGTGAACGGGTGTACTGACATTGAAGCCCTCTGCTGGTCTACTCTGTGGGAATGGGTGTACTGACATTGAAGCCCTCCGCTGGTCTACACTGTGAACGGGTGTACTGACATTGAAGCCCTCTGCTGGTCTACTCTGTGGGAATGGGTGTACTGACATTGAAGCCCTCCGCTGGTCTACACTGTGAACGGGTGTACTGACATTGAAGCCCTCTGCTTGTCTACACTGTGCGAATGGGTGTACTGACATTGAAGCCCTCCGCTGGTCTACACTGTGAACGGGTGTACTGACATTGAAGCCCTCCGCTGGTCTACACTGTGAACGGGTGTACTGACATTGAAGCCCTCTGCTGGTCTACTCTGTGGGAATGGGTGTACTGACATTGAAGCCCTCCGCTGGTCTACACTGTGAACGGTTGTACTGATATTGAAGCCCTCCGCAGGTCTGCACTGTGAACGGGTGTACTGACATTGAAGCCCACCGCTGGTCTACACTGTGAACGGGTGTACTGACATTGAAGCCCTCCGCTGGTCTACACTGTGTGAATGGGTGTACTGACATTGAAGCCCTCCGCTGGTCTACACTGTG
Organism: Hypanus sabinus; assembly: GCF_030144855.1. Classification (NCBI taxonomy): domain Eukaryota; kingdom Metazoa; phylum Chordata; class Chondrichthyes; order Myliobatiformes; family Dasyatidae; genus Hypanus; species Hypanus sabinus. Next base: position 449,843 of record NW_026779037.1, read on the forward strand.
AACGGGTGTACTGACATTGAAGCCCTCAGCTGGTCTAAACTGTGAACGGGTGTACTGACATTGAAGCCCTCCGCTGGTCTACACTGTGAACGGGTGTACTGACATTGAAGCCCACCGCTGCTCTACACTGTGTGAATGGGTGTACTGATATTGAAGCCCTCAGCTGGTCTACAATGTGAACGGGTGTACTGACATTGAAGCCCTCCGCTGGTCTACACTGTGAACGGGTGTACTGACATTGAAGCCCTCAGCTGGTCTACAATGTGAACGGGTGTACTGACATTGAAGCCCTCCGCTGGTCTACACTGTGAACGGGTGTACTGACATTGAAGCCCTCCGCTGGTCTACACTGTGAACGGGTGTACTGACATTGAAGCCCTCCGCTGGTCTACACTGTGTGAACGGGTGTACTGACATTGAAGCCCTCCGCAGGTCTGCACTGTAAACGGGTGTACTGACATTGAAGCCCTCCGCTGGTCTACACTGTGAACGGGTGTACTGACATTGAAGCCCTCCGCTGGTCTACACTGTGTGAACGGGTGTACTGACATTGAAGCCCTCCGCTGGTCTACACTGTGAACGGGTGTACTGACATTGAAGCCCTCCGCTGGTCTACACTGTGAATGGGTGTACTGACTTTGAAGCCCTCCGCTGGTCAACACTGTGAACGGGTGTACTGACATTGAAGCCCTCCGCTGGTCAACACTGTGAACGGGTGTACTGACTTTGAAGCCCTCCGCTGGTCAACACTGTGAACGGGTGTACTGACATTGAACCCTCCGCTGATCTACACTGTGTGAACGGGTGTACTGACATTGAAGCCCTCCGCTGGTCAACACTGTGTGAATGGGTGTACTGACATTGAAGCCCTCCGCTGGTCAACACTGTGAACGGGTGTACTGACATTGAAGCCCTCCACTGGTCTACACTGTGAACGGTTGTACTGACATTGAAGCCCTCCGCTGGTCAACACTGTGTGAATGGGTGTACTGACATTGAAGCCCTCCGCTGGTCTACACTGTGTGAATGGGTGTACTGACATTGAAGCCCTTCGCTGGTCAACACTGTGAACGGGTGTACTGACATTGAAGCCCTCCGCTGGTCTACACTGTGTGAATGGGTGTACTGACATTGAAGCCCTCCGCTGGTCTACGCTGTGAACGGGTGTACTGACATTGAAGCCCTCTGCTGGTCTACACTGTGAACGGGTGTACTGACATTGAAGCCCTCCGCTGGTCTACACTGTGAACGGGTATACTGACATTGAAGCCCTCCTCTGGTCAACACTGTGTGAACGGGTGTACTGACATTGAAGCCCTCCGCTGGTCTACACTGTGAACGGGTGTACTGACATTGAAGCCCTCCGCTGGTCTACACTGTGAACGGGTGTACTAACATTGAAGCCCTCCGCTGGTCTACACTGTGAATGGGGGTACTGACATTGAAGCCCTCCGCTGGTCTACACTGTGAACGGGTGTACTGACATTGAAGCCCTACGCTGGTCTACACTGTGTGAAGGGGTGTACTGACATTGAAGCCCTCCGCTGGTCTACACTGTGAACGGTTTTACTGACATTGAAGCCCTCCGCAGGTCTGCACTGTGAACGGGTGTACTGACATTGAAGCCCTCCGCAGGTCTGCACTGTGAACGGGTGTACTGACATTGAAGCCCTCCGCTGGTCTGCACTGTGTGAACGGGTGTACTGACATCGAAGCCCTCCGCTGGTCTACACTGTGAACGGGTGTACTGACATCGAAACCCTCCGCTGGTCTACACTGTGAACGGGTGTACTGACATCGAAGCCCTCTGCTGGTCTACACTGTGAACGGGTGTACTGCATTTGAAGCCCTCCGCTGGTCAGCACTGTGAACGGGTGTACTGACATTGAAGCCCTCCGCTGGTCAACAATGTGAACGGGTGTACTAACATTGAAGCCCTCTGCTGGTCCACACTGTGAACGGGTGTACTGACATTGAAGCTCTCTGCTGGTCTACACTGTGAACGGGTGTACTGACATTGAAGCCCTCCGCTGGTCTTCACTGTGTGAATGGGTGTACTGACATTGAAGCCCTCCGCTGGTCTACACTGTGAACGGTTGTACTGACATTGAAGCCCTCCGCAGGTCTACACTGTGAACGTGTGTACTGACATTGAAGCCCTCCGCTGGTCTACACTGTGAACGGGTGTACTGACATTGAAGCCCTCTGCTGGTCTACTCTGTGGGAATGGGTGTACTGACATTGAAGCCCTCCGCTGGTCTACACTGTGAACGGGTGTACTGACATTGAAGCCCTCCGCTGGTCTACACTGTGAACGGGTGTACTGACATTGAAGCCCTCTGCTGGTCTACTCTGTGGGAATGGGTGTACTGACATTGAAGCCCTCCGCTGGTCTACACTGTGAACGGTTGTACTGACATTGAAGCCCTCCGCAGGTCTGCACTGTGAACGGGTGTACTGACATTGAAGCCCTCCGCTGGTCTACACTGTGAACGTGTGTACTGACATTGAAGCCCTCCGCTGGTCTACATTGTGAACCGGTGTACTGACATTGAAGCCCTCCGCTGGTCTACACTGTGAACGGGTGTACTGACATTGAAGCCCTCCGCTGGTCTACACTGTGAACGGGTGTACTGACATTGAAGCCCTCCGCTGGTCTACACTGTGTGAACGGGTGTACTGACATTGAAGCCCTCCGCTGGTCTACACTGTGAACGGGTGTACTGACATTGAAGCCCTCCGCTGGTCTACACTGTGAACGGGTGTACTGACATTGAAGCCCTCCGCTGGTCTACACTGTGTGAACGGGTGTACTGACATTGAAGCCCTCCGCTGGTCAACACTGTGAACGGGTGTACTGACATTGAAGCCCTCCGCTGGTCTGCACTGTGAACGGGTGTACAGACATTGAAGCCCTCCGCTGGTCTGCACTGTGTGAACGGGTGTACTGTCATTGAAGCCCTCCGCTGGTCTGCACTGTGTGAACGGGTGTACTGACATTGAAGCCCTCCGCTGGTCTACACTGTGAACGGGTGTACTGACATTGAAGCCCTCCGCTGGTCTAAAATGTGAACGGGTGTACTGACATTGAAGCCCTCTGCTGGTCAACACTGTGAACGGGTGTACTGCATTTGAAGCCCTCCGCTGGTCAACACTGTGAACGGGTGTACTGACATTGAAGCACTCCGCTGGTCAACAATGTGAACGGGTGTACTGACATTGAAGCCCTCTGCTGGTCTACACTGTGAACGGGTGTACTGACATTGAAGCCCTCTGCTGGTCTACTCTGTGGGAATGGGTGTACTGACATTGAAGCCCTCCGCTGGTCTACACTGTGAACGGGTGTACTGACATTGAAGCCCTCTGCTTGTCTACACTGTGCGAATGGGTGTACTGACATTGAAGCCCTCCGCTGGTCTACACTGTGAACGGGTGTACTGACATTGAAGCCCTCCGCTGGTCTACACTGTGAACGGGTGTACTGACATTGAAGCCCTCTGCTGGTCTACTCTGTGGGAATGGGTGTACTGACATTGAAGCCCTCCGCTGGTCTACACTGTGAACGGTTGTACTGATATTGAAGCCCTCCGCAGGTCTGCACTGTGAACGGGTGTACTGACATTGAAGCCCACCGCTGGTCTACACTGTGAACGGGTGTACTGACATTGAAGCCCTCCGCTTATCTACACTGTGTGAATGGGTGTACTGACATTGAAGCCCTCCGCTGGTCTACACTGTGAACGGGTGTACTGACATTGAAGCCCTCAGCTGGTCTACACTGTGAACGGGTGTACTGACATTGAAGCCCTCCGCTGGTCTACACTGTGAACGGGTGTACTGACATTGAAGGCCACCGCTGCTCTACATGTGTGAATGGGTGTACTGATATTGAAGCCCTCAGCTGGTCTACAATGTGAACGGGTGTACTGACATTGAAGCCCTCCGCTGGTCTACACTGTGAACGGGTGTACTGACATTGAAGCCCTCAGCTGGTCTACAATGTGAACGGGTGTACTGACATTGAAGCCCTCCGCTGGTCTACACTGTGAACGGGTGTACTGACATTGAAGCCCTCCGCTGGTCTACACTGTGAACGGGTGTACTGACATTGAAGCCCTCCGCTGGTCTACACTGTGTGAACGGGTGTACTGACATTGAAGCCCTCCGCAGGTCTGCACTGTAAACGGGTGTACTGACATTGAAGCCCTCCGCTGGTCTACACTGTGAACGGGTGTACTGACATTGAAGCCCTCCGCTGGTCTACACTGTGTGAACGGGTGTACTGACATTGAAGCCCTCCGCTGGTCTACACTGTGAACGGGTGTACTGACATTGAAGCCCTCCGCTGGTCTACACTGTGAATGGGTGTACTGACTTTGAAGCCCTCCGCTGGTCAACACTGTGAACGGGTGTACTGACATTGAAGCCCTCCGCTGGTCAACACTGTGAACGGGTGTACTGACTTTGAAGCCCTCCGCTGGTCAACACTGTGAACGGGTGTACTGACATTGAAGCCCTCCGCTGATCTACACTGTGTGAACGGGTGTACTGACATTGAAGCCCTCCGCTGGTCAACACTGTGTGAATGGGTGTACTGACATTGAAGCCCTCCGCTGGTCAACACTGTGAACGGGTGTACTGAAATTGAAGCCCTCCACTGGTCTACACTGTGAACGGTTGTACTGACATTGAAGCCCTCCGCTGGTCAACACTGTGTGAATGGGTGTACTGACATTGAAGCCCTCCGCTGGTCTACACTGTGTGAATGGGTGTACTGACATTGAAGCCCTTCGCTGGTCAACACTGTGAACGGGTGTACTGACATTGATGCCCTCCGCTGGTCTATACTGTGTGAATGGGTGTACTGACATTGAAGCCCTCCGCTGGTCTACGCTGTGAACGGGTGTACTGACATTGAAGCCCTCTGCTGGTCTACACTGTGAACGGGTGTACTGACATTGAAGCCCTCCGCTGGTCTACACTGTGAACGGGTGTACTGACATTGAAGCCCTCCGCTGGTCCACACTGTGTGAACCGGTGTACTGACATTGAAGCCCTCCGCTGGTCTACACTGTGAACGGGTATACTGACATTGAAGCCCTCCTCTGGTCAACACTGTGTGAACGGGTGTACTGACATTGAAGCCCTCCGCTGGTCTACACTGTGAACGGGTGTACTGACATTGAAGCCCTCCGCTGGTCTACACTGTGAACGGGTGTACTAACATTGAAGCCCTCCGCTGGTCTACACTGTGAATGGGGGTACTGACATTGAAGCCCTCCGCTGGTCTACACTGTGAACGGGTGTACTGACATTGAAGCCCTACGCTGGTCTACACTGTGTGAAGGGGTGTACTGACATTGAAGCCCTCCGCTGGTCTACACTGTGAACGGTTGTACTGACATTGAAGCCCTCCGCAGGTCTGCACTGTGAACGGGTGTACTGACATTGAAGCCCTCCGCAGGTCTGCACTGTGAACGGGTGTACTGACATTGAAGCCCTCCGCTGGTCTGCACTGTGTGAACGGGTGTACTGACATCGAAGCCCTCCGCTGGTCTGCACTGTGAACGGGTGTACTGACATCGAAACCCTCCGCTGGTCTACACTGTGAACGGGTGTACTGACATCGAAGCCCTCTGCTGGTCTACACTGTGAACGGGTGTACTGCATTTGAAGCCCTCCGCTGGTCAGCACTGTGAACGGGTGTACTGACATTGAAGCCCTCCGCTGGTCAACAATGTGAACGGGTGTACTAACATTGAAGCCCTCTGCTGGTCCACACTGTGAACGGGTGTACTGACATTGAAGCTCTCTGCTGGTCTACACTGTGAACGGGTGTACTGACATTGAAGCCCTCCGCTGGTCTTCACTGTGTGAATGGGTGTACTGACATTGAAGCCCTCCGCTGGTCTACACTGTGAACGGTTGTACTGACATTGAAGCCCTCCGCAGGTCTACACTGTGAACGTGTGTACTGACATTGAAGCCCTCCGCTGGTCTACACTGTGAACGGGTGTACTGACATTGAAGCCCTCTGCTGGTCTACTCTGTGGGAATGGGTGTACTGACATTGAAGCCCTCCGCTGGTCTACACTGTGAACGGGTGTACTGACATTGAAGCCCTCCGCTGGTCTACACTGTGAACGGGTGTACTGACATTGAAGCCCTCTGCTGGTCTACTCTGTGGGAATGGGTGTACTGACATTGAAGCCCTCCGCTGGTCTACACTGTGAACGGTTGTACTGACATTGAAGCCCTCCGCAGGTCTGCACTGTGAACGGGTGTACTGACATTGAAGCCCTCCGCTGGTCTACACTGTGAACGGGTGTACTGACATTGAAGCCCTCCGCTGGTCTACACTGTGAACCGGTGTACTGACATTGAAGCCCTCCGCTGGTCTACACTGTGAACGGGTGTACTGACATTGAAGCCCTCCGCTGGTCTACACTGTGAACGGGTGTACTGACATTGAAGCCCTCCGCTGGTCTACACTGTGTGAACGGGTGTACTGACATTGAAGCCCTCCGCTGGTCTACACTGTGAACGGGTGTACTGACATTGAAGCCCTCCGCTGGTATACACTGTGAACGGGTGTACTGACATTGAAGCCCTCCGCTGGTCTACACTGTGTGAACGGGTGTACTGACATTGAAGCCCTCCGCTGGTCAACACTGTGAACGGGTGTATTGACATTGAAGCCCGCCGCTGGTCTGCACTGTGAACGGGTGTACAGACATTGAAGCCCTCCGCTGGTCTGCACTGTGTGAACGGGTGTACTGTCATTGAAGCCCTCCGCTGGTCTGCACTGTGTGAACGGGTGTACTGACATTGAAGCCCTCCGCTGGTCTACACTGTGAACGGGTGTACTGACATTGAAGCCCTCCGCTGGTCTACACTGTGAACGGGTGTACTGACATTGAAGCCCTCTGCTGGTCAACACTGTGAACGGGTGTACTGCATTTGAAGCCCTCCGCTGGTCAACACTGTGAACGGGTGTACTGACATTGAAGCACTCCGCTGGTCAACAATGTGAACGGGTGTACTGACATTGAAGCCCTCTGCTGGTCTACACTGTGAACGGGTGTACTGACATTGAAGCCCTCTGCTGGTCTACACTGTGAACGGGTGTAGTTACTTTGAAGCCCTCTGCTGGTCTACACTTTGAACGGGTGTACTGATATTGAAGCCCTCCGCTGGTCTACACTGTGAACGGGTGTACAGACATTGAAGCCCTCCGCTGGTCAACACTGTGAATGGGTGTACTTACATTGAAGCCCTCCGCTGGTCAACACTGTGAATGGGTGTACTGACATTGAAGCCCTCTGCTGGTCTACACTGTGAACGGGTGTACTGACATTGAAGCCCTCCGCTGGTCTACACTGTGAACGGGTGTACTGACATTGAAGCCCTCCGCTGGTCTACACTGTGAACGGGTGTACTGACATTGAAGCCCTCTGCTGGTCTACAATGTGAACGGGTGTACTGACATTGAAGCCCTCCGCTGGTCTACACTGTGTGAATGGGTGTACTGACATTGAAGCCCTCCGCTGGTCTACACTGTGAACGGGTGTACTGACATTGAAGCCCTACGCTGGTCTACACTGTGTGAAGGGGTGTACTGACATTGAAGCCCTCCGCTGGTCTACACTGTGAACGGTTGTACTGACATTGAAGCCCTCCGCAGGTCTGCACTGTGAACGGGTGTACTGACATTGAAGCCCTCCGCAGGTCTGCACTGTGAACGGGTGTACTGACATTGAAGCCCTCCGCTGGTCTGCACTGTGTGAACGGGTGTACTGACATCGAAGCCCTCCGCTGGTCTACACTGTGAACGGGTGTACGGACATCGAAACCCTCCGCTGGTCTACACTGTGAACGGGTGTACTGACATCGAAGCCCTCTGCTGGTCTACACTGTGAACGGGTGTACTGCATTTGAAACCCTCCGCTGGTCAACACTGTGAACGGGTGTACTGACATTGAAGCCCTCCGCTGGTCAACAATGTGAACGGGTGTACTAACATTGAAGCCCTCTGCTGGTCCACACTGTGAACGGGTGTACTGACATTGAAGCTCTCTGCTGGTCTACACTGTGAACGGGTGTACTGACATTGAAGCCCTCCGCTGGTCTTCACTGTGTGAATGGGTGTACTGACATTGAAGCCCTCCGCTGGTCTACACTGTGAAAGGTTGTACTGACATTGAAGCCCTCCGCAGGTCTACACTGTGAACGGGTGTACTGACATTGAAGCCCTCCGCTGGTCTACACTGTGAACGGGTGTACTGACATTGAAGCCCTCTGCTGGTCTACTCTGTGGGAATGGGTGTACTGACATTGAAGCCCTCCGCTGGTCTACACTGTGAACGGGTGTACTGACATTGAAGCCCTCTGCTGGTCAACACTGTGAACGGGTGTACTGACATTGAAGCCCTCCGCTGGTCTACAATGTGAACGGGTGTACTGACATTGAAGCCCTCCGCTGGTCTACACTGTGTGAATGGGTGTACTGTCATTGAAGCCCTCCGCTGGTCTGCACTGTGTGAACGGGTGTACTGACATTGAAGCCCTCCGCTGGTCTACACTGTGAACGGGTGTACTGACATTGAAGCCCTCCGCTGCTCTACACTGTGAACGGGTGTACTGACATTGAAGCCCTCTGCTGGTCAACACTGTGAACGGGTGTACTGCATTTGAAGCCCTCCGCTGGTCAACACTGTGAACGGGTGTACTGACATTGAACCACTCCGCCGGTCAACAATGTGAACGGGTGTACTGACATTGAAGCCCTCTGCTGGTCTACACTGTGAACGGGTGTACTGACATTGAAGCCCTCTGCTGGTCAACACTGTGAACGGGTGTACTGACATTGAAGCCCTCTGCTGGTCTACACTGTGAACGGGTGTAGTTACTTTGAAGCCCTCTGCTGGTCTACACTTTGAACGGGTGTACTGATATTGAAGCCCTCCGCTGGTCTACACTGTGAACGGGTGTACTGACATTGAAGCCCTCCGCTGGTCAACACTGTGAATGGGTGTACTTACATTGAAGCCCTCCGCTGGTCAACACTGTGAATGGGTGTACTGACATTGAAGCCCTCTGCTGGTCTACACTGTGAACGGGTGTACTGACATTGAAGCCCTCCGCTGGTCTACACTGTGAACGGGTGTACTGACATTGAAGCCCTCCGCTGGTCTACACTGTGAACGGGTGTACTGACATTGAAGCCCTCTGCTGGTCTACAATGTGAACGGGTGTACTGACATTGAAGCCCTCCGCTGGTCTACACTGTGTGAATGGGTGTACTGACATTGAAGCCCTCCGCTGGTCTACACTGTGAACGGGTGTACTGACATTGAAGCCCTCCGCTGGTCAACACTGTGAACGGGTGTACAGACATTGCAGCCCTCCGCTGGTCTACACTGTGAATGGGTGTACTGACATTGAAGCCCTCCGCTGGTCTACACTGTGAACGGGTGTACTGACATTGAAGCCCTCCGCTGGTTAACACTGTAAACGGGTGTACTGACATTGAAGCCCTCCGCTGGTCTACACTGTTTGTATGGGTGTACTGACATTGAAGCCCTCTGCTGGTCTACACTGTGAACGGGTGTACTGACATTGAAGCCCTCCGCTGGTCTACACTGTGTGAACGTGTGTACTGACATTGAAGCCCTCCGCTGGTCAACACTGTGTGAACGGGTGTACTGACATTGAAGCCCTCCGCTGGTCTACACTGTGAACGGGTGTACTGACATTGAAGCCCTCCGCTGGTCTACACTGTGTGAATGGGTGTACTGACATTGAAGCCCTCCTCTGGTCTACACTGTGTGAACGGGTGTACTGACTTTGAAGCCCTCCGCTGGTCTTCACTGGGTGATCGGGTGTACTGCATTTGAAGCCCTCCGCTGGTCTACACTGTGAACGGGTGTACTGACATTGAAGCCCTCCGCTGGTCTACACTGTGAGAACGGGTGTACTGACATTGAAGCCCTCCGCTGGTCTACACTGTGAATGGGTGTACTGAAATTGAAGCCCTCCGCTGGTCTACACTGTGAACGAGTGCACTGCATTTGAAGCCCTCCGCTGGTCAACACTGTGAACGGGTGTTCTGACATTGAAGCCCTCCGCTGGTCTATACTGTGAACGGGTGTACTGACATTGAAGCCCTCCGCTAGTCAACACTGTGTGAATGGGTGTACTGACATTGAAGCCCTCCGCTGGTCTACACTGTGTGAATGGGTGTACTGACATTGAAGCCCTCCGCTGGTCTACACTATGAACGGGTGTACTGACATTGAAGCCCTCCGCTGGTCAACACTGTGAACGGGTGTACTGACATTGAAGCCCTCCGCTGGTCAACACTGTGAACGGGTGTACTGACATTGAAGCCCTCCGCTGGTCTACACTGTGAATGGGTGTACTGACATTGAAGCCCTCCGCTGGTCTACACTGTGAATGGCTGTACTGACATTGAAGCCCTCCGCTGGTCTACACTGTGAACGGGTGTACTGACATTGAAGCCCTCCGCTGGTCAACACTGTGAACGGGTGTACTGACATTGAAGCCCTCCGCTGGTCAACACTGTGAAAGGGTGTACTGACATTGAAGCCCTCCGCTGGTCAACACTGTGAACGGGTGTACTGACATTAAAGCCCTCCGCTGGTCTACACTGTGAATGGGTGTACTGACATTGAAGCCCTCCGCTGGTCTACACTGTGAATGGCTGTACTGACATTGAAGCCCTCCGCTGGTCTACACTGTGAACGGGTGTACTGACTATGAAGCCCTCCGCTGGTCAACACTGTGAACGGGTGTACTGACATTGAAGCCCTCCGCTGGTCAACACTGTGTGAATGGGTGTACTGACATTGAAGCCCTCCGCTGGTCAACACTGTGAACGGGTGTACTGACATTGAAGACCTCCACTGGTCTACACTGTGAACGGTTGTACTGACATTGAAGCCCTCCGCTGGTCAACACTGTGTGAATGGGTGTACTGACATTGAAGCCCTCCGCTGGTCTACACTGTGTGAATGGGTGTACTGACATTGAAGCCCTCCGCTGGTCAACACTGTGAACGGGTGTACTGACATTGAAGCCCTCCGCTGGTCTACACTGTGTGAATGGGTGTACTGACATTGAAGCCCTCCGCTGGTCTACGCTGTGAGCGGGTGTACTGACATTGAAGCCCTCTGCTGGGCTACACTGTGAACGGGTGTACTGACATGGAAGCCCTCCGCTGGTCTACACTGTGAACGGGTGTACTGACATTGAAGCCCTCCGCTGGTCTACACTGTGAACGGGTGTACTGACATTGAAGCCCTCCGCTGGTCTACACTGTGTGAACGGGTGTACTGACATTGAAGCCCTCCGCTGGTCTACACTGTGAACGGGTATACTGACATTGAAGCCCTCCTCTGGTCAACACTGTGTGAACGGGTGTACTGACATTGAAGCCCTCCGCTGGTCTACACTGTGAACGGGTGTACTGACATTGAAGCCCTCCGCTGGTCTACACTGTGAACGGGTGTACTAACATTGAAGCCCTCCGCTGGTCTACACTGTGAATGGGTGTACTGACATTGAAGCCCTCCGCTGGTCTACACTGTGAACGGGTGTACTGACATTGAAGCCCTACGCTGGTCTACACTGTGTGAAGGGGTGTACTGACATTGAAGCCCTCCGCTGGTCTACACTGTGAACGGTTGTACTGACATTGAAGCCCTCCGCAGGTCTGCACTGTGAACGGGTGTACTGACATTGAAGCCCTCCGCTGGTCTGCACTGTGTGAACGGGTGTACTGACATCGAAGCCCTCCGCTGGTCTACACTGTGAACGGGTGTACTGACATCGAAACCCTCCGCTGGTCTACACTGTGAACGGGTGTACTGACATCGAAGCCCTCTGCTGGTCTACACTGTGAACGGGTGTACTGCATTTGAAGCCCTCCGCTGGTCAACACTGTGAACGGGTGTACTGACATTGAAGCCCTCCGCTGGTCAACAATGTGAACGGGTGTACTAACATTGAAGCCCTCTGCTGGTCCACACTGTGAACGGGTGTACTGACATTGAAGCTCTCTGCTGGTCTACACTGTGAATGGGTGTATTGACATTGAAGCCCTCTGCTGGTCTACACTGTGAACGGGTGTACTGACATTGAAGCTCTCTGCTGGTCTACACTGTGAACGGGTGTACTGACATTGAAGCACTCCGCTGGTCAACAATGTGAACGGGTGTACTGACATTGAAGCCCTCTGCTGGTCTACACTGTGAACGGGTGTACTGACATTGAAACCCTCTGCTGGTCAACACTGTGAACGGGTGTACTGACATTGAAGACCTCTGCTGGTCTACACTGTGATCGGGTGTAGTTACTTTGAAGCCCTCTGCTGGTCTACACTGTGAACGGGTGTACTGATATTGAAGCCCTCCGCTGGTCTACACTGTGAACGGGTGTACAGACATTGAAGCCCTCCGCTGGTCAACACTGTGAATGGGTGTACTTACATTGAAGCCCTCCGCTGGTCAACACTGTGAATGGGTGTACTGACATTGAAGCCCTCTGCTGGTCTACACTGTGAACGGGTGTACTGACATTGAAGCCCTCCGCTGGTCTACACTGTGAACGGGTGTACTGACATTGAAGCCCTCCGCTGGTCTACACTGTGAACGGGTGTACTGACATTGAAGCCCTCTGCTGGTCTACAATGTGAACGGGTGTACCGACATTGAAGCCCTCCGCTGGTCTACACTGTGTGAATGGGTGTACTGACATTGAAGCCCTCCGCTGGTCTACACTGTGAACGGGTGTACTGACATTGAAGCCCTCCGCTGGTCAACACTGTGAACGGGTGTACAGACATTGCAGCCCTCCGCTGGTCTACACTGTGAATGGGTGTACTGACATTGAAGCCCTCCGCTGGTCTACACTGTGAACGGGTGTACTGACATTGAAGCCCTCCGCTGGTTAACACTGTAAACGGGTGTACTGACATTGAAGCCCTCCCCTGGTCTACACTGTGTGAATGGGTGTACTGACATTGAAGCCCTCTGCTGGTCTACACTGTGAACGGTTGTACTGACATTGAAGCCCTCCGCTGGTCTACACTGTGTGAACGGGTGTACTGACATTGAAGCCCTCCGCTGGTCTACACTGTGAACGGGTGTACTGACATTGAAGCCCTCCGCTGGTCTACACTGTGTGAATGGGTGTACTGACATTGAAGCCCTCCTCTGGTCTACACTGTGTGAACGGGTGTACTGACTTTGAAGCCCTCCGCTGGTCTTCACTGTGTGATCGGGTGTACTGCATTTGAAGCCCTCCGCTGGTCTACACTGTGAACGGGTGTACTGACATTGAAGCCCTCCGCTGGTCTACACTGTGAATGGGTGTACTGAAATTGAAGCCCTCCGCTGGTCTACACTGTGAACGAGTGTACTGCATTTGAAGCCCTCCGCTGGTCAACACTGTGAACGGGTGTACTGACATTGAAGCCCTCCGCTGGTCTACACTGTGTGAACGGGTGTACTGACATTGAAGCCCTCCGCTGGTCTATACTGTGAACGGGTGTACTGACATTGAAGCCCTCCGCTAGTCAACACTGTGTGAATGGGTGTACTGACATTGAAGCCCTCCGTTGGTCTACACTGTGTGAATGGGTGTACTGACTTTGAAGCCCTCCGCTGGTCTACACTATGAACGGGTGTACTGACATTGAAGCCCTCCGCTGGTCAACACTGTGAACGGGTGTACTGACATTGAAGCCCTCCGCTGGTCAACACTGTGAACGGGTGTACTGACATTGAAGCCCTCCGCTGGTCTACACTGTGAATGGGTGTACTGACATTGAAGCCCTCCGCTGGTCTACACTGTGAATGGCTGTACTGACATTGAAGCCCTCCGCTGGTCTACACTGTGAACGGGTGTACTGACATTGAAGCCCTCCGCTGGTCAACACTGTGAACGGGTGTACTGACATTGAAGCCCTCCGCTGGTCAACACTGTGAACGGGTGTACTGACATTGAAGCCCTCCGCTGGTCAACACTGTGAACGGGTGTACTGACATTAAAGCCCTCCGCTGGTCTACACTGTGAATGGGTGTACTGACATTGAAGCCCTCCGCTGGTCTACACTGTGAATGGCTGTACTGACATTGAAGCCCTCCGCTGGTCTACACTGTGAACGGGTGTACTGACTTTGAAGCCCTCCGCTGGTCAACACTGTGAAAGGGTGTACTGACATTGAAGCCCTCCGCTGGTCAACACTGTGTGAATGGGTGTACTGACATTGAAGCCCTCCGCTGGTCAACACTGTGAACGGGTGTACTGACATTGAAGCCCTCCACTGGTCTACACTGTGAACGGTTGTACTGACATTGAAGCCCTCCGCTGGTCAACACTGTGTGAATGGGTGTACTGACATTGAAGCCCTCCGCTGGTCTACACTGTGTGAATGGGTGTACTGACATTGAAGCCCTCCGCTGGTCAACACTGTGAACGGGTTTACTGACATTTAAGCCCTCCGCTGGTCTACACTGTGTGAATGGGTGTACTGACATTGAAGCCCTCCGCTGGTCTACGCTGTGAACGGGTGTACTGACATTGAAGCCCTCTGCTGGGCTACACTGTGAACGGGTGTACTGACATTGAAGCCCTCCGCTGGTCTACACTGTGAACGGGTGTACTGACATTGAAGCCCTCCGCTGGTCTACACTGTGAACGGGTGTACTGACATTGAAGCCCTCCGCTGGTCTACACTGTGTGAACGGGTGTACTGACATTGAAGCCCTCCGCCGGTCTACACTGTGAACGGGTATACTGACATTGAAGCCCTCCTCTGGTCAACACTGTGTGAACGGGTGTACTGACATTGAAGCCCTCCGCTGGTCTACACTGTGAACGGGTGTACTGACATTGAAGCCCTCCGCTGGTCTACACTGTGAACGGGTGTACTAACATTGAAGCCCTCCGCTGATCTACACTGTGAATGGGTGTACTGACATTGAAGCCCTCCGCTGGTCTACACTGTGAACGGGTGTACTGACATTGAAGCCCTACGCTGGTCTACACTGTGTGAAGGGGTGTACAGACATTGAAGCCCTCCGCTGGTCTACACTGTGAACGGTTGTACTGACATTGAAGCCCTCCGCAGGTCTGCACTGTGAACGGGTGTACTGACATTGAAGCCCTCCGCTGGTCTGCACTGTGTGAACGGGTGTACTGACATCGAAGCCCTCCGCTGGTCTACACTGTGAACGGGTGTACTGACATCGAAACCCTCCGCTGGTCTACACTGTGAACGGGTGTACTGACATCGAAGCCCTCTGCTGGTCTACACTGTGAACGGGTGTACTGCATTTGAAGCCCTCCGCTGGTCAACACTGTGAACGGGTGTACTGACATTGAAGCCCTCCGCTGGTCAACAATGTGAACGGGTGTACTAACATTGAAGCCCTCTGCTGGTCCACACTGTGAACGGGTGTACTGACATTGAAGCTCTCTGCTGGTCTACACTGTGAACGGGTGTACTGACATTGAAGCCCTCCGCTGGTCTTCACTGTGTGAATGGGTGTACTGACATTGAAGCCCTCCGCTGGTCTACACTGTGAACGGTTGTACTGACATTGAAGCCCTCCGCAGGTCTACACTGTGAACGGGTGTACTGACATTGAAGCCCTCCGCTGGTCTACACTGTGAACGGGTGTACTGACATTGAAGCCCTCTGCTGGTCTACTCTGTGGGAATGGGTGTACTGACATTGAAGCCCTCCGCTGGTCTACACTGTGAACGGGTGTACTGACATTGAAGCCCTCCGCTGGTCTACACTGTGAACGGGTGTACTGACATTGAAGCCCTCTGCTGGTCTACTCTGTGGGAATGGGTGTACTGACATTGAAGCCCTCCGCTGGTCTACACTGTGAACGGTTGTACTGACATTGAAGCCCTCCGCAGGTCTGCACTGTGAACGGGTGTACTGACATTGAAGCCCTCCGCTGGTCTACACTGTGAACGGGTGTACTGACATTGAAGCCCTCCGCTGGTCTACACTGTGTGAACGGGTGTACTGACATTGAAGCCCTCCGCTGGTCAACACTGTGTGAACGGGTGTACTGACATTGAAGCCCTCCGCTGGTCTACACTGTGAACGGGTGTACTGACATTGAAGCCCTCCGCTGGTCTACACTGTGTGAATGGGTGTACTGACATTGAAGCCCTCCTCTGGTCTACACTGTGTGAACGGGTGTACTGACTTTGAAGCCCTCCGCTGGTCTTCACTGTGTGATCGGGTGTACTGCATTTGAAGCCCTCCGCTGGTCTACACTGTGAACGGGTGTACTGACATTGAAGCCCTCCGCTGGTCTACACTGTGAGAACGGGTGTACTGACATTGAAGCCCTCCGCTGGTCTACACTGTGAATGGGTGTACTGAAATTGAAGCCCTCCGCTGGTCTACACTGTGAACGAGTGTACTGCATTTGAAGCCCTCCGCTGCTCAACACTGTGAACGGGTGTACTGACATTGAAGCCCTCCGCTGGTCTACACTGTGTGAACGGGTGTACTGACATTGAAGCCCTCCGCTGGTCTATACTGTGAACGGGTGTACTGACATTGAAGCCCTCCGCTAGTCAACACTGTGTGAATGGGTGTACTGACATTGAAGCCCTCCGCTGGTCTACACTGTGTGAATGGGTGTACTGACATTGAAGCCCTCCGCTGGTCTACACTATGAACGGGTGTACTGACATTGAAGCCCTCCGCTGGTCAACACTGTGAACGGGTGTACTGACATTGAAGCCCTCCGCTGGTCAACACTGTGAACGGGTGTACTGACATTGAAGACCTCCGCTGGTCTACACTGTGAATGGGTGTACTGACATTGAAGCCCTCCGCTGGTCTACACTGTGAATGGCTGTACTGACATTGAAGCCCTCCGCTGGTCTACACTGTGAACGGGTGTACTGACATTGAAGCCCTCCGCTGGTCAACACTGTGAACGGGTGTACTGACATTGAAGCCCTCCGCTGGTCAACACTGTGAACGGGTGTACTGACATTGAAGCCCTCCGCTGGTCAACACTGTGAACGGGTGTACTGACATTAAAGCCCTCCGCTGGTCTACACTGTGAATGGGTGTACTGACATTGAAGCCCTCCGCTGGTCAACACTGTGAACGGGTGTACTGACATTGAAGCCCTCCACTGGTCTACACTGTGAACGGTTGTACTGACATTGAAGCCCTCCGCTGGTCAACACTGTGTGAATGGGTGTACTGACATTGAAGCCCTCCGCTGGTCTACACTGTGTGAATGGGTGTACTGACATTGAAGCCCTCCGCTGGTCAACACTGTGAACGGGTGTACTGACATTGAAGCCCTCCGCTGGTCTACACTGTGTGAATGGGTGTACTGACATTGAAGCCCTCCGCTGGTCTACGCTGTGAACGGGTGTACTGACATTGAAGCCCTCTGCTGGGCTACACTGTGAACGGGTGTACTGACATTGAAGCCCTCCGCTGGTCTACACTGTGAACGGGTGTACTGACATTGAAGCCCTCCGCTGGTCTACACTGTGAACGGGTGTACTGACATTGAAGCCCTCCGCTGGTCTACACTGTGTGAACGGGTGTACTGACATTGAAGCCCTCCGCCGGTCTACACTGTGAACGGGTATACTGACATTGAAGCCCTCCTCTGGTCAACACTGTGTGAACGGGTGTACTGACATTGAAGCCCTCCGCTGGTCTACACTGTGAACGGGTGTACTGACATTGAAGCCCTCCGCTGGTCTACACTGTGAGCGGGTGTACTAACATTGAAGCCCTCCGCTGGTCTACACTGTGAATGGGTGTACTGACATTGAAGCCCTCCGCTGGTCTACACTGTGAACGGGTGTACTGACATTGAAGCCCTACGCTGGTCTACACTGTGTGAAGGGGTGTACTGACATTGAAGCGCTCCGCTGGTCTACACTGTGAATGGCTGTACTGACATTGAAGCCCTCCGCTGGTCTACACTGTGAACGGGTGTACTGACATTGAAGCCCTCCGCTGGTCAACACTGTGAACGGGTGTACTGACATTGAAGCCCTCCGCTGGTCAACACTGTGAACGGGTGTACTGACATTGAAGCCCTCCGCTGGTCAACACTGTGAACGGGTGTACTGACATTAAAGCCCTCCGCTGGTCTACACTGTGAATGGGTGTACTGACATTGAAGCCCTCCGCTGGTCAACACTGTGAACGGGTGTACTGACATTGAAGCCCTCCACTGGTCTACACTGTGAACGGTTGTACTGACATTGAAGCCCTCCGCTGGTCAACACTGTGTGAATGGGTGTACTGACATTGAAGCCCTCCGCTGGTCTACACTGTGTGAATGGGTGTACTGACATTGAAGCCCTCCGCTGGTCAACACTGTGAACGGGTGTACTGACATTGAAGCCCTCCGCTGGTCTACACTGTGTGAATGGGTGTACTGACATTGAAGCCCTCCGCTGGTCTACGCTGTGAACGGGTGTACTGACATTGAAGTCCTCTGCTGGGCTACACTGTGAACGGGTGTACTGACATTGAAGCCCTCCGCTGGTCTACACTGTGAACGGGTGTACTGACATTGAAGCCCTCCGCTGGTCTACACTGTGAACGGGTGTACTGACATTGAAGCCCTCCGCTGGTCTACACTGTGTGAACGGGTGTACTGACATTGAAGCCCTCCGCCGGTCTACACTGTGAACGGGTATACTGACATTGAAGCCCTCCTCTGGTCAACACTGTGTGAACGGGTGTACTGACATTGAAGCCCTCCGCTGGTCTACACTGTGAACGGGTGTACTGACATTGAAGCCCTCCGCTGGTCTACACTGTGAACGGGTGTACTAACATTGAAGCCCTCCGCTGGTCTACACTGTGAATGGGTGTACTGACATTGAAGCCCTCCGCTGGTCTACACTGTGAACGGGTGTACTGACATTGAAGCCCTACGCTGGTCTACACTGTGTGAAGGGGTGTACTGACATTGTAGCCCTCCGCTGGTCTACACTGTGAACGGTTGTACTGACATTGAAGCCCTCCGCAGGTCTGCACTGTGAACGGGTGTACTGACATTGAAGCCCTCCGCAGGTCTGCACTGTGAACGGGTGTACTGACATTGAAGCCCTCCGCTGGTCTGCACTGTGTGAACGGGTGTACTGACATCGAAGCCCTCCGCTGGTCCACACTGTGAACGGGTGTACTGACATCGAAACCCTCCGCTGGTCTACACTGTGAACGGGTGTACTGACATCGAAGCCCTCTGCTGGTCTACACTGTGAACGGGTGTACTGCATTTGAAGCCCTCCGCTGGTCAACACTGTGAACGGGTGTACTGACATTGAAGCCCTCCGCTGGTCAACAATGTGAACGGGTGTACTAACATTGAAGCCCTCTGCTGGTCCACACTGTGAACGGGTGTACTGACATTGAAGCTCTCTGCTGGTCTACACTGTGAACGGGTGTACTGACATTGAAGCCCTCCGCTGGTCTTCACTGTGTGAATGGGTGTACTGACATTGAAGCCCTCCGCTGGTCTACACTGTGAACGGTTGTACTGACATTGAAGCCCTCCGCAGGTCTACACTGTGAACGGGTGTACTGACATTGAAGCCCTCCGCTGGTCTACACTGTGAACGGGTGTACTGACATTGAAGCCCTCTGCTGGTCTACTCTGTGGGAATGGGTGTACTGACATTGAAGCCCTCCGCTGGTCTACACTGTGAACGGGTGTACTGACATTGAAGCCCTCCGCTGGTCTACACTGTGAACGGGTGTACTGACATTGAAGCCCTCTGCTGGTCTACTCTGTGGGAATGGGTGTACTGACATTGAAGCCCTCCGCTGGTCTACACTGTGAACGGGTGTACTTACATTGAAGCCCTCCGCAGGTCTGCACTGTGAACGGGTGTACTGACATTGAAGCCCTCCGCTGGTCTACACTGTGAATGGGTGTACTGACATTGAAGCCCTCCGCTGGTCTGCACTGTGTGAACGGGTGTACTGACATTGAAGCCCTCCGCTGGTCTACACTGTGTGAATGGGTATACTGACATTGAAGCCCTCCGCTGGTCTACACTGTGAACGGGTGTACTGACATTGAAGCCCTTCGCTGGTCTACACTGTGAACGGGTGTACTGACATTGAAGCCCTCCGCTGGTCTGCACTGTGTGAACGGGTGTACTGACATTGAAGCCCTCCGCTGGTCTACACTGTGAACGGGTGTACTGACATTGAAGCCCTCCGCTGGTCTACAATGTGAACGGGTGTACTGACATTGATGCCCCCCGCAGGTCTGCACTGTGAACGGGTGTACTGACATTGAAGCCCTCCGCTGGTCTACACTGTGAATGGGTGTACTGACATTGAAGCCCTCCGCTGGTCTGCACTGTGTGAACGGGTGTACTGACATTGAAGCCCTCCGCTGGTCTACACTGTGAACGGGTGTACTGACATTGAAGCCCTCCGCTGGTCTACACTGTGAACGGGTGTACTGACATTGAAGCCCTCCGCTGGTCTACACTGTGAATGGGTGTACTGACATTGAAGCCCTCCGCTGGTCTACACTGTGAACGGGTGTACTGACATTGAAGCCCTCCGCTGGTCTAAACTGTGAATGGGTGTACTGACATTGAAGCCCTCCGCTGGTCTACACTGTGTGAATGGGTGTACTGACATTGAAGCCCTCCTCTGGTCAACACTGTGTGAACGGGTGTACTGTCATTGAAGCCCTCCGCTGGTCTACACTGTGAACGGGTGTACTGACATTGAAGCCCTCCGCTGGTCTACACTGTGAACGGGTGTACTGACATTGAAGCCCTCCGCTGGTCTACACTGTGAATGGGTGTACTGAGATTGAAGCCCTCCGCTGGTCTACACTGTGAACGGGTGTACTGACATTGAAGACCTCCGCTGGTCTACACTGTGAACGGGTGTACTGACATTGAAGCCCTCCGCTGGTCTACACTGTGAACGGGTGTACTGACATTGAAGCCCTCTGCTGGTCTACACTGTGTGAATGGGTGTACTGACATTGAAGCCCTCCGCTGGTCTACACTGTGAACGGTTGTACTGCATTTGAAGCCCTCCGTTGGTCAACACTGTGAACGTGTGTATTGACATTGAAGCCCTCCGCTGGTCAACAATGTGAACTAGTGTACTGACATTGAAGCCCTCTGCTGGTCTACACTGTGAACGGGTGTACTGACATTGAAGCCCTCCGCTGGTCTACACTGTGAACGGGTGTACTGACATTGAAGCCCTCCGCTGGTCTACACTGTGAACGGGTGTACTGACATTGAAGCCCTCCGCTGGACTACACTGTGTGAACGGGTGTACTGACATTGAAGCCCTCCGCTGGTCTACACTGTGAACGGGTGTACTGACATTGAAGCCCTCCTCTGGTCAACACTGTGTGAACGGGTGTACTGTCATTGAAGCCCTGCGCTGGTCTACACTGTGAATGGGTGTACTGACATTGAAGCCCTCCGCTGGTCTACACTGTGAACGGGTGTACTGACATTGAAGCCCTCCGCTGGTCTACACTGTGAATGGGTGTACTGACATTGAAGCCCTCCGCTGGTCTAAACTGTGAATGGGTGTACTGACATTGAAGCCCTCCGCTGGTCTACACTGTGAATGGGTGTACTGACATTGAAGCCCTCCGCTGGTCTACACTGTGAATGGCTGTACTGACATTGAAGCCCTCCGCTGGTCTACACTGTGAACGGGTGTACTGACATTGAAGCCCTCCGCTGGTCAACACTGTGAACGGGTGTACTGACATTGAAGCCCTCCGCTGGTCAACACTGTGAACGGGTGTACTGACATTGAAGCCCTCCGCTGGTCAACACTGTGAACGGGTGTACTGACATTAAAGCCCTCCGCTGGTCTACACTGTGAATGGGTGTACTGACATTGCAGCCCTCCGCTGGTCTACACTGTGAATGGGTGTACTGACATTGAAGCCCTCCGCTGGTCTACACTGTGAACGGGTGTACTGACATTGAAGCCCTCCGCTGGTTAACACTGTAAACGGGTGTACTGACATTGAAGCCCTCCGCTGGTCTACACTGTGTGAATGGGTGTACTGACATTGAAGCCCTCTGCTGGTCTACACTGTGAACGGGTGTACTGACATTGAAGCCCTCCGCTGGTCTACACTGTGTGAACGGGTGTACTGACTTTGAAGCCCTCCGCTGGTCAACACTGTGTGAACGGGTGTACTGACATTGAAGCACTCCGCTGGTCTACACTGTGAACGGGTGTACTAACATTGAAGCCCTCCGCTGGTCTACACTGTGTGAATGTGTGTACTGACATTGAAGCCCTCCTCTGGTCTACACTGTGTTAACGGGTGTACTGACTTTGAAGCCCTCCGCTGGTCTTCACTGTGTGATCGGGTGTACTGCATTTGAAGCCCTCCGCTGGTCTACACTGTGAACGGGTGTACTGACATTGAAGCCCTCCGCTGGTCTACACTGTGAGAACGGGTGTACTGACATTGAAGCCCTCCGCTGGTCTACACTGTGAATGGGTGTACTGAAATTGAAGCCCTCCGCTGGTCTACACTGTGAACGAGTGTACTGCATTTGAAGCCCTCCGCTGGTCAACACTGTGAACGGGTGTACTGACATTGAAGCCCTCCGCTGGTCTACACTGTGTGAACGGGTGTACTGACATTGAAGCCCTCCGCTGGTCTATACTGTGAACGGGTGTACTGACATTGAAGCCCTCCGCTAGTCAACACTGTGTGAATGGGTGTACTGACATTGAAGCCCTCCGCTGGTCTACACTGTGTGAATGGGTGTACTGACATTGAAGCCCTCCGCTGGTCTACACTATGAACGGGTGTACTGACATTGAAGCCCTCCGCTGGTCAACTCTGTGAACGGGTGTACTGACATTGAAGCCCTCCGCTGGTCAACACTGTGAACGGGTGTACTGACATTGAAGCCCTCCGCTGGTCTACACTGTGTGAACGGGTGTACTGACATTGAAGCCCTCCGCTGGTCTATACTGTGAACGGGTGTACTGACATTGAAGCCCTCCGCTAGTCAACACTGTGTGAATGGGTGTACTGACATTGAAGCCCTCCGCAGGTCTACACTGTGAACGGGTGTACTGACATTGAAGCCCTCCGCTGGTCTACACTGTGTGAATGGGTGTACTGACATTGAAGCCCTCCGCTGGTCTACACTATGGACGGGTGTACTGACATTGAAGCCCTCCGCTGGTCAACACTGTGAACGGGTGTACTGACATTGAAGCCCTCCGCTGGTCTACACTATGGACGGGTGTACTGACATTGAAGCCCTCCGCTGGTCAACACTGTGAACGGGTGTACTGATATTGAAGCCCTCCGCTGGTCAACACTGTGAACGGGTGTACTGACATTGAAGCCCTCCGCTGGTCTACACTGTGAATGGGTGTACTGACATTGAAGCCCTCCGCTGGTCAACACTGTGAACGGGTGTACTGACATTGAAGCCCTCCGCAGGTCTACACTGTGTGAATGGATGTACTGACATTGAAGCCCTCCGCTGGTTAACACTGTAAACGGGTGTACTGACATTGAAGCCCTCCGCTGGTCTACACTGTGTGAATGGGTGTACTGACATTGAAGCCCTCTGCTGGTCTACACTGTGAACGGGTGTACTGACATTGAAGCCCTCCGCTGGTCTACACTGTGTGAACGGGTGTACTGACATTGAAGCCCTCCGCTGGTTAACACTGTAAACGGGTGTACTGACATTGAAGCCCTCCGCTGGTCTACACTGTGAACGGGTGTACTGACATTGAAGCCCTCCGCTGGTTAACACTGTAAACGGGTGTACTGACATTGAAGCCCTCCGCTGGTCTACACTGTGTGAATGGGTGTACTGACATTGAAGCCCTCTGCTGGTCTACACTGTGAACGGGTGTACTGACATTGAAGCCCTCCGCTGGTCTACACTGTGTGAACGGGTGTACTGACTTTGAAGCCCTCCGCTGGTCAACACTGTGTGAACGGGTGTACTGACATTGAAGCCCTCCGCTGGTCTACACTGTGAACGGGTGTACTGACATTGAAGCCCTCCGCTGGTCTACACTGTGTGAATGGGTGTACTGACATTGAAGCCCTCCTCTGGTCTACACTGTGTGAACGGGTGTACTGACTTTGAAGCCCTCCGCTGGTCTTCACTGTGTGATCGGGTGTACTGCATTTGAAGCCCTCCGCTGGTCTACACTGTGAACGGGTGTACTGACATTGAAGCCCTCCGCTGGTCAACACTGTGAACGGGTGTACTGACATTGAAGCCCTCCGCTGGTTAACACTGTAAACGGGTGTACTGACATTGAAGCCCTCCGCTGGTCTACACTGTGTGAATGGGTGTACTGACATTGAAGCCCTCTGCTGGTCTACACTGTGAACGGGTGTACTGACATTGAAGCCCTCCGCTGGTCTACACTGTGTGAATGGGTGTACTGACATTGAAGCCCTCCGCTGGTATACACTATGAACGGGTGTACTGACATTGAAGCCCTCCGCTGGTCAACACTGTGAACGGGTGTACTGACATTGAAGCCCTCCGCTGGTCTACACTGTGTGAACGGGTGTACTGACATTGAAGCCCTCCGCTGGTCTATACTGTGAATGGGTGTACTGACATTGAAGCCCTCCGCTGGTCAACACTGTGAACGGGTGTACTGACATTGAAGCCCTCCGCACGTCTACACTGTGTGAATGGATGTACTGACATTGAAGCCCTCCGCTGGTCTACACTGTGAACGGGTGTACTGACATTGAAGCCCTCCGCTGGTCAACACTGTGAACGGGTGTACTGACATTGAAGCCCTCCGCTGGTTAACACTGTAAACGGGTGTACTGACATTGAAGCCCTCCGCTGGTCTACACTGTGTGAATGGGTGTACTGACATTGAAGCCCTCTGCTGGTCTACACTGTGAACGGGTGTACTGACATTGAAGCCCTCCGCTGGTCTACACTGTGTGAACTGGTGTACTGACATTGAAGCCCTCCGCTGGTTAACACTGTAAACGGGTGTACTGACATTGAAGCCCTCCGCTGGTCTACACTGTGAACGGGTGTACTGACATTGAAGCCCTCCGCTGGTTAACACTGTAAACGGGTGTACTGACATTGAAGCCCTCCGCTGGTCTACACTGTGTGAATGGGTGTACTGACATTGAAGCCCTCTGCCGGTCTACACTGTGAACGGGAGTACTGACATTGAAGCCCTCCGCTGGTCTACACTGTGTTTACGGGTGTACTGACTTTGAAGCCCTCCGCTGGTCAACACTGTGTGAACGGGTGTACTGACATTGAAGCCCTCCGCTGGTCTACACTGTGAACGGGTGTACTGACATTGAAGCCCTCCGCTGGTCTACACTGTGTGAATGGGTGTACTGACATTGAAGCCCTCCTCTGGTCTACACTGTGTGAACGGGTGTACTGACTTTGAAGCCCTCCGCTGGTCTTCACTGTGTGATCGGGTGTACTGCATTTGAAGCCCTCCGCTGGTCTACACTGTGAACGGTTGTACTGACATTGAAGCCCTCCGCTGGTCAACACTGTGAACGGGTGTACTGACATTGAAGCCCTCCGCTGGTTAACACTGTAAACGGGTGTACTGACATTGAAGCCCTCCGCTGGTCTACACTGTGTGAATGGGTGTACTGACATTGAAGCCCTCTGCTGGTCTACACTGTGAACGGGTGTACTGACATTGAAGCCCTCCGCTGGTCTACACTGTGTGAACGGGTGTACTGACATTGAAGCCCTCCGCTGGTCAACACTGTGAACGGGTGTACTGACATTGAAGCCCTCCGCTGGTCAACACTGTGAACGGGTGTACTGACATTGAAGCCCTCCGCTGGTCAACACTGTGAACGGGAGTACTGACATTAAAGCCCTCCGCTGGTCTACACTGTGAATGGGTGTACTGACATTGAAGCCCTCCGCTGGTCTACACTGTGAATGGCTGTACTGACATTGAAGCCCTCCGCTGGTCTACACTGTGAACGGGTGTACTGACTTTGAAGCCCTCCGCTGGTCAACACTGTGAACGGGTGTACTGACATTGATGCCCTCCGCTGGTCAACACTGTGTGAATGGGTGTACTGACATTGAAGCCCTCCGCTGGTCAACACTGTGAACGGGTGTACTGACATTGAAGCCCTCCACTGGTCTACACTGTGAACGGTTGAACTGACATTGAAGCCCTCCGCTGGTCAACACTGTGTGAATGGGTGTACTGACATTGAAGCCCTCCGCTGGTCTACACTGTGTGAATGGGTGTACTGACATTGAAGCCCTCCGCTGGTCAACACTGTGAACGGGTGTACTGACATTGAAGCCCTCCGCTGGTCTACACTGTGTGAATGGGTGTACTGACATTGAAGCCCTCCGCTGGTCTACGCTGTGAACGGGTGTACTGACATTGAAGCCCTCTGCTGGTCTACACTGTGAACGGGTGTACTGACATTGAAGCCCTCCGCTGGTCTACACTGTGAACGGGTGTACTGACATTGAAGCCCTCCGCTGGTCTACACTGTGAACGGGTGTACTGACATTGAAGCCCTCCGCTGGTCTACACTGTGTGAACGGGTGTACTGACATTGAAGCCCTCCGCTGGTCTACACTGTGAACGGGTATACTGACATTGAAGCCCTCCTCTGGTCAACACTGTGTGAACGGGTGTACTGACATTGAAGCCCTCCGCTGGTCTACACTGTGAACGGGTGTACTGACATTGAAGCCCTCCGCTGGTCTACACTGTGAACGGGTGTACTAACATTGAAGCCCTCCGCTGGTCTACACTGTGAATGGGTGTACTGACATTGAAGCCCTCCGCTGGTCTACACTGTGAACGGGTGTACTGACATTGAAGCCCTACGCTGGTCTACACTGTGTGAAGGGGTGTACTGACATTGAAGCCCTCCGCTGGTCTACACTGTGAACGGTTGTACTGACATTGAAGCCCTCCGCAGGTCTGCACTGTGAACGGGTGTACTGACATTGAAGCCCTCCGCAGGTCTGCACTGTGAACGGGTGTACTGACATTGAAGCCCTCCGCTGGTCTGCACTGTGTGAACGGGTGTACTGACATCGAAGCCCTCCGCTGGTCTACACTGTGAACGGGTGTACTGACATCGAAACCCTCCGCTGGTCTACACTGTGAACGGGTGTGCTGACATCGAAGCCCTCTGCTGGTCTACACTGTGAACGGGTGTACTGCATTTGAAGCCCTCCGCTGGTCAACACTGTGAACGGGTGTACTGACATTGAAGCCCTCCGCTGGTCAACAATGTGAACGGGTGTACTAACATTGAAGCCCTCTGCTGGTCCACACTCTGAACGGGTGTACTGACATTGAAGCTCTCTGCTGGTCTACACTGTGAACGGGTGTACTGACATTGAAGCACTCCGCTGGTCTTCACTGTGTGAATGGGTGTACTGACATTGAAGCCCTCCGCTGGTCTACACTGTGAACGGTTGTACTGACATTGAAGCCCTCCGCAGGTCTACACTGTGAACGGGTGTACTGACATTGAAGCCCTCCGCTGGTCTACACTGTGAACGGTTGTACTGACATTGAAGCCCTCCGCAGGTCTGCACTGTGAACGGGTGTACTGACATAGAAGCCCTCCGCAGGTCTGCACTGTGAACGGGTGTACTGACATTGAAGCCCTCCGCTGGTCTGCACTGTGTGAACGGGTGTACGGACATCGAAGCCCTCCGCTGGTCTACACTGTGAACGGGTGTACTGACATCGAAACCCTCCGCTGGTCTACACTGTGAACAGGTGTACTGACATCGAAGCCCTCTGCTGGTCTACACTGTGAACGGGTGTACTGCATTTGAAGCCCTCCGCTGGTCAACACTGTGAACGGGTGTACTGACATTGAAGCCCTCCGCTGGTCAACAATGTGAACGGGTGTACTAACATTGAAGCCCTCTGCTGGTCCACACTGTGAACGGGTGTACTGACATTGAAGCTCTCTGCTGGTCTACACTGTGAACGGGTGTACTGACATTGAATCCCTCCGCTGGTCTTCACTGTGTGAATGGGTGTACTGACATTGAAGCCCTCCGCTGGTCTACACTGTGAACGGTTGTACTGACATTGAAGCCCTCCGCAGGTCTACACTGTGAACGGGTGTACTGACATTGAAGCCCTCCGCTGGTCTACACTGTGAACGGGTGTACTGACATTGAAGCCCTCTGCTGGTCTACTCTGTGGGAATGGGTGTACTGACATTGAAGCCCTCCGCTGGTCTACACTGTGAACGGGTGTACTGACATTGAAGCCCTCTGCTGGTCTACTCTGTGGGAATGGGTGTACTGACATTGAAGCCCTCCGCTGGTCTACACTGTGAACGGGTGTACTGACATTGAAGCCCTCTGCTTGTCTACACTGTGCGAATGGGTGTACTGACATTGAAGCCCTCCGCTGGTCTACACTGTGAACGGGTGTACTGACATTGAAGCCCTCCGCTGGTCTACACTGTGAACGGGTGTACTGACATTGAAGCCCTCTGCTGGTCTACTCTGTGGGAATGGGTGTACTGACATTGAAGCCCTCCGCTGGTCTACACTGTGAACGGTTGTACTGATATTGAAGCCCTCCGCAGGTCTGCACTGTGAACGGGTGTACTGACATTGAAGCCCACCGCTGGTCTACACTGTGAACGGGTGTACTGACATTGAAGCCCTCCGCTGGTCTACACTGTGTGAATGGGTGTACTGACATTGAAGCCCTCCGCTGGTCTACACTGTGAACGGGTGTACTGACATTGAAGCCCTCAGCTGGTCTACACTGTGAACGGGTGTACTGACATTGAAGCCCTCCGCTGGTCTACACTGTGAACGGGTGTACTGACATTGAAGCCCACCGCTGCTCTACACTGTGTGAATGGGTGTAATGATATTGAAGCCCTCAGCTGGTCTACAATGTGAACGGGTGTACTGACATTGAAGCCCTCCGCTGGTCTACACTGTGAACGGGTGTACTGACATTGAAGCCCTCAGCTGGTCTACAATGTGAACGGGTGTACTGACATTGAAGCCCTCCGCTGGTCTACACTGTGAACGGGTGTACTGACATTGAAGCCCTCCGCTGGTCTACACTGTGAACGGGTGTACTGACATTGAAGCCCTCCGCTGGTCTACACTGTGTGAACGGGTGTACTGACATTGAAGCCCTCCGCAGGTCTGCACTGTAAACGGGTGTACTGACATTGAAGCCCTCCGCTGGTCTACACTGTGAACGGGTGTACTGACATTGAAGCCCTCCGCTGGTCTACACTGTGTGAACGGGTGTACTGACATTGAAGCCCTCCGCTGGTCTACACTGTGAACGGGTGTACTGACATTGAAGCCCTCCGCTGGTCTACACTGTGAATGGGTGTACTGACTTTGAAGCCCTCCGCTGGTCAACACTGTGAACGGGTGTACTGACATTGAAGCCCTCCGCTGGTCAACACAGTGAACGGGTGTACTGACTTTGAAGCCCTCCGCTGGTCAACACTGTGAACGGGTGTACTGACATTGAACCCTCCGCTGATCTACACTGTGTGAACGGGTGTACTGACATTGAAGCCCTCCGCTGGTCAACACTGTGTGAATGGGTGTACTGACATTGAAGCCCTCCGCTGGTCAACACTGTGAACGGGTGTACTGACATTGAAGCCCTCCACTGGTCTACACTGTGAACGGTTGTACTGACATTGAAGCCCTCCGCTGGTCAACACTGTGTGAATGGGTGTACTGACATTGAAGCCCTCCGCTGGTCTACACTGTGTGAATGGGTGTACTGAAATTGAAGCCCTTCGCTGGTCAACACTGTGAACGGGTGTACTGACATTGAAGCCCTCCGCTGGTCTACACTGTGTGAATGGGTGTACTGACATTGAAGCCCTCCGCTGGTCTACGCTGTGAACGGGTGTACTGACATTGAAGCCCTCCGCTGGTCAACACTGTGTGAATGGGTGTACTGACATTGAAGCCCTCCGCTGGTCAACACTGTGAACGGGTGTACTGACATTGAAGCCCTCCACTGGTCTACACTGTGAACGGTTGTACTGACATTGAAGCCCTCCGCTGGTCAACACTGTGTGAATGGGTGTACTGACATTGAAGCCCTCCGCTGGTCTACACTGTGTGAATGGGTGTACTGAAATTGAAGCCCTTCGCTGGTCAACACTGTGAACGGGTGTACTGACATTGAAGCCCTCCGCTGGTCTACACTGTGTGAATGGGTGTACTGACATTGAAGCCCTCCGCTGGTCTACGCTGTGAACGGGTGTACTGACATTGAAGCCCTCTGCTGGTCTACACTGTGAACGGGTGTACTGACATTGAAGCCCTCCGCTGGTCTACACTGTGAACGGGTATACTGACATTGAAGCCCTCCTCTGGTCAACACTGTGTGAACGGGTGTACTGACATTGAAGCCCTCCGCTGGTCTACACTGTGAACGGGTGTACTGACATTGAAGCCCTCCGCTGGTCTACACTGTGAACGGGTGTACTAACATTGAAGCCCTCCGCTGGTCTACACTGTGAATGGGGGTACTGACATTGAAGCCCTCCGCTGGTCTACACTGTGAACGGGTGTACTGACATTGAAGCCCTACGCTGGTCTACACTGTGTGAAGGGGTGTACTGACATTGAAGCCCTCCGCTGGTCTACACTGTGAACGGTTGTACTGACATTGAAGCCCTCCGCAGGTCTGCACTGTGAACGGGTGTACTGACATTGAAGCCCTCCGCAGGTCTGCACTGTGAACGGGTGTACTGACATTGAAGCCCTCCGCTGGTCTGCACTGTGTGAACGGGTGTACTGACATCGAAGCCCTCCGCTGGTCTACACTGTGAACGGGTGTACTGACATTGAAGCCCTCCGCAGGTCTGCACTGTGAACGGGTGTACTGACATCGAAGCCCTCTGCTGGTCTACACTGTGAACGGGTGTACTGCATTTGAAGCCCTCCGCTGGTCAGCACTGTGAACGGGTGTACTGACATTGAAGCCCTCCGCTGGTCAACAATGTGAACGGGTGTACTAACATTGAAGCCCTCTGCTGGTCCACACTGTGAACGGGTGTACTGACATTGAAGCTCTCTGCTGGTCTACACTGTGAACGGGTGTACTGACATTGAAGCCCTCCGCTGGTCTTCACTGTGTGAATGGGTGTACTGACATTGAAGCCCTCCGCTGGTCTACACTGTGAACGGTTGTACTGACATTGAAGCCCTCCGCAGGTCTACACTGTGAACGTGTGTACTGACATTGAAGCCCTCCGCTGGTCTACACTGTGAACGGGTGTACTGACATTGAAGCCCTCTGCTGGTCTACTCTGTGGGAATGGGTGTACTGACATTGAAGCCCTCCGCTGGTCTACACTGTGAACGGGTGTACTGACATTGAAGCCCTCCGCTGGTCTACACTGTGAACGGGTGTACTGACATTGAAGCCCTCTGCTGGTCTACTCTGTGGGAATGGGTGTACTGACATTGAAGCCCTCCGCTGGTCTACACTGTGAACGGTTGTACTGACATTGAAGCCCTCCGCAGGTCTGCACTGTGAACGGGTGTACTGACATTGAAGCCCTCCGCTGGTCTACACTGTGAACGTGTGTACTGACATTGAAGCCCTCCGCTGGTCTACACTGTGAACCGGTGTACTGACATTGAAGCCCTCCGCTGGTCTACACTGTGAACGGGTGTACTGACATTGAAGCCCTCCGCTGGTCTACACTGTGAACGGGTGTACTGACATTGAAGCCCTCCGCTGGTCTACACTGTGTGAACGGGTGTACTGACATTGAAGCCCTCCGCTGGTCTACACTGTGAACGGGTGTACTGACATTGAAGCCCTCCGCTGGTCTACACTGTGAACGGGTGTACTGACATTGAAGCCCTCCGCTGGTCTACACTGTGTGAACGGGTGTACTGACATTGAATCCCTCCGCTGGTCAACACTGTGAACGGGTGTACTGACATTGAAGCCCTCCGCTGGTCTGCACTGTGAACGGGTGTACAGACATTGAAGCCCTCCGCTGGTCTGCACTGTGTGAACGGGTGTACTGTCATTGAAGCCCTCCGCTGGTCTGCACTGTGTGAACGGGTGTACTGACATTGAAGCCCTCCGCTGGTCTACACTGTGAACGGGTGTACTGACATTGAAGCCCTCCGCTGGTCTAAAATGTGAACGGGTGTACTGACATTGAAGCCCTCTGCTGGTCAACACTGTGAACGGGTGTACTGCATTTGAAGCCCTCCGCTGGTCAACACTGTGAACGGGTGTACTGACATTGAAGCACTCCGCTGGTCAACAATGTGAACGGGTGTACTGACATTGAAGCCCTCTGCTGGTCTACACTGTGAACGGGTGTACTGACATTGAAGCCCTCCGCTGGTCTACACTGTGTGAACGGGTGTAGTTACTTTGAAGCCCTCTGCTGGTCTACTCTGTGGGAATGGGTGTACTGACATTGAAGCCCTCCGCTGGTCTACACTGTGAACGGGTGTACTGACATTGAAGCCCTCTGCTGGTCTACTCTGTGGGAATGGGTGTACTGACATTGAAGCCCTCCGCTGGTCTACACTGTGAACGGGTGTACTGACATTGAAGCCCTCTGCTTGTCTACACTGTGCGAATGGGTGTACTGACATTGAAGCCCTCCGCTGGTCTACACTGTGAACGGGTGTACTGACATTGAAGCCCTCCGCTGGTCTACACTGTGAACGGGTGTACTGACATTGAAGCCCTCTGCTGGTCTACTCTGTGGGAATGGGTGTACTGACATTGAAGCCCTCCGCTGGTCTACACTGTGAACGGTTGTACTGATATTGAAGCCCTCCGCAGGTCTGCACTGTGAACGGGTGTACTGACATTGAAGCCCACCGCTGGTCTACACTGTGAACGGGTGTACTGACATTGAAGCCCTCCGCTTATCTACACTGTGTGAATGGGTGTACTGACATTGAAGCCCTCCGCTGGTCTACACTGTGAACGGGTGTACTGACATTGAAGCCCTCAGCTGGTCTACACTGTGAACGGGTGTACTGACATTGAAGCCCTCCGCTGGTCTACACTGTGAACGGGTGTACTGACATTGAAGCCCACCGCTGCTCTACATGTGTGAATGGGTGTACTGATATTGAAGCCCTCAGCTGGTCTACAATGTGAACGGGTGTACTGACATTGAAGCCCTCCGCTGGTCTACACTGTGAACGTGTGTACTGACATTGAAGCCCTCAGCTGGTCTACAATGTGAACGGGTGTACTGACATTGAAGCCCTCCGCTGGTCTACACTGTGAACGGGTGTACTGACATTGAAGCCCTCCGCTGGTCTACACTGTGAACGGGTGTACTGACATTGAAGCCCTCCGCTGGTCTACACTGTGTGAACGGGTGTACTGACATTGAAGCCCTCCGCAGGTCTGCACTGTAAACGGGTGTACTGACATTGAAGCCCTCCGCTGGTCTACACTGTGAACGGGTGTACTGACATTGAAGCCCTCCGCTGGTCTACACTGTGTGAACGGGTGTACTGACATTGAAGCCCTCCGCTGGTCTACACTGTGAACGGGTGTACTGACATTGAAGCCCTCCGCTGGTCTACACTGTGAATGGGTGTACTGACTTTGAAGCCCTCCGCTGGTCAACACTGTGAACGGGTGTACTGACATTGAAGCCCTCCGCTGGTCAACACTGTGAACGGGTGTACTGACTTTGAAGCCCTCCGCTGGTCAACACTGTGAACGGGTGTACTGACATTGAAGCCCTCCGCTGATCTACACTGTGTGAACGGGTGTACTGACATTGAAGCCCTCCGCTGGTCAACACTGTGTGAATGGGTGTACTGACATTGAAGCCCTCCGCTGGTCAACACTGTGAACGGGTGTACTGAAATTGAAGCCCTCCACTGGTCTACACTGTGAACGGTTGTACTGACATTGAAGCCCTCCGCTGGTCAACACTGTGTGAATGGGTGTACTGACATTGAAGCCCTCCGCTGGTTTACACTGTGTGAATGGGTGTACTGACATTGAAGCCCTTCGCTGGTCAACACTGTGAACGGGTGTACAGACATTGATGCCCTCCGCTGGTCTATACTGTGTGAATGGGTGTACTGACATTGAAGCCCTCCGCTGGTCTACGCTGTGAACGGGTGTACTGACATTGAAGCCCTCTGCTGGTCTACACTGTGAACGGGTGTACTGACATTGAAGCCCTCCGCTGGTCTACACTGTGAACGGGTGTACTGACATTGAAGCCCTCCGCTGGTCCACACTGTGTGAACCGGTGTACTGACATTGAAGCCCTCCGCTGGTCTACACTGTGAACGGGTATACTGACATTGAAGCCCTCCTCTGGTCAACACTGTGTGAACGGGTGTACTGACATTGAAGCCCTCCGCTGGTCTACACTGTGAACGGGTGTACTGACATTGAAGCCCTCCGCTGGTCTACACTGTGAACGGGTGTACTAACATTGAAGCCCTCCGCTGGTCTACACTGTGAATGGGGGTACTGACATTGAAGCCCTCCGCTGGTCTACACTGTGAACGGGTGTACTGACATTGAAGCCCTACGCTGGTCTACACTGTGTGAAGGGGTGTACTGACATTGAAGCCCTCCGCTGGTCTACACTGTGAACGGTTGTACTGACATTGAAGCCCTCCGCAGGTCTGCACTGTGAACGGGTGTACTGACATTGAAGCCCTCCGCAGGTCTGCACTGTGAACGGGTGTACTGACATTGAAGCCCTCCGCTGGTCTGCACTGTGTGAACGGGTGTACTGACATCGAAGCCCTCCGCTGGTCTGCACTGTGAAAGGGTGTACTGACATCGAAACCCTCCGCTGGTCTACACTGTGAACGGGTGTACTGACATCGAAGCCCTCTGCTGGTCTACACTGTGAACGGGTGTACTGCATTTGAAGCCCTCCGCTGGTCAGCACTGTGAACGGGTGTACTGACATTGAAGCCCTCCGCTGGTCAACAATGTGAACGGGTGTACTAACATTGAAGCCCTCTGCTGGTCCACACTGTGAACGGGTGTACTGACATTGAAGCTCTCTGCTGGTCTACACTGTGAACGGGTGTACTGACATTGAAGCCCTCCGCTGGTCTTCACTGTGTGAATGGGTGTACTGACATTGAAGCCCTCCGCTGGTCTACACTGTGAACGGTTGTACTGACATTGAAGCCCTCCGCAGGTCTACACTGTGAACGTGTGTACTGACATTGAAGCCCTCCGCTGGTCTACACTGTGAACGGGTGTACTGACATTGAAGCCCTCTGCTGGTCTACTCTGTGGGAATGGGTGTACTGACATTGAAGCCCTCCGCTGGTCTACACTGTGAACGGGTGTACTGACATTGAAGCCCTCCGCTGGTCTACACTGTGAACGGGTGTACTGACATTGAAGCCCTCTGCTGGTCTACTCTGTGGGAATGGGTGTACTGACATTGAAGCCCTCCGCTGGTCTACACTGTGAACGGTTGTACTGACATTGAAGCCCTCCGCAGGTCTGCACTGT
Organism: Hypanus sabinus; assembly: GCF_030144855.1. Lineage (NCBI taxonomy): Eukaryota > Metazoa > Chordata > Chondrichthyes > Myliobatiformes > Dasyatidae > Hypanus > Hypanus sabinus. The sequence goes on from NW_026779037.1 coordinate 485,424, forward strand.
GAACGGGTGTACTGACATTGAAGCCCTCCGCTGGTCTACACTGTGAACGGGTGTACTGACATTGAAGCCCTCCGCTGGTCTACACTGTGAACCGGTGTACTGACATTGAAGCCCTCCGCTGGTCTACACTGTGAACGGGTGTACTGACATTGAAGCCCTCCGCTGGTCTACACTGTGAACGGGTGTACTGACATTGAAGCCCTCCGCTGGTCTACACTGTGTGAACGGGTGTACTGACATTGAAGCCCTCCGCTGGTCTACACTGTGAACGGGTGTACTGACATTGAAGCCCTCCGCTGGTATACACTGTGAACGGGTGTACTGACATTGAAGCCCTCCGCTGGTCTACACTGTGTGAACGGGTGTACTGACATTGAAGCCCTCCGCTGGTCAACACTGTGAACGGGTGTACTGACATTGAAGCCCTCCGCTGGTCTGCACTGTGAACGGGTGTACAGACATTGAAGCCCTCCGCTGGTCTGCACTGTGTGAACGGGTGTACTGTCATTGAAGCCCTCCGGTGGTCTGCACTGTGTGAACGGGTGTACTGACATTGAAGCCCTCCGCTGGTCTACACTGTGAACGGGTGTACTGACATTGAAGCCCTCTGCTGGTCAACACTGTGAACGGGTGTACTGCATTTGAAGCCCTCCGCTGGTCAACACTGTGAACGGGTGTACTGACATTGAAGCACTCCGCTGGTCAACAATGTGAACGGGTGTACTGACATTGAAGCCCTCTGCTGGTCTACACTGTGAACGGGTGTACTGACATTGAAGCCCTCTGCTGGTCTACACTGTGAACGGGTGTACTGACATTGAAGCCCTCTGCTGGTCTACACTGTGAACGGGTGTAGTTACTTTGAAGCCCTCTGCTGGTCTACACTTTGAACGGGTGTACTGATATTGAAGCCCTCCGCTGGTCTACACTGTGAACGGGTGTACAGACATTGAAGCCCTCCGCTGGTCAACACTGTGAATGGGTGTACTTACATTGAAGCCCTCCGCTGGTCAACACTGTGAATGGGTGTACTGACATTGAAGCCCTCTGCTGGTCTACACTGTGAACGGGTGTACTGACATTGAAGCCCTCCGCTGGTCTACACTGTGAACGGGTGTACTGACATTGAAGCCCTCCGCTGGTCTACACTGTGAACGGGTGTACTGACATTGAAGCCCTCTGCTGGTCTACAATGTGAACGGGTGTACTGACATTGAAGCCCTCCGCTGGTCTACACTGTGTGAATGGGTGTACTGACATTGAAGCCCTCCGCTGGTGTACACTGTGAACGGGTGTACTGACATTGAAGCCCTACGCTGGTCTACACTGTGTGAAGGGGTGTACTGACATTGAAGCCCTCCGATGGTCTATACTGTGAACGGTTGTACTGACATTGAAGCCCTCCGCAGGTCTGCACTGTGAACGGGTGTACTGACATTGAAGCCCTCCGCAGGTCTGCACTGTGAACGGGTGTACTGACATTGAAGCCCTCCGCTGGTCTGCACTGTGTGAACGGGTGTACTGACATCGAAGCCCTCCGCTGGTCTACACTGTGAACGGGTGTACGGACATCGAAACCCTCCGCTGGTCTACACTGTGAACGGGTGTACTGACATCGAAGCCCTCTGCTGGTCTACACTGTGAACGGGTGTACTGCATTTGAAACCCTCCGCTGGTCAACACTGTGAACGGGTGTTCTGACATTGAAGCCCTCCGCTGGTCAACAATGTGAACGGGTGTACTAACATTGAAGCCCTCTGCTGGTCCACACTGTGAACGGGTGTACTGACATTGAAGCTCTCTGCTGGTCTACACTGTGAACGGGTGTACTGACATTGAAGCCCTCCGCTGGTCTTCACTGTGTGAATGGGTGTACTGACATTGAAGCCCTCCGCTGGTCTACACTGTGAAAGGTTGTACTGACATTGAAGCCCTCCGCAGGTCTACACTGTGAACGGGTGTACTGACATTGAAGCCCTCCGCTGGTCTACACTGTGAACGGGTGTACTGACATTGAAGCCCTCTGCTGGTCTACTCTGTGGGAATGGGTGTACTGACATTGAAGCCCTCCGCTGGTCTACACTGTGAACGGGTGTACTGACATTGAAGCCCTCTGCTGGTCAACACTGTGAACGGGTGTACTGACATTGAAGCCCTCCGCTGGTCTACAATGTGAACGGGTGTACTGACATTGAAGCCCTCCGCTGGTCTACACTGTGTGAATGGGTGTACTGTCATTGAAGCCCTCCGCTGGTCTGCACTGTGTGAACGGGTGTACTGACATTGAAGCCCTCCGCTGGTCTACACTGTGAACGGGTGTACTGACATTGAAGCCCTCCGCTGCTCTACACTGTGAACGGGTGTACTGACATTGAAGCCCTCTGCTGGTCAACACTGTGAACGGGTGTACTGCATTTGAAGCCCTCCGCTGGTCAACACTGTGAACGGGTGTACTGACATTGAACCACTCCGCCGGTCAACAATGTGAACGGGTGTACTGACATTGAAGCCCTCTGCTGGTCTACACTGTGAACGGGTGTACTGACATTGAAGCCCTCTGCTGGTCAACACTGTGAACGGGTGTACTGACATTGAAACCCTCTGCTGGTCTACACTGTGAACGGGTGTAGTTACTTTGAAGCCCTCTGCTGGTCTACACTTTGAACGGGTGTACTGATATTGAAGCCCTCCGCTGGTCTACACTGTGAACGGGTGTACTGACATTGAAGCCCTCCGCTGGTCAACACTGTGAATGGGTGTACTTACATTGAAGCCCTCCGCTGGTCAACACTGTGAATGGGTGTACTGACATTGAAGCCCTCTGCTGGTCTACACTGTGAACGGGTGTACTGACATTGAAGCCCTCCGCTGGTCTACACTGTGAACGGGTGTACTGACATTGAAGCCCTCCGCTGGTCTACACTGTGAACGGGTGTACTGACATTGAAGCCCTCTGCTGGTCTACAATGTGAACGGGTGTACTGACATTGAAGCCCTCCGCTGGTCTACACTGTGTGAATGGGTGTACTGACATTGAAGCCCTCCGCTGGTCTACACTGTGAACGGGTGTACTGACATTGAAGCCCTCCGCTGGTCAACACTGTGAACGGGTGTACAGACATTGCAGCCCTCCGCTGGTCTACACTGTGAATGGGTGTACTGACATTGAAGCCCTCCGCTGGTCTACACTGTGAACGGGTGTACTGACATTGAAGCCCTCCGCTGGTTAACACTGTAAACGGGTGTACTGACATTGAAGCCCTCCGCTGGTCTACACTGTTTGTATGGGTGTACTGACATTGAAGCCCTCTGCTGGTCTACACTGTGAACGGGTGTACTGACATTGAAGCCCTCCGCTGGTCTACACTGTGTGAACGTGTGTACTGACATTGAAGCCCTCCGCTGGTCAACACTGTGTGAACGGGTGTACTGACATTGAAGCCCTCCGCTGGTCTACACTGTGAACGGGTGTACTGACATTGAAGCCCTCCGCTGGTCTACACTGTGTGAATGGGTGTACTGACATTGAAGCCCTCCTCTGGTCTACACTGTGTGAACGGGTGTACTGACTTTGAAGCCCTCCGCTGGTCTTCACTGGGTGATCGGGTGTACTGCATTTGAAGCCCTCCGCTGGTCTACACTGTGAACGGGTGTACTGACATTGAAGCCCTCCGCTGGTCTACACTGTGAGAACGGGTGTACTGACATTGAAGCCCTCCGCTGGTCTACACTGTGAATGGGTGTACTGAAATTGAAGCCCTCCGCTGGTCTACACTGTGAACGAGTGCACTGCATTTGAAGCCCTCCGCTGGTCAACACTGTGAACGGGTGTTCTGACATTGAAGCCCTCCGCTGGTCTATACTGTGAACGGGTGTACTGACATTGAAGCCCTCCGCTAGTCAACACTGTGTGAATGGGTGTACTGACATTGAAGCCCTCCGCTGGTCTACACTGTGTGAATGGGTGTACTGACATTGAAGCCCTCCGCTGGTCTACACTATGAACGGGTGTACTGACATTGAAGCCCTCCGCTGGTCAACACTGTGAACGGGTGTACTGACATTGAAGCCCTCCGCTGGTCAACACTGTGAACGGGTGTACTGACATTGAAGCCCTCCGCTGGTCTACACTGTGAATGGGTGTACTGACATTGAAGCCCTCCGCTGGTCTACACTGTGAATGGCTGTACTGACATTGAAGCCCTCCGCTGGTCTACACTGTGAACGGGTGTACTGACATTGAAGCCCTCCGCTGGTCAACACTGTGAACGGGTGTACTGACATTGAAGCCCTCCGCTGGTCAACACTGTGAAAGGGTGTACTGACATTGAAGCCCTCCGCTGGTCAACACTGTGAACGGGTGTACTGACATTAAAGCCCTCCGCTGGTCTACACTGTGAATGGGTGTACTGACATTGAAGCCCTCCGCTGGTCTACACTGTGAATGGCTGTACTGACATTGAAGCCCTCCGCTGGTCTACACTGTGAACGGGTGTACTGACTATGAAGCCCTCCGCTGGTCAACACTGTGAACGGGTGTACTGACATTGAAGCCCTCCGCTGGTCAACACTGTGTGAATGGGTGTACTGACATTGAAGCCCTCCGCTGGTCAACACTGTGAACGGGTGTACTGACATTGAAGACCTCCACTGGTCTACACTGTGAACGGTTGTACTGACATTGAAGCCCTCCGCTGGTCAACACTGTGTGAATGGGTGTACTGACATTGAAGCCCTCCGCTGGTCTACACTGTGTGAATGGGTGTACTGACATTGAAGCCCTCCGCTGGTCAACACTGTGAACGGGTGTACTGACATTGAAGCCCTCCGCTGGTCTACACTGTGTGAATGGGTGTACTGACATTGAAGCCCTCCGCTGGTCTACGCTGTGAGCGGGTGTACTGACATTGAAGCCCTCTGCTGGGCTACACTGTGAACGGGTGTACTGACATTGAAGCCCTCCGCTGGTCTACACTGTGAACGGGTGTACTGACATTGAAGCCCTCCGCTGGTCTACACTGTGAACGGGTGTACTGACATTGAAGCCCTCCGCTGGTCTACACTGTGTGAACGGGTGTACTGACATTGAAGCCCTCCGCTGGTCTACACTGTGAACGGGTGTACTGACATTGAAGCCCTCCGCTGGTTAACACTGTAAACGGGTGTACTGACATTGAAGCCCTCCGCTGGTCTACACTGTTTGTATGGGTGTACTGACATTGAAGCCCTCTGCTGGTCTACACTGTGAACGGGTGTACTGACATTGAAGCCCTCCGCTGGTCTACACTGTGTGAACGGGTGTACTGACATTGAAGCACTCCGCTGGTCAACAATGTGAACGGGTGTACTGACATTGAAGCCCTCTGCTGGTCTACACTGTGAACGGGTGTACTGACATTGAAGCCCTCTGCTGGTCAACACTGTGAACGGGTGTACTGACATTGAAGACCTCTGCTGGTCTACACTGTGAACGGGTGTAGTTACTTTGAAGCCCTCTGCTGGTCTACACTGTGAACGGGTGTACTGATATTGAAGCCCTCCGCTGGTCTACACTGTGAACGGGTGTACAGACATTGAAGCTCTCTGCTGGTCTACACTGTGAACGGGTGTACTGACATTGAAGCACTCCGCTGGTCAACAATGTGAACGGGTGTACTGACATTGAAGCCCTCTGCTGGTCTACACTGTGAACGGGTGTACTGACATTGAAGCCCTCTGCTGGTCAACACTGTGAACGGGTGTAGTTACTTTGAAGCCCTCTGCTGGTCTACACTGTGAACGGGTGTATTGACATTGAAGCCCTCTGCTGGTCTACACTGTGAACGGGTGTAGTTACTTTGAAGCCCTCTGCTGGTCTACACTGTGAACGGGTGTATTGACATTGAAGCCCTCTGCTGGTCTACACTGTGAACGGGTGTACTGACATTGAAGCTCTCTGCTGGTCTACACTGTGAACGGGTGTACTGACATTGAAGCACTCCGCTGGTCAACAATGTGAACGGGTGTACTGACATTGAAGCCCTCTGCTGGTCTACACTGTGAACGGGTGTACTGACATTGAAGCCCTCTGCTGGTCAACACTGTGAACGGGTGTACTGACATTGAAGACCTCTGCTGGTCTACACTGTGAACGGGTGTAGTTACTTTGAAGCCCTCTGCTGGTCTACACTGTGAACGGGTGTACTGATATTGAAGCCCTCCGCTGGTCTACACTGTGAACGGGTGTACAGACATTGAAGCCCTCCGCTGGTCAACACTGTGAATGGGTGTACTTACATTGAAGCCCTCCGCTGGTCAACACTGTGAATGGGTGTACTGACATTGAAGCCCTCTGCTGGTCTACACTGTGAACGGGTGTACTGACATTGAAGCCCTCCGCTGGTCTACACTGTGAACGGGTGTACTGACATTGAAGCCCTCCGCTGGTCTACACTGTGAACGGGTGTACTGACATTGAAGCCCTCTGCTGGTCTACAATGTGAACGGGTGTACTGACATTGAAGCCCTCCGCTGGTCTACACTGTGTGAATGGGTGTACTGACATTGAAGCCCTCCGCTGGTCTACAATGTGAACGGGTGTACTGACATTGAAGCCCTCCGCTGGTCAACACTGTGAACGGGTGTACAGACATTGCAGCCCTCCGCTGGTCTACACTGTGAATGGGTGTACTGACATTGAAGCCCTCCGCTGGTCTACACTGTGAACGGGTGTACTGACATTGAACCCCTCCGCTGGTTAACACTGTAAACGGGTGTACTGACATTGAAGCCCTCCCCTGGTCTACACTGTTTGAATGGGTGTACTGACATTGAAGCCCTCTGCTGGTCTACACTGTGAACGGGTGTACTGACATTGAAGCCCTCCGCTGGTCTACACTGTGTGAACGGGTGTACTGACATTGAAGCCCTCCGCTGGTCTACACTGTGAACGGGTGTACTGACATTGAAGCCCTCCGCTGGTCTACACTGTGTGAATGGGTGTACTGACATTGAAGCCCTCCTCTGGTCTACACTGTGTGAACGGGTGTACTGACTTTGAAGCCCTCCGCTGGTCTTCACTGTGTGATCGGGTGTACTGCATTTGAAGCCCTCCGCTGGTCTACACTGTGAACGGGTGTACTGACATTGAAGCCCTCCGCTGGTCTACACTGTGAGAACGGGTGTACTGACATTGAAGCCCTCCGCTGGTCTACACTGTGAATGGGTGTACTGAAATTGAAGCCCTCCGCTGGTCTACACTGTGAACGAGTGTACTGCATTTGAAGCCCTCCGCTGGTCAACACTGTGAACGGGTGTACTGACATTGAAGCCCTCCGCTGGTCTACACTGTGTGAACGGGTGTACTGACATTGAAGCCCTCCGCTGGTCTATACTGTGAACGGGTGTACTGACATTGAAGCCCTCCGCTAGTCAACACTGTGTGAATGGGTGTACTGACATTGAAGCCCTCCGTTGGTCTACACTGTGTGAATGGGTGTACTGACTTTGAAGCCCTCCGCTGGTCTACACTATGAACGGGTGTACTGACATTGAAGCCCTCCGCTGGTCAACACTGTGAATGGGTGTACTTACATTGAAGCCCTCCGCTGGTCAACACTGTGAATGGGTGTACTGACATTGAAGCCCTCTGCTGGTCTACACTGTGAACGGGTGTACTGACATTGAAGCCCTCCGCTGGTCTACACTGTGAACGGGTGTACTGACATTGAAGCCCTCCGCTGGTCTACACTGTGAACGGGTGTACTGACATTGAAGCCCTCTGCTGGTCTACAATGTGAACGGGTGTACTGACATTGAAGCCCTCCGCTGGTCTACACTGTGTGAATGGGTGTACTGACATTGAAGCCCTCCGCTGGTCTACAATGTGAACGGGTGTACTGACATTGAAGCCCTCCGCTGGTCAACACTGTGAACGGGTGTACAGACATTGCAGCCCTCCGCTGGTCTACACTGTGAATGGGTGTACTGACATTGAAGCCCTCCGCTGGTCTACACTGTGAACGGGTGTACTGACATTGAACCCCTCCGCTGGTTAACACTGTAAACGGGTGTACTGACATTGAAGCCCTCCCCTGGTCTACACTGTGTGAATGGGTGTACTGACATTGAAGCCCTCTGCTGGTCTACACTGTGAACGGGTGTACTGACATTGAAGCCCTCCGCTGGTCTACACTGTGTGAACGGGTGTACTGACATTGAAGCCCTCCGCTGGTCTACACTGTGAACGGGTGTACTGACATTGAAGCCCTCCGCTGGTCTACACTGTGTGAATGGGTGTACTGACATTGAAGCCCTCCTCTGGTCTACACTGTGTGAACGGGTGTACTGACTTTGAAGCCCTCCGCTGGTCTTCACTGTGTGATCGGGTGTACTGCATTTGAAGCCCTCCGCTGGTCTACACTGTGAACGGGTGTACTGACATTGAAGCCCTCCGCTGGTCTACACTGTGAGAACGGGTGTACTGACATTGAAGCCCTCCGCTGGTCTACACTGTGAATGGGTGTACTGAAATTGAAGCCCTCCGCTGGTCTACACTGTGAACGAGTGTACTGCATTTGAAGCCCTCCGCTGGTCAACACTGTGAACGGGTGTACTGACATTGAAGCCCTCCGCTGGTCTACACTGTGTGAACGGGTGTACTGACATTGAAGCCCTCCGCTGGTCTATACTGTGAACGGGTGTACTGACATTGAAGCCCTCCGCTAGTCAACACTGTGTGAATGGGTGTACTGACATTGAAGCCCTCCGTTGGTCTACACTGTGTGAATGGGTGTACTGACTTTGAAGCCCTCCGCTGGTCTACACTATGAACGGGTGTACTGACATTGAAGCCCTCCGCTGGTCAACACTGTGAACGGGTGTACTGACATTGAAGCCCTCCGCTGGTCAACACTGTGAACGGGTGTACTGACATTGAAGCCCTCCGCTGGTCTACACTGTGAATGGGTGTACTGACATTGAAGCCCTCCGCTGGTCTACACTGTGAATGGCTGTACTGACATTGAAGCCCTCCGCTGGTCTACACTGTGAACGGGTGTACTGACATTGAAGCCCTCCGCTGGTCAACACTGTGAACGGGTGTACTGACATTGAAGCCCTCCGCTGGTCAACACTGTGAACGGGTGTACTGACATTGAAGCCCTCCGCTGGTCAACACTGTGAACGGGTGTACTGACATTAAAGCCCTCCGCTGGTCTACACTGTGAATGGGTGTACTGACATTGAAGCCCTCCGCTGGTCTACACTGTGAATGGCTGTACTGACATTGAAGCCCTCCGCTGGTCTACACTGTGAACGGGTGTACTGACTTTGAAGCCCTCCGCTGGTCAACACTGTGAAAGGGTGTACTGACATTGAAGCCCTCCGCTGGTCAACACTGTGTGAATGGGTGTACTGACATTGAAGCCCTCCGCTGGTCAACACTGTGAACGGGTGTACTGACATTGAAGCCCTCCACTGGTCTACACTGTGAACGGTTGTACTGACATTGAAGCCCTCCGCTGGTCAACACTGTGTGAATGGGTGTACTGACATTGAAGCCCTCCGCTGGTCTACACTGTGTGAATGGGTGTACTGACATTGAAGCCCTCCGCTGGTCAACACTGTGAACGGGTGTACTGACATTTAAGCCCTCCGCTGGTCTACACTGTGTGAATGGGTGTACTGACATTGAAGCCCTCCGCTGGTCTACGCTGTGAACGGGTGTACTGACATTGAAGCCCTCTGCTGGGCTACACTGTGAACGGGTGTACTGACATTGAAGCCCACCGCTGGTCTACACTGTGAACGGGTGTACTGACATTGAAGCCCTCCGCTGGTCTACACTGTGAACGGGTGTACTGACATTGAAGCCCTCCGCTGGTCTACACTGTGTGAACGGGTGTACTGACATTGAAGCCCTCCGCCGGTCTACACTGTGAACGGGTATACTGACATTGAAGCCCTCCTCTGGTCAACACTGTGTGAACGGGTGTACTGACATTGAAGCCCTCCGCTGGTCTACACTGTGAACGGGTGTACTGACATTGAAGCCCTCCGCTGGTCTACACTGTGAACTGGTGTACTAACATTGAAGCCCTCCGCTGATCTACACTGTGAATGGGTGTACTGACATTGAAGCCCTCCGCTGGTCTACACTGTGAACGGGTGTACTGACATTGAAGCCCTACGCTGGTCTACACTGTGTGAAGGGGTGTACAGACATTGAAGCCCTCCGCTGGTCTACACTGTGAACGGTTGTACTGACATTGAAGCCCTCCGCAGGTCTGCACTGTGAACGGGTGTACTGACATTGAAGCCCTCCGCCCGTCTGCACTGTGAACGGGTGTACTGACATTGAAGCCCTCCGCTGGTCTGCACTGTGTGAACGGGTGTACTGACATCGAAGCCCTCCGCTGGTCTACACTGTGAACGGGTGTACTGACATCGAAACCCTCCGCTGGTCTACACTGTGAACGGGTGTACTGACATCGAAGCCCTCTGCTGGTCTACACTGTGAACGGGTGTACTGCATTTGAAGCCCTCCGCTGGTCAACACTGTGAACGGGTGTACTGACATTGAAGCCCTCCGCTGGTCAACAATGTGAACGGGTGTACTAACATTGAAGCCCTCTGCTGGTCCACACTGTGAACGGGTGTACTGACATTGAAGCTCTCTGCTGGTCTACACTGTGAACGGGTGTACTGACATTGAAGCCCTCCGCTGGTCTTCACTGTGTGAATGGGTGTACTGACATTGAAGCCCTCCGCTGGTCTACACTGTGAACGGTTGTACTGACATTGAAGCCCTCCGCAGGTCTACACTGTGAACGGGTGTACTGACATTGAAGCCCTCCGCTGGTCTACACTGTGAACGGGTGTACTGACATTGAAGCCCTCTGCTGGTCTACTCTGTGGGAATGGGTGTACTGACATTGAAGCCCTCCGCTGGTCTACACTGTGAACGGGTGTACTGACATTGAAGCACTCCGCTGGTCTACACTGTGAACGGGTGTACTGACATTGAAGCCCTCTGCTGGTCTACTCTGTGGGAATGGGTGTACTGACATTGAAGCCCTCCGCTGGTCCACACTGTGAACGGTTGTACTGACATTGAAGCCCTCCGCAGGTCTGCACTGTGAACGGGTGTACTGACATTGAAGCCCTCCGCTGGTCTACACTGTGAACGGGTGTACTGACATTGAAGCCCTCCGCTGGTCTACACTGTGTGAACGGGTGTACTGACATTGAAGCCCTCCGCTGGTCAACACTGTGTGAACGGGTGTACTGACATTGAAGCCCTCCGCTGGTCTACACTGTGAACGGGTGTACTGACATTGAAGCCCTCCGCTGGTCTACACTGTGTGAATGGGTGTACTGACATTGAAGCCCTCCTCTGGTCTACACTGTGTGAACGGGTGTACTGACTTTGAAGCCCTCCGCTGGTCTTCACTGTGTGATCGGGTGTACTGCATTTGAAGCCCTCCGCTGGTCTACACTGTGAACGGGTGTACTGACATTGAAGCCCTCCGCTGGTCTACACTGTGAGAACGGGTGTACTGACATTGAAGCCCTCCGCTGGTCTACACTGTGAATGGGTGTACTGAAATTGAAGCCCTCCGCTGGTCTACACTGTGAACGAGTGTACTGCATTTGAAGCCCTCCGCTGCTCAACACTGTGAACGGGTGTACTGACATTGAAGCCCTCCGCTGGTCTACACTGTGTGAACGGGTGTACTGACATTGAAGCCCTCCGCTGGTCTATACTGTGAACGGGTGTACTGACATTGAAGCCCTCCGCTAGTCAACACTGTGTGAATGGGTGTACTGACATTGAAGCCCTCCGCTGGTCTACACTGTGTGAATGGGTGTACTGACATTGAAGCCCTCCGCTGGTCTACACTATGAACGGGTGTACTGACATTGAAGCCCTCCGCTGGTCAACACTGTGAACGGGTGTACTGACATTGAAGCCCTCCGCTGGTCAACACTGTGAACGGGTGTACTGACATTGAAGACCTCCGCTGGTCTACACTGTGAATGGGTGTACTGACATTGAAGCCCTCCGCTGGTCTACACTGTGAATGGCTGTACTGACATTGAAGCCCTCCGCTGGTCTACACTGTGAACGGGTGTACTGACATTGAAGCCCTCCGCTGGTCAACACTGTGAACGGGTGTACTGACATTGAAGCCCTCCGCTGGTCAACACTGTGAACGGGTGTACTGACATTGAAGCCCTCCGCTGGTCAACACTGTGAACGGGTGTACTGACATTAAAGCCCTCCGCTGGTCTACACTGTGAATGGGTGTACTGACATTGAAGCCCTCCGCTGGTCAACACTGTGAACGGGTGTACTGACATTGAAGCCCTCCACTGGTCTACACTGTGAACGGTTGAACTGACATTGAAGCCCTCCGCTGGTCAACACTGTGTGAATGGGTGTACTGACATTGAAGCCCTCCGCTGGTCTACACTGTGTGAATGGGTGTACTGACATTGAAGCCCTCCGCTGGTCAACACTGTGAACGGGTGTACTGACATTGAAGCCCTCCGCTGGTCTACACTGTGTGAATGGGTGTACTGACATTGAAGCCCTCCGCTGGTCTACGCTGTGAACGGGTGTACTGACATTGAAGCCCTCTGCTGGGCTACACTGTGAACGGGTGTACTGACATTGAAGCCCTCCGCTGGTCTACACTGTGAACGGGTGTACTGACATTGAAGCCCTCCGCTGGTCTACACTGTGAACGGGTGTACTGACATTGAAGCCCTCCGCTGGTCTACACTGTGTGAACGGGTGTACTGACATTGAAGCCCTCCGCCGGTCTACACTGTGAACGGGTATACTGACATTGAAGCCCTCCTCTGGTCAACACTGTGTGAACGGGTGTACTGACATTGAAGCCCTCCGCTGGTCTACACTGTGAACGGGTGTACTGACATTGAAGCCCTCCGCTGGTCTACACTGTGAACGGGTGTACTAACATTGAAGCCCTCCGCTGGTCTACACTGTGAATGGGTGTACTGACATTGAAGCCCTCCGCTGGTCTACACTGTGAACGGGTGTACTGACATTGAAGCCCTACGCTGGTCTACACTGTGTGAAGGGGTGTACTGACATTGAAGCCCTCCGCTGGTCTACACTGTGAACGGTTGTACTGACATTGAAGCCCTCCGCAGGTCTGCACTGTGAACGGGTGTACTGACATTGAAGCCCTCCGCAGGTCTGCACTGTGAACGGGTGTACTGACATTGAAGCCCTCCGCTGGTCTGCACTGTGTGAACGGGTGTACTGACATCGAAGCCCTCCGCTGGTCTACACTGTGAACGGGTGTACTGACATCGAAACCCTCCGCTGGTCTACACTGTGAACGGGTGTACTGACATCGAAGCCCTCTGCTGGTCTACACTGTGAACGGGTGTACTGCATTTGAAGCCCTCCGCTGGTCAACACTGTGAACGGGTGTACTGACATTGAAGCCCTCCGCTGGTCAACAATGTGAACGGGTGTACTAACATTGAAGCCCTCTGCTGGTCCACACTGTGAACGGGTGTACTGACATTGAAGCTCTCTGCTGGTCTACACTGTGAACGGGTGTACTGACATTGAAGCCCTCCGCTGGTCTTCACTGTGTGAATGGGTGTACTGACATTGAAGCCCTCCGCTGGTCTACACTGTGAACGGTTGTACTGACATTGAAGCCCTCCGCAGGTCTACACTGTGAACGGGTGTACTGACATTGAAGCCCTCCGCTGGTCTACACTGTGAACGGGTGTACTGACATTGAAGCCCTCTGCTGGTCTACTCTGTGGGAATGGGTGTACTGACATTGAAGCCCTCCGCTGGTCTACACTGTGAACGGGTGTACTGACATTGAAGCCCTCCGCTGGTCTACACTGTGAACGGGTGTACTGACATTGAAGCCCTCTGCTGGTCTACTCTGTGGGAATGGGTGTACTGACATTGAAGCCCTCCGCTGGTCTACACTGTGAACGGGTGTACTTACATTGAAGCCCTCCGCAGGTCTGCACTGTGAACGGGTGTACTGACATTGAAGCCCTCCGCTGGTCTACACTGTGAATGGGTGTACTGACATTGAAGCCCTCCGCTGGTCTGCACTGTGTGAACGGGTGTACTGACATTGAAGCCCTCCGCTGGTCTACACTGTGTGAATGGGTATACTGACATAGAAGCCCTCCGCTGGTCTACACTGTGAACGGGTGTACTGACATTGAAGCCCTTCGCTGGTCTACACTGTGAACGGGTGTACTGACATTGAAGCCCTCCGCTGGTCTGCACTGTGTGAACGGGTGTACTGACATTGAAGCCCTCCGCTGGTCTACACTGTGTGAATGGGTGTACTGACATTGAAGCCCTCCGCTGGTCTACACTATGAACGGGTGTACTGACATTGAAGCCCTCCGCTGGTCAACACTGTGAACGGGTGTACTGACATTGAAGCCCTCCGCTGGTCAACACTGTGAACGGGTGTACTGACATTGAAGACCTCCGCTGGTCTACACTGTGAATGGGTGTACTGACATTGAAGCCCTCCGCTGGTCTACACTGTGAATGGCTGTACTGACATTGAAGCCCTCCGCTGGTCTACACTGTGAACGGGTGTACTGACATTGAAGCCCTCCGCTGGTCAACACTGTGAACGGGTGTACTGACATTGAAGCCCTCCGCTGGTCAACACTGTGAACGGGTGTACTGACATTGAAGCCCTCCGCTGGTCAACACTGTGAACGGGTGTACTGACATTAAAGCCCTCCGCTGGTCTACACTGTGAATGGGTGTACTGACATTGAAGCCCTCCGCTGGTCAACACTGTGAACGGGTGTACTGACATTGAAGCCCTCCACTGGTCTACACTGTGAACGGTTGTACTGACATTGAAGCCCTCCGCTGGTCAACACTGTGTGAATGGGTGTACTGACATTGAAGCCCTCCGCTGGTCTACACTGTGTGAATGGGTGTACTGACATTGAAGCCCTCCGCTGGTCAACACTGTGAACGGGTGTACTGACATTGAAGCCCTCCGCTGGTCTACACTGTGTGAATGGGTGTACTGACATTGAAGCCCTCCGCTGGTCTACGCTGTGAACGGGTGTACTGACATTGAAGCCCTCTGCTGGGCTACACTGTGAACGGGTGTACTGACATTGAAGCCCTCCGCTGGTCTACACTGTGAACGGGTGTACTGACATTGAAGCCCTCCGCTGGTCTACACTGTGAACGGGTGTACTGACATTGAAGCCCTCCGCTGGTCTACACTGTGTGAACGGGTGTACTGACATTGAAGCCCTCCGCCGGTCTACACTGTGAACGGGTATACTGACATTGAAGCCCTCCTCTGGTCAACACTGTGTGAACGGGTGTACTGACATTGAAGCCCTCCGCTGGTCTACACTGTGAACGGGTGTACTGACATTGAAGCCCTCCGCTGGTCTACACTGTGAACGGGTGTACTAACATTGAAGCCCTCCGCTGGTCTACACTGTGAATGGGTGTACTGACATTGAAGCCCTCCGCTGGTCTACACTGTGAACGGGTGTACTGACATTGAAGCCCTACGCTGGTCTACACTGTGTGAAGGGGTGTACTGACATTGAAGCCCTCCGCTGGTCTACACTGTGAACGGTTGTACTGACATTGAAGCCCTCCGCAGGTCTGCACTGTGAACGGGTGTACTGACATTGAAGCCCTCCGCAGGTCTGCACTGTGAACGGGTGTACTGACATTGAAGCCCTCCGCTGGTCTGCACTGTGTGAACGGGTGTACTGACATCGAAGCCCTCCGCTGGTCCACACTGTGAACGGGTGTACTGACATCGAAACCCTCCGCTGGTCTACACTGTGAACGGGTGTACTGACATCGAAGCCCTCTGCTGGTCTACACTGTGAACGGGTGTACTGCATTTGAAGCCCTCCGCTGGTCAACACTGTGAACGGGTGTACTGACATTGAAGCCCTCCGCTGGTCAACAATGTGAACGGGTGTACTAACATTGAAGCCCTCTGCTGGTCCACACTGTGAACGGGTGTACTGACATTGAAGCTCTCTGCTGGTCTACACTGTGAACGGGTGTACTGACATTGAAGCCCTCCGCTGGTCTTCACTGTGTGAATGGGTGTACTGACATTGAAGCCCTCCGCTGGTCTACACTGTGAACGGTTGTACTGACATTGAAGCCCTCCGCAGGTCTACACTGTGAACGGGTGTACTGACATTGAAGCCCTCCGCTGGTCTACACTGTGAACGGGTGTACTGACATTGAAGCCCTCTGCTGGTCTACTCTGTGGGAATGGGTGTACTGACATTGAAGCCCTCCGCTGGTCTACACTGTGAACGGGTGTACTGACATTGAAGCCCTCCGCTGGTCTACACTGTGAACGGGTGTACTGACATTGAAGCCCTCTGCTGGTCTACTCTGTGGGAATGGGTGTACTGACATTGAAGCCCTCCGCTGGTCTACACTGTGAACGGGTGTACTTACATTGAAGCCCTCCGCAGGTCTGCAATGTGAACGGGTGTACTGACATTGAAGCCCTCCGCTGGTCTACACTGTGAATGGGTGTACTGACATTGAAGCCCTCCGCTGGTCTGCACTGTGTGAACGGGTGTACTGACATTGAAGCCCTCCGCTGGTCTACACTGTGTGAATGGGTATACTGACATTGAAGCCCTCCGCTGGTCTACACTGTGAACGGGTGTACTGACATTGAAGCCCTTCGCTGGTCTACACTGTGAACGGGTGTACTGACATTGAAGCCCTCCGCTGGTCTGCACTGTGTGAACGGGTGTACTGACATTGAAGCCCTCCGCTGGTCTACACTGTGAACGGGTGTACTGACATTGAAGCCCTCCGCTGGTCTACAATGTGAACGGGTGTACTGACATTGATGCCCCCCGCAGGTCTGCACTGTGAACGGGTGTACTGACATTGAAGCCCTCCGCTGGTCTACACTGTGAATGGGTGTACTGACATTGAAGCCCTCCGCTGGTCTGCACTGTGTGAACGGGTGTACTGACATTGAAGCCCTCCGCTGGTCTACACTGTGAACGGGTGTACTGACATTGAAGCCCTCCGCTGGTCTACACTGTGAACGGGTGTACTGACATTGAAGCCCTCCGCTGGTCTACACTGTGAATGGGTGTACTGACATTGAAGCCCTCCGCTGGTCTACACTGTGAACGGGTGTACTGACATTGAAGCCCTCCGCTGGTCTACACTGTGAACGGGTGTACTGACATTGAAGCCCTCCGCTGGTCTACACTGTGAATGGGTGTACTGAGATTGAAGCCCTCCGCTGGTCTACACTGTGAACGGGTGTACTGACATTGAAGACCTCCGCTGGTCTACACTGTGAACGGGTGTACTGACATTGAAGCCCTCCGCTGGTCTACACTGTGAACGGGTGTACTGACATTGAAGCCCTCTGCTGGTCTACACTGTGTGAATGGGTGTACTGACATTGAAGCCCTCCGCTGGTCTACACTGTGAACGGTTGTACTGCATTTGAAGCCCTCCGTTGGTCAACACTGTGAACGGGTGTATTGACATTGAAGCCCTCCGCTGGTCAACAATGTGAACTAGTGTACTGACATTGAAGCCCTCTGCTGGTCTACACTGTGAACGGGTGTACTGACATTGAAGCCCTCCGCTGGTCTACACTGTGAACGGGTGTACTGACATTGAAGCCCTCCGCTGGTCTACACTGTGAACGGGTGTACTGACATTGAAGCCCTCCGCTGGACTACACTGTGTGAACGGGTGTACTGACATTGAAGCCCTCCGCTGGTCTACACTGTGAACGGGTGTACTGACATTGAAGCCCTCCTCTGGTCAA
Organism: Hypanus sabinus; assembly: GCF_030144855.1. NCBI lineage: Eukaryota > Metazoa > Chordata > Chondrichthyes > Myliobatiformes > Dasyatidae > Hypanus > Hypanus sabinus. The sequence goes on from NW_026779037.1 coordinate 503,258, forward strand.
CACTGTGTGAACGGGTGTACTGTCATTGAAGCCCTCCGCTGGTCTACACTGTGAATGGGTGTACTGACATTGAAGCCCTCCGCTGGTCTACACTGTGAACGGGTGTACTGACATTGAAGCCCTCCGCTGGTCTACACTGTGAATGGGTGTACTGACATTGAAGCCCTCCGCTGGTCTAAACTGTGAATGGGTGTACTGACATTGAAGCCCTCCGCTGGTCTACACTGTGAATGGGTGTACTGACATTGAAGCCCTCCGCTGGTCTACACTGTGAATGGCTGTACTGACATTGAAGCCCTCCGCTGGTCTACACTGTGAACGGGTGTACTGACATTGAAGCCCTCCGCTGGTCAACACTGTGAACGGGTGTACTGACATTGAAGCCCTCCGCTGGTCAACACTGTGAACGGGTGTACTGACATTGAAGCCCTCCGCTGGTCAACACTGTGAACGGGTGTACTGACATTAAAGCCCTCCGCTGGTCTACACTGTGAATGGGTGTACTGACATTGAAGCCCTCCGCTGGTCTACACTGTGAATGGCTGTACTGACATTGAAGCCCTCCGCTGGTCTACACTGTGAACGGGTGTACTGACTTTGAAGCCCTCCGCTGGTCAACACTGTGAAAGGGTGTACTGACATTGAAGCCCTCCTCTGGTCAACACTGTGTGAATGGGTGTACTGACATTGAAGCCCTCCGCTGGTCAACACTGTGAACGGGTGTACTGACATTGAAGCCCTCCACTGGTCTACACTGTGAACGGTTGTACTGACATTGAAGCCCTCCGCTGGTCAACACTGTGTGAATGGGTGTACTGACATTGAAGCCCTCCGCTGGTCTACACTGTGTGAATGGGTGTACTGACATTGAAGCCCTCCGCTGGTCAACACTGTGAACGGGTGTACTGACATTTAAGCCCTCCGCTGGTCTACACTGTGTGAATGGGTGTACTGACATTGAAGCCCTCCGCTGGTCTACGCTGTGAACGGGTGTACTGACATTGAAGCCCTCTGCTGGGCTACACTGTGAACGGGAGTACTGACATTGAAGCCCTCCGCTGGTCTACACTGTGAACGGGTGTACTGACATTGAAGCCCTCCGCTGGTCTACACTGTGAACGGGTGTACTGACATTGAAGCCCTCCGCTGGTCTACACTGTGTGAACGGGTGTACTGACATTGAAGCCCTCCGCCGGTCTACACTGTGAACGGGTATACTGACATTGAAGCCCTCCTCTGGTCAACACTGTGTGAACGGGTGTACTGACATTGAAGCCCTCCGCTATTCTACACTGTGAACGGGTGTACTGACATTGAAGCCCTCCGCTGGTCTACACTGTGAACGGGTGTACTAACATTGAAGCCCTCCGCTGATCTACACTGTGAATGGGTGTATTGACATTGAAGCCCTCCGCTGGTCTACACTGTGAACGGGTGTACTGACATTGAAGCCCTACGCTGGTCTACACTGTGTGAAGGGGTGTACAGACATTGAAGCCCTCCGCTGGTCTACACTGTGAACGGTTGTACTGACATTGAAGCCCTCCGCAGGTCTGCACTGTGAACGGGTGTACTGACATTGAAGCCCTCCGCCCGTCTGCACTGTGAACGGGTGTACTGACATTGAAGCCCTCCGCTGGTCTGCACTGTGTGAACGGGTGTACTGACATCGAAGCCCTCCGCTGGTCTACACTGTGAACGGGTGTACTGACATCGAAACCCTCCGCTGGTCTACACTGTGAACGGGTGTACTGACATCGAAGCCCTCTGCTGGTCTACACTGTGAACGGGTGTACTGCATTTGAAGCCCTCCGCTGGTCAACACTGTGAACGGGTGTACTGACATTGAAGCCCTCCGCTGGTCAACAATGTGAACGGGTGTACTAACATTGAAGCCCTCTGCTGGTCCACACTGTGAACGGGTGTACTGACATTGAAGCTCTCTGCTGGTCTTCACTGTGAACGGGTGTACTGACATTGAAGCCCTCCGCTGGTCTTCACTGTGTGAATGGGTGTACTGACATTGAAGCACTCCGCTGGTCTACACTGTGAACGGTTGTACTGACATTGAAGCCCTCCGCAGGTCTACACTGTGAACGGGTGTACTGACATTGAAGCCCTCCGCTGGTCTACACTGTGAACGGGTGTACTGACATTGAAGCCCTCTGCTGGTCTACTCTGTGGGAATGGGTGTACTGACATTGAAGCCCTCCGCTGGTCTACACTGTGAACGGGTGTACTGACATTGAAGCCCTCCGCTGGTCTACACTGTGAACGGGTGTACTGACATTGAAGCCCTCTGCTGGTCTACTCTGTGGGAATGGGTGTACTGACATTGAAGCCCTCCGCTGGTCTACACTGTGAACGGGAGTACTGACATTGAAGCCCTCCGGTGGTCATCTCTGTGAACGGGTGTACTGACATTGAAGCCCTCCGCTGGTCTACACTGTGAACGGGTGTACTGACATTGAAGCCCTCCGCTGGTCAACACTGTGAACGGTTGTACTGACATTGAAGCCCTCCGCAGGTCTGCACTGTGAACGGGTGTACTGACATTGAAGCCCTCCGCTGGTCTACACTGTGAACGGGTGTACTGACATTGAAGCCCTCCGCTGGTCTACACTGTGTGAACGGGTGTACTGACATTGAAGCCCTCCGCTGGTCAACACTGTGTGAACGGGTGTACTGACATTGAAGCCCTCCGCTGGTCTACACTGTGAACGAGTGTACTGACATTGAAGCCCTCCGCTGGTCTACACTGTGTGAATGGGTGTACTGACATTGAAGCCCTCCTCTGGTCTACACTGTGTGAACGGGTGTACTGACTTTGAAGCCCTCCGCTGGTCTTCACTGTGTGATCGGGTGTACTGCATTTGAAGCCCTCCGCTGGTCTACACTGTGAACGGGTGTACTGACATTGAAGCCCTCCGCTGGTCTACACTGTGAGAACGGGTGTACTGACATTGAAGCCCTCCGCTGGTCTACACTGTGAATGGGTGTACTGAAATTGAAGCCCTCCGCTGGTCTACACTGTGAACGAGTGTACTGCATTTGAAGCCCTCCGCTGGTCAACACTGTGAACGGGTGTACTGACATTGAAGCCCTCCGCTGGTCTACACTGTGTGAACGGGTGTACTGACATTGAAGCCCTCCGCTGGTCTATACTGTGAACGGGTGTACTGACATTGAAGCCCTCCGCTAGTCAACACTGTGTGAATGGGTGTACTGACATTGAAGCCCTCCGCTGGTCTACACTGTGTGAATGGGTGTACTGACATTGAAGCCCTCCGCTGGTCTACACTATGAACGGGTGTACTGACATTGAAGCCCTCCGCTGGTCAACACTGTGAACGGGTGTACTGACATTGAAGCCCTCCGCTGGTCAACACTGTGAACGGGTGTACTGACATTGAAGACCTCCGCTGGTCTACACTGTGAATGGGTGTACTGACATTGAAGCCCTCCGCTGGTCTACACTGTGAATGGCTGTACTGACATTGAAGCCCTCCGCTGGTCTACACTGTGAACGGGTGTACTGACATTGAAGCCCTCCGCTGGTCAACACTGTGAACGGGTGTACTGACATTGAAGCCCTCCGCTGGTCAACACTGTGAACGGGTGTACTGACATTGAAGCCCTCCGCTGGTCAACACTGTGAACGGGTGTACTGACATTAAAGCCCTCCGCTGGTCTACACTGTGAATGGGTGTACTGACATTGAAGCCCTCCGCTGGTCAACACTGTGAACGGGTGTACTGACATTGAAGCCCTCCACTGGTCTACACTGTGAACGGTTGTACTGACATTGAAGCCCTTCGCTGGTCAACACTGTGTGAATGGGTGTACTGACATTGAAGCCCTCCGCTGGTCTACACTGTGTGAATGGGTGTACTGACATTGAAGCCCTCCGCTGGTCAACACTGTGAACGGGTGTACTGACATTGAAGCCCTCCGCTGGTCTACACTGTGTGAATGGGTGTACTGACATTGAAGCCCTCCGCTGGTCTACGCTGTGAACGGGTGTACTGACATTGAAGCCCTCTGCTGGGCTACACTGTGAACGGGTGTACTGACATTGAAGCCCTCCGCTGGTCTACACTGTGAACGGGTGTACTGACATTGAAGCCCTCCGCTGGTCTACACTGTGAACGGGTGTACTGACATTGAAGCCCTCCGCTGGTCTACACTGTGTGAACGGGTGTACTGACATTGAAGCCCTCCGCCGGTCTACACTGTGAACGGGTATACTGACATTGAAGCCCTCCTCTGGTCAACACTGTGTGAACGGGTGTACTGACATTGAAGCCCTCCGCTGGTCTACACTGTGAACGGGTGTACTGACATTGAAGCCCTCCGCTGGTCTACACTGTGAACGGGTGTACTAACATTGAAGCCCTCCGCTGGTCTACACTGTGAATGGGTGTACTGACATTGAAGCCCTCCGCTGGTCTACACTGTGAACGGGTGTACTGACATTGAAGCCCTACGCTGGTCTACACTGTGTGAAGGGGTGTACTGACATTGAAGCCCTCCGCTGGTCTACACTGTGAACGGTTGTACTGACATTGAAGCCCTCCGCAGGTCTGCACTGTGAACGGGTGTACTGACATTGAAGCCCTCCGCAGGTCTGCACTGTGAACGGGTGTACTGACATTGAAGCCCTCCGCTGGTCTGCACTGTGTGAACGGGTGTACTGACATCGAAGCCCTCCGCTGGTCTACACTGTGAACGGGTGTACTGACATCGAAACACTCCGCTGGTCTACACTGTGAACGGGTGTACTGACATCGAAGCCCTCTGCTGGTCTACACTGTGAACGGGTGTACTGCATTTGAAGCCCTCCGCTGGTCAACACTGTGAACGGGTGTACTGACATTGAAGCCCTCCGCTGGTCAACAATGTGAACGGGTGTACTAACATTGAAGCCCTCTGCTGGTCCACACTGTGAACGGGTGTACTGACATTGAAGCTCTCTGCTGGTCTACACTGTGAACGGGTGTACTGACATTGAAGCCCTCCGCTGGTCTTCACTGTGTGAATGGGTGTACTGACATTGAAGCCCTCCGCTGGTCTACACTGTGAACGGTTGTACTGACATTGAAGCCCTCCGCAGGTCTACACTGTGAACGGGTGTACTGACATTGAAGCCCTCCGCTGGTCTACACTGTGAACGGGTGTACTGACATTGAAGCCCTCTGCTGGTCTACTCTGTGGGAATGGGTGTACTGACATTGAAGCCCTCCGCTGGTCTACACTGTGAACGGGTGTACTGACATTGAAGCCCTCCGCTGGTCTACACTGTGAACGGGTGTACTGACATTGAAGCCCTCTGCTGGTCTACTCTGTGGGAATGGGTGTACTGACATTGAAGCCCTCCGCTGGTCTACACTGTGAACGGGTGTACTTACATTGAAGCCCTCCGCAGGTCTGCACTGTGAACGGGTGTACTGACATTGAAGCCCTCCGCTGGTCTACACTGTGAATGGGTGTACTGACATTGAAGCCCTCCGCTGGTCTGCACTGTGTGAACGGGTGTACTGACATTGAAGCCCTCCGCTGGTCTACACTGTGTGAATGGGTATACTGACATTGAAGCCCTCCGCTGGTCTACACTGTGAACGGGTGTACTGACATTGAAGCCCTCCGCTGGTCTACACTGTGAACGGGTGTACTGACATTGAAGCCCTCCGCTGGTCTGCACTGTGTGAACGGGTGTACTGACATTGAAGCCCTCCGCTGGTCTACACTGTGAACGGGTGTACTGACATTGAAGCCCTCCGCTGGTCTACAATGTGAACGGGTGTACTGACATTGATGCCCCCCGCAGGTCTGCACTGTGAACGGGTGTACTGACATTGAAGCCCTCCGCTGGTCTACACTGTGAATGGGTGTACTGACATTGAAGCCCTCCGCTGGTCTGCACTGTGTGAACGGGTGTACTGACATTGAAGCCCTCCGCTGGTCTACACTGTGAACGGGTGTACTGACATTGAAGCCCTCCGCTGGTCTACACTGTGAACGGGTGTACTGACATTGAAGCCCTCCGCTGGTCTACACTGTGAATGGGTGTACTGACATTGAAGCCCTCCTCTGGTCTACACTGTGAACGGGTGTACTGACATTGAAGCCCTCCGCTGGTCTAAACTGTGAATGGGTGTACTGACATTGAAGCCCTCCGCTGGTCTACACTGTGTGAATGGGTGTACTGACATTGAAGCTCTCTGCTGGTCTACACTGTGAACGGGTGTACTGACATTGAAGCCCTCCGCTGGTCTTCACTGTGTGAATGGGTGTACTGACATTGAAGCCCTCCGCTGGTCTACACTGTGAACGGTTGTACTGACATTGAAGCCCTCCGCAGGTCTACACTGTGAACGGGTGTACTGACATTGAAGCCCTCCGCTGGTCTACACTGTGAACGGCTGTACTGACATTGAAGCCCTCTGCTGGTCTACTCTGTGGGAATGGGTGTACTGACATTGAAGCCCTCCGCTGGTCTACACTGTGAACGGGTGTACTGACATTGAAGCCCTCCGCTGGTCTACACTGTGAACGGGTGTACTGACATTGAAGCCCTCTGCTGGTCTACTCTGTGGGAATGGGTGTACTGACATTGAAGCCCTCCGCTGGTCTACACTGTGAACGGGTGTACTTACATTGAAGCCCTCCGCAGGTCTGCACTGTGAACGGGTGTACTGACATTGAAGCCCTCCGCTGGTCTACACTGTGAATGGGTGTACTGACATTGAAGCCCTCCGCTGGTCTGCACTGTGTGAACGGGTGTACTGACATTGAAGCCCTCCGCTGGTCTACACTGTGTGAATGGGTATACTGACATTGAAGCCCTCCGCTGGTCTACACTGTGAACGGGTGTACTGACATTGAAGCCCTCCGCTGGTCTACACTGTGAACGGGTGTACTGACATTGAAGCCCTCCGCTGGTCTGCACTGTGTGAACGGGTGTACTGACATTGAAGCCCTCCGCTGGTCTACACTGTGAACGGGTGTACTGACATTGAAGCCCTCCGCTGGTCTACAATGTGAACGGGTGTACTGACATTGATGCCCCCCGCAGGTCTGCACTGTGAACGGGTGTACTGACATTGAAGCCCTCCGCTGGTCTACACTGTGAATGGGTGTACTGACATTGAAGCCCTCCGCTGGTCTGCACTGTGTGAACGGGTGTACTGACATTGAAGCCCTCCGCTGGTCTACACTGTGAACGGGTGTACTGACATTGAAGCCCTCCGCTGGTCTACACTGTGAACGGGTGTTCTGACATTGAAGCCCTCCGCTGGTCTACACTGTGAATGGGTGTACTGACATTGAAGCCCTCCTCTGGTCTACACTGTGAACGGGTGTACTGACATTGAAGCCCTCCGCTGGTCTAAACTGTGAATGGGTGTACTGACATTGAAGCCCTCCGCTGGTCTACACTGTGTGAATGGGTGTACTGACATTGAAGCCCTCCTCTGGTCAACACTGTGTGAACGGGTGTACTGTCATTGAAGCCCTCCGCTGGTCTACACTGTGAACGGGTGTACTGACATTGAAGCCCTCCGCTGGTCTACACTGTGAACGGGTGTACTGACATTGAAGCCCTCCGCTGGTCTACACTGTGAATGGGTGTACTGAGATTGAAGCCCTCCGCTGGTCTACACTGTGAACGGGTGTACTGACATTGAAGACCTCCGCTGGTCTACACTGTGAACGGGTGTACTGACATTGAAGCCCTCCGCTGGTCTACACTGTGAACGGGTGTACTGACATTGAAGCCCTCTGCTGGTCTACACTGTGTGAATGGGTGTACTGACATTGAAGCCCTCCGCTGGTCTACACTGTGAACGGTTGTACTGCATTTGAAGCCCTCCGTTGGTCAACACTGTGAACGGGTGTATTGACATTGAAGCCCTCCGCTGGTCAACAATGTGAACTAGTGTACTGACATTGAAGCCCTCTGCTGGTCTACACTGTGAACGGGTGTACTGACATTGAAGCCCTCCGCTGGTCTACACTGTGAACGGGTGTACTGACATTGAAGCCCTCCGCTGGTCTACACTGTGAACGGGTGTACTGACATTGAAGCCCTCCGCTGGACTACACTGTGTGAACGGGTGTACTGACATTGAAGCCCTCCGCTGGTCTACACTGTGAACGGGTGTACTGACATTGAAGCTCTCCTCTGGTCAACACTGTGTGAACGGGTGTACTGTCATTGAAGCCCTCCGCTGGTCTACACTGTGAATGGGTGTACAGACATTGAAGCCCTCCGCTGGTCTACACTGTGAACGGGTGTACTGACATTGAAGCCCTCCGCTGGTCTACACTGTGAATGGGTGTACTGACATTGAAGCCCTCCGCTGGTCTACACTGTGAACGGGTGTACTGACATTGAAGCCCTCCGCTGGTCTACACTGTGAACGGGTGTACTGACATTGAAGCCCTCCGCTGGTCTGCACTGTGTGAACGGGTGTACTGACATTGAAGCCCTCCGCTGGTCTACACTGTGAACGGGTGTACTGACATTGAAGCCCTCCGCTGGTCTACAATGTGAACGGGTGTACTGACATTGATGCCCCCCGCAGGTCTGCACTGTGAACGGGTGTACTGACATTGAAGCCCTCCGCTGGTCTACACTGTGAATGGGTGTACTGACATTGAAGCCCTCCGCTGGTCTGCACTGTGTGAACGGGTGTACTGACATTGAAGCCCTCCGCTGGTCTACACTGTGAACGGGTGTACTGACATTGAAGCCCTCCGCTGGTCTACACTGTGAACGGGTGTACTGACATTGAAGCCCTCCGCTGGTCTACACTGTGAATGGGTGTACTGACATTGAAGCCCTCCGCTGGTCTACACTGTGAACGGGTGTACTGACATTGAAGCCCTCCGCTGGTCTAAACTGTGAATGGGTGTACTGACATTGAAGCCCTCCGCTGGTCTACACTGTGTGAATGGGTGTACTGACATTGAAGCCCTCCTCTGGTCAACACTGTGTGAACGGGTGTACTGTCATTGAAGCCCTCCGCTGGTCTACACTGTGAACGGGTGTACTGACATTGAAGCCCTCCGCTGGTCTACACTGTGAACGGGTGTACTGACATTGAAGCCCTCCGCTGGTCTACACTGTGAATGGGTGTACTGAGATTGAAGCCCTCCGCTGGTCTACACTGTGAACGGGTGTACTGACATTGAAGACCTCCGCTGGTCTACACTGTGAACGGGTGTACTGACATTGAAGCCCTCCGCTGGTCTACACTGTGAACGGGTGTACTGACATTGAAGCCCTCTGCTGGTCTACACTGTGTGAATGGGTGTACTGACATTGAAGCCCTCCGCTGGTCTACACTGTGAACGGTTGTACTGCATTTGAAGCCCTCCGTTGGTCAACACTGTGAACGGGTGTATTGACATTGAAGCCCTCCGCTGGTCAACAATGTGAACTAGTGTACTGACATTGAAGCCCTCTGCTGGTCTACACTGTGAACGGGTGTACTGACATTGAAGCCCTCCGCTGGTCTACACTGTGAACGGGTGTACTGACATTGAAGCCCTCCGCTGGTCTACACTGTGAACGGGTGTACTGACATTGAAGCCCTCCGCTGGACTACACTGTGTGAACGGGTGTACTGACATTGAAGCCCTCCGCTGGTCTACACTGTGTGAACGGGTGTACTGACATTGAAGCTCTCCTCTGGTCAACACTGTGTGAACGGGTGTACTGTCATTGAAGCCCTCCGCTGGTCTACACTGTGAATGGGTGTACTGACATTGAAGCCCTCCGCTGGTCTACACTGTGAACGGGTGTACTGACATTGAAGCCCTCCGCTGGTCTACACTGTGAATGGGTGTACTGACATTGAAGCCCTCCGCTGGTCTACACTGTGAACGGGTGTACTGACATTGAAGACCTCCTCTGGTCTACACTGTGAACGGGTGTACTGACATTGAAGCCCTCCGCTGGTCTACACTGTGAACGGGTGTACTGACATTGAAGCCCTCTGCTTGTCTACACTGTGTGAATGGGTGTACTGACATTGAAGCCCTCCGCTGGTCTACACTGTGAACAGTTGTACTGACATTGAAGCCCTCCGCAGGTCTGCACTGTGAACGGGTGTACTGACATTGAAGCCCTCCGCAGGTCTGCACTGTGAACGGGTGTACTGACATTGAAGCCCTCCGCTGGTCTGCACTGTGTGAACGGGTGTACTGACATTGAAACCCTCCGCTGGTCTGCACTGTGAACGGGTGTACTGACATTGAAGCCCTCCGCTGGTCTACACTGTGAACGGGTGTACTGACATTGAAGCCCTCCGCTGGTCTACACTGTGAACGGGTGTACTGACATCGAAGCCCTCTGCTGGTCTACACTGTGAACGGGTGTACTGCATTTGAAGCCCTCCGTTGGTCAACACTGTGAACGGGTGTACTGACATTGAAGCCCTCCGCTGGTCAACAATGTGAACGGGTGTACTGACATTGAAGCCCTCTGCTGGTCTATACTGTGAACGGGTGTACTGTCATTGAAGCCGTCCGCTGGTCTACACTGTGAACGGGTGTACTGACATTGAAGCCCTCCGCTGGTCTACACTGTGAACGGGTGTACTGACATTGAAGACCACCGCTGGTCTACACTGTGAACGGGTGTACTGACATTGAAGCCCTCCGCTGGTCTACACTGTCAACGGGTGTACTGACATTGAAGCCCTCTGCTGGTCTACACTGTGTGAATGGGTGTACTGACATTGAAGCCCTCCGCTGCTCTACACTGTGAACGGCTGTACTGACATTGAAGCCCTCCGCAGGTCTGCACTGTGAACGGGTGTACTGACATTGAAGCCCTCCGCTGGTCAACACTGTGAACGGGTGTACTGACATTGAAGCCCTCCGCTGGTCTACACTGTGTGAATGGGTGTACTGACATTGAAGCCCTCCGCTGGTCTACACTGTGTTAATGGGGGTACTGACATTGAAGCCCTCCGCTGGTCTACACTGTGAACGGGTGTACTGACATTGAAGCCCTACGCTGGTCTACACTGTGTGAAGGGGTGTACTGACATTGAAGCCCTCCGCTGGTCTACACTGTGAACGGTTGTACTGACATTGAAGCCCTCCGCAGGTCTGCACTGTGAACGGGTGTACTGACATTGAAGCCCTCCGCAGGTCTGCACTGTGAACGGGTGTACTGACATTGAAGCCCTCCGCTGGTCTGCATGTGTGAACGGGTGTACTGACATCGAAGCCCTCCGCTGGTCTACACTGTGAACGGGTGTACTGACATCGAAACCCTCCGCTGGTCTACACTGTGAACGGGTGTACTGACATCGAAGCCCTCTGCTGGTCTACACTGTGAACGGGTGTACTGCATTTGAAGCCCTCCGCTGGTCAACACTGTGAACGGGTGTACTGACATTGAAGCCCTCCGCTGGTCAACAATGTGAACGGGTGTACTAACATTGAAGCCCTCTGCTGGTCCACACTGTGAACGGGTGTACTGACATTGAAGCTCTCTGCTGGTCTACACTGTGAACGGGTGTACTGACATTGAAGCCCTCCGCTGGTCTTCACTGTGTGAATGGGTGTACTGACATTGAAGCCCTCCGCTGGTCTACACTGTGAACGGTTGTACTGACATTGAAGCCCTCCGCAGGTCTACACTGTGAACGGGTGTACTGACATTGAAGCCCTCCGCTGGTCTACACTGTGAACGGGTGTACTGACATTGAAGCCCTCTGCTGGTCTACTCTGTGGGAATGGGTGTACTGACATTGAAGCCCTCCGCTGGTCTACACTGTGAACGGGTGTACTGACATTGAAGCCCTCCGCTGGTCTACACTGTGAACGGGTGTACTGACATTGAAGCCCTCTGCTGGTCTACTCTGTGGGAATGGGTGTACTGACATTGAAGCCCTCCGCTGGTCTACACTGTGAACGGTTGTACTGACATTGAAGCCCTCCGCAGGTCTGCACTGTGAACGGGTGTACTGACATTGAAGCCCTCCGCTGGTCTACACTGTGAATCTGTGTACTGACATTGAAGCCCTCCGCTGGTCTACAATGTGAACGGGTGTACTGACATTGAAGCCCTCCGCTGATCTACACTGTGAACGGGTGTACTGTCATTGAAGCCCTCCGCTGGTCTGCACTGTGTGAACGGGTGTTCTGACATTGAAGCCCTCCGCTGGTCTACACTGTGAACGGGTGTACTGACATTGAAGCCCTCCGCTGGTCTACACTGTGAACGGGTGTACTGACATTGAAGCCCTCCGCTGGTCTACACTGAAAATGGGTGTACTGACATTGAAGCCCTCCGCTGGTCTACACTGTGAACGGGTGTACTGACATTGAAGCCCTCCGCTGGTCTAAACTGTGAATGGGTGTACTGACATTGAAGCCCTCCGCTGGTCTACACTGTGTGAATGGGTGTACTGACATTGAAGCCCTCCTCTGGTCAACACTGTGTGAACGGGTGTACTGTCATTGAAGCCCTCCGCTGGTCTACATTGTGAACGGGTGTACTGACATTGAAGCCCTCCGCTGGTCTACACTGTGAACGGGTGTACTAACATTGAAGCCCTCCGCTGGTCTACACTGTGAATGGGTGTACTGAGATTGAAGCCCTCCGCTGGTCTACACTGTGAACGGGTGTACTGACATTGAAGACCTCCGCTGGTCTACACTGTGAACGGGTGTACTGACATTGAAGCCCTCCGCTGGTCTACACTGTGAACGGGTGTACTGACATTGAAGCCCTCTGCTGGTCTACACTGTGTGAATGGGTGTACTGACATTGAAGCCCTCCGCTGGTCTACACTGTGAACGGTTGTACTGACATTGAAGCCCTCCGCAGGTCTGCACTGTGAACGGGTGTACTGACATTGAAGCCCTCCGCAGGTCTGCACTGTGAACAGGTGTACTGACATTGAAGCCCTCCGCTGGTCTGCACTGTGTGAACGGGTGTACTGACATTGAAACCCTCCGCTGGTCTGCACTGTGAACGGGTGTACTGACATTGAAGCCCTCCGCTGGTCTACACTGTGAACGGGTGTACTGACATTGAAGCCCTCCGCTGGTCTACACTGTGAACGGGTGTACTGACATCGAAGCCCTCTGCTGGTCTACACTGTGAACGGGTGTACTGCATTCGAAGCCCTCCGTTGGTCAACACTGTGAACGGGTGTATTGACATTGAAGCCCTCCGCTGGTCAACAATGTGAACGAGTGTACTGACATTGAAGCCCTCAGCTGGTCTACACTGTGAACGGGTGTACTGACATTGAAGCCCTCCGCTGGTCTACACTGTGAACGGGTGTACTGACATTGAAGCCCTCCGCTGGTCTACACTGTGAACGGGGGTACTGACATTGAAGCCCTCCGCTGGACTACACTGTGTGAACGGGTGTACTGACATTGAAGCCCTCCGCTGGTCTACACTGTGAACGGGTGTACTGACATTGAAGCCCTCCTCTGGTCAACACTGTGTGAACGGGTGTACTGTCATTGAAGCCCTCCGCTGGTCTACACTGTGAATGGGTGTACTGACATTGAAGCCCTCCGCTGGTCTACACTGTGAACGGGTGTACTGACATTGAAGCCCTCCGCTGGTCTACACTGTGAATGGGTGTACCGACATTGAAGCCCTCCGCTGGTCTACACTGTGAACGGGTGTACTGACATTGAATACCTCCTCTGGTCTACACTGTGAACGGGTGTACTGACATTGAAGCCCTCCGCTGGTCTACACTGTGAACGGGTGTACTGACATTGAAGCCCTCTGCTGGTCTACACTGTGTGAATGGGTGTACTGACATTGAAGCCCTCCGCTGGTCTACACTGTGAACAGTTGTACTGACATTGAAGCCCTCCGCAGGTCTGCACTGTGAACGGGTGTACTGACATTGAAGCCCTCCGCAGGTCTGCACTGTGAACGGGTGTACTGACATTGAAGCCCTCCGCTGGTCTGCACTGTGTGAACGGGTGTACTGACATTGAAACCCTCCGCTGGTCTGCACTGTGAACGGGTGTACTGACATTGAAGCCCTCCGCTGGTCTACACTGTGAACGGGTGTACTGACATTGAAGCCCTCCGCTGGTCTACACTGTGAACGGGTGTACTGACATCGAAGCCCTCTGCTGGTCTACACTGTGAACGGGTGTACTGCATTTGAAGCCCTCCGTTGGTCAACACTGTGAACGGGTGTACTGACATTGAAGCCCTCCGCTGGTCAACAATGTGAACGGGTGTACTGACATTGAAGCCCTCTGCTGGTCTATACTGTGAACGGGTGTACTGTCATTGAAGCCGTCCGCTGGTCTACACTGTGAACGGGTGTACTGACATTGAAGCCCTCCGCTGGTCTACACTGTGAACGGGTGTACTGACATTGAAGACCACCGCTGGTCTACACTGTGAACGGGTGTACTGACATTGAAGCCCTCCGCTGGTCTACACTGTGAACGGGTGTACTGACATTGAAGCCCTCTGCTGGTCTACACTGTGTGAATGCGTGTACTGACATTGAAGCCCTCCGCTGTTCTACACTGTGAACGGCTGTACTGACATTGAAGCCCTCCGCAGGTCTGCACTGTGAACGGGTGTACTGACATTGAAGCCCTCCGCTGGTCAACACTGTGAACGGGTGTACTGACATTGAAGCCCTCCGCTGCTCTACACTGTGTGAATGGGTGTACTGACATTGAAGCCCTCCGCTATTCTACACTGTGTTAATGGGGGTACTGACATTGAAGCCCTCCGCTGGTCTACACTGTGAACGGGTGTACTGACATTGAAGCCCTCCGCTGGTCTACACTGTGAACGGGTGTACTGACATTGAATCCCTCCGCTGGTCTACACTGTGAATGGGTTTACTGACATTGAAGCCCTCCGCTGGTCTACACTGTGTGAATGGGTGTACTGACATTGAAGCCCTCCGCTGGTCTACACTGTGAACGGGTGTACTGACATTGAAGACCTCCTCTGGTCTACACTGTGAACGGGTGTACTGACATTGAAGCCCTCCGCTGGTCTACACTGTGAACGGGTGTACTGACATTGAAGCCCTCTGCTGGTCTACACTGTGTGAATGGGTGTACTGACATTGAAGCCCTCCGCTGGTCTACACTGTGAACAGTTGTACTGACATTGAAGCCCTCCGCAGGTCTGCACTGTGAACGGGTGTACTGACATTGAAGCCCTCCGCAGGTCTGCACTGTGAACGGGTGTACTGACATTGAAGCCCTCCGCTGGTCTGCACTGTGTGAACGGGTGTACTGACATTGAAACCCTCCGCTGGTCTGCACTGTGAACGGGTGTACTGACATTGAAGCCCTCCGCTGGTCTACACTGTGAACGGGTGTACTGACATTGAAGCCCTCCGCTGGTCTACACTGTGAACGGGTGTACTGACATCGAAGCCCTCTGCTGGTCTACACTGTGAACGGGTGTACTGCATTGGAAGCCCTCCGTTGGTCAACACTGTGAACGGGTGTACTGACATTGAAGCCCTCCGCTGGTCAACAATGTGAACGGGTGTACTGACATTGAAGCCCTCTGCTGGTCTATAATGTGAACGGGTGTACTGTCATTGAAGCCGTCCGCTGGTCTACACTGTGAACGGGTGTACTGACATTGAAGCCCTCCGCTGGTCTACACTGTGAACGGGTGTACTGACATTGAAGACCACCGCTGGTCTACACTGTGAACGGGTGTACTGACATTGAAGCCCTCCGCTGGTCTACACTGTGAACGGGTGTACTGACATTGAAGCCCTCTGCTGGTCTACACTGTGTGAATGGGTGTACTGACATTGAAGCCCTCCGCTGGTCTACACTGTGAACGGCTGTACTGACATTGATGCCCTCCGCAGGTCTGCACTGTGAACGGGTGTACTGACATTGAAGCCCTCCGTTGGTCAACACTGTGAACGGGTGTACTGACATTGAAGCCCTCCGCTGGTCTACACTGTGTGAATGGGTGTACTGACATTGAAGCCCTCCGCTGGTCTACACTGTGTTAATGGGGGTACTGACATTGAAGCCCTCCGCTGGTCTACACTGTGAACGGGTGTACTGACATTGAAGCCCTCCGCTGGTCTACACTGTTAACGGGTGTACTGACATTGAAGCCCTCCGCTGGTCTACACTGTGAATGGGTTTACTGACATTGAAGCCCTCCGCTGGTCTACACTGTGTGAATGGGTGTACTGACATTGAAGCCCTCAGCTGGTCTACACTGTGAATGGGTGTACTGACATTGAAGCCCTCCGCTGGTCTACACTGTGAGAATTGGTGTACTGACATTGAAGCCCTCCGCTGGTCTACACTGTGAACGGGTGTACTGACATTGAAGCCCTCTGCTGGACTACACTGTGAATGGGTGTACTGACATTGATTCCCTCCGCTGGTCTGCACTGTGTGAATGGGTGTACTGACATTGAAGCCCTCCGCTGGTCTACACTGTGTGAATGGGTGTACTGACATTGAAGCCCTCCGCTTGTCTACACTGTGAACGGGTGTACTGACATTGAAGCCCTCCGCTGGTCTACACTGTGTGAACGGGTGTACTGACATTGAAGCCCTCCGCTGGTCTACACTGTGAACGGGTGTACTGACATTGAAGCCCTCCGCTGGTCTACACTGTGAACGGGTGTACTGACATTGAAGCCCTCCGCTAGTCTACACTGTGAACGGGTGTACTGACATTGAAGCCCTCCGCTGGTCAACACTGTGAACGGGTGTACTGACATTGAAGCCCTCCGCTGGTATACCCTGTGAACGGGTGTACTGACATTGAAGCCCTCCGCTGGTCTACACTCTGAACGGGTGTACTGACATTGAAGCCCTCCGCTGGTCTACACTGTGTGAATGGGTGTACTGACATTGAAGCCCTCCGCTGGTCTACACTGTGAACGGGTGTACTGACATTGAAGCCCTCCGCTGGTCTACACTGTGTGAATGCGTGTACTGACATTGAAGCCCTCCGCTGGTCTACACTGTGATGGGTGTACTGACATTGAAGCCCTCCGCTGGTCAACACTGTGAACGGGCGTACTGACATTGAAGCCCTCTGCTGGTCAACCCTGTGAATGGGTGTACTGACATTGAAGCCCACCGCTGGTCTATACTGTGAATGGGTGTACTGACATTGAAGCCCTCCGCTGGTCTACACTGTGTGAATGGGTGTACTGACATTGAAGCCCTCCGCTGGTCTACACTGTGTGAATGCGTGTACTGACATTGAAGCCCTCCGCTGGTCTAAACTGTGAACAGGTGTACTGACATTGAAGCCCTCCGCTGGTCAACACTGTGAACGTGTGTACTGACATTGAAATCCTCTGCAGGTCTACACTGTGTGAATGGGTGTACTGACATTGAAGCCCTCCGCTTGTCTAATCTGTGACCGGGTGTACTGACATTGAAGCCCTCCGCTGGTCTACACTGTGAACGGGTGTACTGACATTGAAGCCCTCTGCTGGTCTACACTGTGTGATTGGGTGTACTGACATTGAAGCCCTCCGCTGGTCTACACTGTGAACGGGTGTACTGACATTGAAGCCCTCTGCTGGTCTACACTGTGTGAATGGGTGTACTGACATTGAATCCCTACGCTGGTCTACACTGTGAATGGGTGTACTGACATTGAAGCCCTCTGCTGGTCTACACTGTGAACGGGTGTACTGACATTGAAGCCCTCCGCTGGTCTACACTGTGAACGGGTGTACTGACATTGAACCTATCCGCTGGTCTACACTGTGTGAACGGGTGTACTGACATTGAAGCCCTCCGCTGGACTACACTGTGAGAATGGGTGTACTGACATTGAAGCCCTCCGCTGGTCTACACTGTGAACGGGTGTACTGACATTGAAGCCCTCTGCTGGTCTACACTGTGAATGGGTGTACTGACATTGAAGCCCTCTGCTGGTCTACACTGTGAACGTGTGTACTGATATTGAAGCTCTCCGCTGGTCTACACTGTGTACGGGTGTACTGACATTGAAGCCCTCCGCTGGTCAACACTGTGAATGGGTGTACTTACATTGAAGCCCTCCGCTGGTCAACACTGTGAATGGGTGTACTGACATTGAAGCCCTCCGCTGGTCTACACTGTGAACGGGTGTACTGACATTGAAGCCCTCTGCTGGTCTACACTGTGAACGGGTGTACTGACATTGAAGCCCTCCGCTGGTCTACACTGTGTGAATGGGTGTACTGACATTGAAGCCCTCCGCTGGTCTACACTGTGAACGGGTGTACTGACATTGAAGCCCTCTGCTGGTCTACACTGTGTGAATGGGTGTACTGACTTTGAAGCCCTCCGCTGGTCTACACTGTGAACGGTTGTACTGACATTGAAGCCCTCCGCTGGTCAACACTGTGAATGGGGTGTACTGACATTGAAGCCCTCCGCTGGTCTACACTGTGAACGGGTGTACTGACATTGAAGCCCTCAGCTGGTCAACACTGTGAACGGGTGTACTGACATTGAAGCCCTCTGCTGGTCAACACTGTGAATGGGTGTACTGACATTGAACCTATCCGCTGGTCTACACTGTGTGAACGGTTGTACTGACATTGAAGCCCTCCGCTGGACTAGACTGTGTGAACGGGTGTACTGACATTGAAGCCCTCCGCTGGTCTAAACTGTGTGAATGGGTGTACTGACATTGAAGCCCTCTGCTGGTCTACACTGTGAACGGGTGTACTGACATTGAAGCCCTCTGCTGGTCTACACTGTGTGAACGGGTGTACTGACATTGAAGCCCTCCGCTGGTCAACACTGTGTGAACGTGTGTACTGACATTGAAGCCCTCCGCTGGTCTACACTGTGAACGGGTGTACTGACATTGAAGCCCTCTGCTGGTCTACACTGTGTGAATGGGTGTACTGACATTGAAGCCCTCCGCTGGTCTACACTGTGTGAACGGGTGTACTGCATTTGAAGCCCTCCGCTGGTCTACACTGTGAACGGGTGTACTGACATTGAAGCCCTCCGCTGGTCTACACTGTGAGAACGTGTGTATTGACATTGAAGCCCTCCGCTGGTCTACACTGTGAATGGCTGTACTGACATTGAAGCTCTCTGCTGGTCTACACTGTGAACGGGTATACTGCATTTGAAGCCCTCCGCTGGTCTACACTGTGTGAAGGGGTGTACTGACATTGAAGCCCTCCGTTGGTCAACACTGTGAATGGGTGTACTGACATTGAAGCTCTCCGCTGGTCTACACTGTGAACGGGTGTACTGACATTGAAGCACTCCGCTGGTCTACACTGTGAACGGGTATACTGACATTGAAGCCCTCCGCTGGTCTACACTGTGAACGCGTGTGCTGACATTGAAGCCCTCCGCTGGTCAACACTGTGAACGGGTGTACTGACATTGAAGCCCTCCGCTGGTCTACACTGTGAACGGGTGTACTGACATTGAAGCCCTCCGCTGGTCTACACTGTGAACGGGTGTACTGACATTGAAGCCCTCCGCTGGTCTATACTGTGAACGGGTGTACTGACATTGAAGCCCTCCGCTGGTCTACACTGTGAACGGGTGTACTGACATTGACGCCCTCCGCTGCTCTACACTGTGAACGGCTGTACTGACATTGAAGCCCACTGCTGGTCTACACTGTGTGAACGGGTGTACTGACATTGAAGCCCTCCGCTGGTCTACACTGTGAACGGGTATACTGACATTGAAGCCCTCTGATGGTCTACACTTTGAACGGGTGTACTGACATTGAAGCCCTCTGCTGGTCTACACTGTGAACGGGAATACTGACATTGAAGCCCTCCGCTGGTCAACACTGTGAATGGGTGTACTTACATTGAAGCCCTCCGCTGGTCAACGCTGTGAATGGGTGTACTGACATTGAAGCCCTCCGCTGGTCTACACTGTGAACGGGTGTACTGACATTGAAGCCCTCCGCTGGTCTACACTGTGAACGGGTGTACTGACATTGAAGGCCTCCGCTGGTCTACACTGTGAACGGGTGTACTGACATTGAAGCCCTCCGCTGGTCTACACTGTGAATGGCTGTACTGACATTGAAGCCCTCCGCTGGTCTACACTGTGTGAATGGGTGTACTGACATTGAAGCCCTCCGCTGGTCTACACTGTGAACGGGTGTACTGACATTGAAGCCCTCTGCTGGTCTACACTGTGAATGTGTGTATTGACATTGAAGCCCTCTGCTGGTCTACACTGTGAACGGGTGTACTGATATTGAAGCCCTTCGCTGGTCTACACTGTAAACGGGTATACTGACATTGAAGCCCTCAGCTGGTCAACACTGTGAATGTGTGTACTTACATTGAAGCCCTCCGCTGGTCTACAATGTGAACGGGTGTACTGACATTGAAGCCCTCCGCTGGTCTACAATGTGAACGGGAGTACTGACATTGAAGCCCTCCGCTGGTCTACACTGTGAACGGGTGTACTGACATTGAAGCCCTCTGCTGGTCTACACTGTGTGAATGGGTGTACTGACATTGAAGCCCTCCGCTGGTCTACACTGTGAACGGTTGTACTGACACTGAAGACCTCCGCAGGTCTGCACTGTGAACGGGTGTACTGACATTGAAGACCTCCGCAGGTCTGCACTGTGAACGGGTGTACTGACATTGAAGCCCTCCGCTGGTCTGCACTGTGTGAACGGGTGTACTGACATTGAAGCCCTCCGCTGGTCTACACTGTGAACGGGTGTACTGCATTTGAAGCTCTCCGCTGGTCAACACTGTGAACGGGTGTACTGACATTGAAGCCCTCCGATGGTCAACAATTTGAACGAGTGTACTGACATTGAAGCCCTCTGCTGGTCTACACTGTGAATGGGTGTACTGACATTGAAGCCCTCCGCTGGTCTACACTGTGTGAATGGGTGTACTGACATTGAAGCCCTCCGCTGGTCTACACTGTGTGAATGCGTGTACTGACATTGAAGCCCTCCGCTGGTCTAAACTGTGAACAGGTGTACTGACATTGAAGCCCTCCGCTGGTCAACACTGTGAACGGGTGTACTGACATTGAAGTCCTCTGCTGGTCTACACTGTGTGAATGGGTGTACTGACATTGAAGCCCTCCGCTGGTCTAATCTGTGAACGGGTGTACTGACATTGAAGCCCTCCGCTGGTCTACACTGTGAACGTGTGTACTGACATTGAAGCCCTCTGCTGGTCTACACTGTGTGATTGGGTGTACTGACATTGAAGCCCTCCGCTGGTCTACACTGTGAACGGGTGTACTGACATTGAAGCCCACTGCTGGTCTACACTGTGTGAATGGGTGTACTGACATTGAAGCCCTACGCTGGTCTACACTGTGAATGGGTGTACTGACATTGAAGCCCTCTGCTGGTCTACACTGTGAACGGGTGTACTGACATTGAAGCCCTCCGCTGGTCTACACTGTGAACGGGTGTACTGACATTGAACCTATCCGCTGGTCTACACTGTGTGAACGGGTGTACTGACATTGAAGCCCTCCGCTGGACTACACTGTGTGAATGGGTGTACTGACATTGAAGCCCTCCGCTGGTCTACACTGTGAACGGGTGTACTGACATTGAAGCCCTCTGCTGGTCTACACTGTGAATGGGTGTACTGACATTGAAGCCCTCTGCTGGTCTACACTGTGAACGTGTGTACTGATATTGAAGCCCTCCGCTGGTCTACACTGTGTACGGGTGTACTGACATTGAAGCCCTCCGCTGGTCAACACTGTGAATGGGTGCACTTACATTGAAGCCCTCCGCTGGTCAACACTGTGAATGGGTGTACTGACATTGAAGCCCTCCGATGGTCTACACTGTGAACGGGTGTACTGACATTGAAGCCCTCTGCTGGTCTACACTGTGAACGGGTGTACTGACATTGAAGCCCTCCGCTGGTCTACACTGTGTGAATGGGTGTACTGACATTGAAGCCCTCCGCTGGTCTACACTGTGAACGGGTGTACTGACATTGAAGCCCTCTGCTGGTCTACACTGTGTGAATGGGTGTACTGACTTTGAAGCCCTCCGCTGGTCTACACTGTGAACGGTTGTACTGACATTGAAGCCCTCCGCTGGTCAACACTGTGAACGGGTGTACTGACATTGAAGCCCTCCGCTTGTCTACACTGTGAACGGGTGTACTGACATTGAAGCCCTCCGCTGGTCTAAACTGTGAACGTGTGTACTGACATTGAAGCCCTCAGCTGGTCAACACTGTGAACGGGTGTACTGACATTGAAGCCCTCCGCTGGTCTAAACTGTGTGAATGGGTGTACTGACATTGAAGCCCTCTGGTGGTCTACACTGTGAACGGGTATACTGACATTGAAGCCCTCCTCTGGTCTACACTGTGTGAACGGGTGTACTGACTTTGAAGCCCTCCGCTGGTCTTCACTGTGTGATCGGGTGTACTGCATTTGAAGCCCTCCGCTGGACTACACTGTGAACGGGTGTACTGACATTGAAGCCCTCCGCTGGTCAACACTGTTAACGGGTGTACTGACATTGAAGCCCTCCGCTGGTTAACACTGTAAACGGGTGTACTGACATTGAAGCCCTCCGCTGGTCTACACTGTGTGAATGGGTGTACTGACATTGAAGCCCTCTGCTGGTCTACACTGTGAACGGGTGTACTGACATTGAAGCCCTCCGCTGGTCTACACTGTGTGAACGGGTGTACTGACATTGAAGCCCTCCGCTGGTCAACACTGTGAACGGGTGTACTGACATTGAAGCCCTCCGCTGGTCAACACTGTGAACGGGTGTACTGACATTGAAGCCCTCCGCTGGTCAACACTGTGAACGGGTGTACTGACATTAAAGCCCTCCGCTGGTCTACACTGTGAATGGGTGTACTGACATTGAAGCCCTACGCTGGTCTACACTGTGAATGGCTGTACTGACATTGAAGCCCTCCGCTGGTCTACACTGTGAACGGGTGTACTGACTTTGAAGCCCTCCGCTGGTCAACACTGTGAACGGGTGTACTGACATTGAAGCCCTCCGCTGGTCAACACTGTGTGAATGGGTGTACTGACATTGAAGCCCTCCGCTGGTCAACACTGTGAACGGGTGTACTGACATTGAAGCCCTCCACTGGTCTACACTGTGAACGGTTGTACTGACATTGAAGCCCTCCGCTGGTCAACACTGTGTGAATGGGTGTACTGACATTGAAGCCCTCCGCTGGTCTACACTGTGTGAATGGGTGTACTGACATTGAAGCCCTCCGCTGGTCAACACTGTGAACGGGTGTACTGACATTGAAGCCCTCCGCTGGTCTACACTGTGTGAATGGGTGTACTGACATTTAAGCCCTCCGCTGGTCTACGCTGTGAACGGGTGTACTGACATTGAAGCCCTCTGCTGGTCTACACTGTGAACGGTTGTACTGACATTGAAGCCCTCCGCTGGTCTACACTGTGAACGGGTGTACTGACATTGAAGCCCTCCGCTGGTCTACACTGTGAACGGGTGTACTGACATTGAAGCCCTCCGCTGGTCTACACTGTGTGAACGGGTGTACTAACATTGAAGACCTCCGCTGGTCTACACTGTGAACGGGTATACTGACATTGAAGCCCACCTCTGGTCAACACTGTGTGAACGGGTGTACTGACATTGAAGCCCTCCGCTGGTCTACACTGTGAACGGGTGTACTGACATTGAAGCCCTCCGCTGGTCTACACTGTGAACGGGTGTACTAACATTGAAGCCCTCCGCTGGTCTACACTGTGAATGGGTGTACTGACATTGAAGCCCTCCTCTGGTCTACACTGTGAACGGGTGTACTGACATTGAAGCCCTACGCTGGTCTACACTGTGTGAAGGGGTGTACTGACATTGAAGCCCTCCGCTGGTCTACACTGTGAACGGTTGTACTGACATTGAAGCCCTCCGCAGGTCTGCACTGTGAACGGGTGTACTGACATTGAAGCCCTCCGCTGGTCTGCACTGTGAACGGGTGTACTGACATTGAAGCCCTCCGCTGGTCTGCACTGTGTGAACGGGTGTACTGACATCGAAGCCCTCCGCTGGTCTACACTGTGAACGGGTGTACTGACATCGAAACCCTCCGCTGGTCTACACTGTGAACGGGTGTACTGACATCGAAGCCCTCTGCTGGTCTACACTGTGAACGGGTGTACTGCATTTGAAGCCCTCCGCTGGTCAACACTGTGAACGGGTGTACTGACATTGAAGCCCTCCGCTGGTCAACAATGTGAACGGGTGTACTAACATTGAAGCCCTCTGCTGGTCCACACTGTGAACGGGTGTACTGACATTGAAGCTCTCTGCTGGTCTACACTGTGAACGGGTGTACTGACATTGAAGCCCTCCGCTGGTCTTCACTGTGTGAATGGGTGTACTGACATTGAAGCCCTCCGCTGGTCTACACTGTGAACGGTTGTACTGACATTGAAGCCCTCCGCAGGTCTACACTGTGAACGGGTGTAATGACATTGAAGCCCTCCGCTGGTCTACACTGTGAACGGTTGTACTGACATTGAAGCCCTCCGCTGGTCTGCACTGTGTGAACGGGTGTACTGACATCGAAGCCCTCCGCTGGTCTACACTGTGAACGGGTGTACTGACATCGAAACCCTCCGCTGGTCTACACTGTGAACGGGTGTACTGACATCGAAGCCCTCTGCTGGTCTACACTGTGAACGGGTGTACTGCATTTGAAGCCATCCGCTGTTCAACATAGTGAACGGGTGTACTGACATTGAAGCCCTCCGCTGGTCAACAATGTGAACGGGTGTACTAACATTGAAGCCCTCTGCTGGTCCACACTGTGAACGGGTGTACTGACATTGAAGCTCTCTGCTGGTCTACACTGTGAACGGGTGTACTGAACTTGAAGCCCTCCGCTGGTCTACACTGTGAACGGGTGTACTGACATTGAAGCCCTCTGCTGGTCTACTCTGTGGGAATGGGTGTACTGACATTGAAGCCCTCCGCTGGTCTACACTGTGAACGGGTGTACTGACATTGAAGCCCTCCGCTGGTCTGCACTGTGTGAACGGGTGTACTGACATCGAAGCCCTCCGCTGGTCTACACTGTGAACGGGTGTACTGACATCGAAACCCTCCGCTGGTCTACACTGTGAACGGGTGTACTGACATCGAAGCCCTCTGCTGGTCTACACTGTGAACGGGTGTACTGCATTTGAAGCCATCCGCTGTTCAACATAGTGAACGGGTGTACTGACATTGAATCCCTCCGCTGGTCTTCACTGTGTGAATGGGTGTACTGACATTGAAGCCCTCCGCTGGTCTACACTGTGAACGGTTGTACTGACATTGAAGCCCTCCGCAGGTCTACACTGTGAACGGGTGTACTGACATTGAAGCCCTCCGCTGGTCTACACTGTGAACGGGTGTACTGACATTGAAGCCCTCTGCTGGTCTACTCTGTGGGAATGGGTGTACTGACATTGAAGCCCTCCGCTGGTCTACACTGTGAACGGGTGTACTGACATTGAAGCCCTCCGCTGGTCTACACTGTGAACGGGTGTACTGACATTGAAGCCCTCTGCTGGTCTACTCTGAGGGAATGGGTGTACTGACATTGAAGCCCTCCGCTGGTCTACACTGTGAACGGTTGTACTGACATTGAAGCCCTCCGCAGGTCTGCACTGTGAACGGGTGTACTGACATTGAAGCCCTCCGCTGGTCTACACTGTGAACGGGTGTACTGACATTGAAGCCCTCCGCTGGTCTACACTGTGAACGGGTGTACTGACATTGAAGCCCTCCGCTGGTCAACACTGTGTGAATGGGTGTACTGACATTGAAGCCCTCCGCTGGTCAACACTGTGAACGGGTGTACTGACATTGAAGCCCTCCACTGGTCTACACTGTGAACGGTTGTACTGACATTGAAGCCCTCCGCTGGTCAACACTGTGTGAATGGGTGTACTGACATTGAAGCCCTCCGCTGGTCTACACTGTGTGAATGGGTGTACTGACATTGAAGCCCTCCGCTGGTCAACACTGTGAACGGGTGTACTGACATTGAAGCCCTCCGCTGGTCTACACTGTGTGAATGGGTGTACTGACATTGAAGCCCTCCGCTGGTCTACGCTGTGAACGGGTGTACTGACATTGAAGCCCTCTGCTGGTCTACACTGTGAACGGGGGTACTGACATTGAAGCCCTCCGCTGGTCTACACTGTGAACGGGTGTACTGACATTGAAGCCCTCCGCTGGTCTACACTGTGTGAACCGGTGTACTGACATTGAAGCCCTCCGCTGGTCTACACTGTGAACGGGTATACTGACATTGAAGCCCTCCTCTGGTCAACACTGTGTGAACGGGTGTACTGACATTGAAGCCCTCCGCTGGTCTACACTGTGAACGGGTGTACTGACATTGAAGCCCTCCGCTGGTCTACACTGTGAACGGGTGTACTAACATTGAAGCCCTCCGCTGGTCTACACTGTGAATGGGTGTACTGACATTGAAGCCCTCCGCTGGTCTACACTGTGAACGGGTGTACTGACATTGAAGCCCTACGGTGGTCTACACTGTGTCAAGGGGTGTACTGACATTGAAGCCCTCCGCTGGTCTACACTGTGAACGGTTGTACTGACATTGAAGCCCTACGCAGGTCTGCACTGTGAACGGGTGTACTGACATTGAAGCCCTCCGCAGGTCTGCACTGTGAACGGGTGTACTGACATTGAAGCCCTCCGCTGGTCTGCACTGTGTGAACGGGTGTACTGACATCGAAGCCCTCCGCTGGTCTACACTGTGAACGGGTGTACTGACATCGAAACCCTCCGCTGGTCTACACTGTGAACGGGTGTACTGACATCGAAGCCCTCTGCTGGTCTACACTGTGAACGGGTGTACTGCATTTGAAGCCCTCCGCTGGTCAACACTGTGTGAATGGGTGTACTGACATTGAAGCCCTTCGCTGGTCAACACTGTGAACGGGTGTACTGACATTGAAGCCTTCCGCTGGTCAACACTGTGTGAATGGGTGTACTGACATTGAAGCCCTCCGCTGGTCAACACTGTGAACGGGTGTACTGACATTGAAGCCCTCCACTGGTCTACACTGTGAACGGTTGTACTGACATTGAAGCCCTCCGCTGGTCAACACTGTGAACGGTTGTACTGACATTGATGCCCTCCGCTGGTCAACACTGTGTGAATGGGTGTACTGACATTGAAGCCCTCCGCTGGTCAACACTGTGTGAATGGGTGTACTGACATTGAAGCCCTCCGCTGGTCAACACTGTGAACGGGTGTACTGACATTGAAGCCCTCCACTGGTCTACACTGTGAACGGTTGTACTGACATTGAAGCCCTCCGCTGGTCAACACTGTGTGAATGGGTGTACTGACATTGAAGCCCTCCGCTGGTCTACACTGTGTGAATGGGTGTACTGACATTGAAGCCCTCCGCTGGTCAACACTGTGAACGGGTGTACTGACATTGAAGCCCTCCGCTGGTCTACACTGTGTGAATGGGTGTACTGACATTGAAGCCCTCCGCTGGTCTACGCTGTGAACGGGTGTACTGACATTGAAGCCCTCTGCTGGTCTACACTGTGAACGGGGGTACTGACATTGAAGCCCTCCGCTGGTCTACACTGTGAACGGGTGTACTGACATTGAAGCCCTCCGCTGGTCTACACTGTGTGAACCGGTGTACTGACATTGAAGCCCTCCGCTGGTCTACACTGTGAACGGGTGTACTGACATTGAAGCCCTCCGCTGGTCTACACTGTGAACGGTTGTACTGACATTGAAGCCCTCCGCAGGTCTGCACTGTGAACGGGTGTACTGACATTGAAGCCCTCCGCTGGTCTACACTGTGAACGGGTGTACTGACATTGAAGCCCTCCGCTGGTCTACACTGTGAACGGGTGTACTGACATTGAAGCCCTCCGCTGGTCAACACTGTGTGAATGGGTGTACTGACATTGAAGCCCTCCGCTGGTCAACACTGTGAACGGGTGTACTGACATTGAAGCCCTCCACTGGTCTACACTGTGAACGGTTGTACTGACATTGAAGCCCTCCGCTGGTCAACACTGTGTGAATGGGTGTACTGACATTGAAGCCCTCCGCTGGTCTACACTGTGTGAATGGGTGTACTGACATTGAAGCCCTCCGCTGGTCAACACTGTGAACGGGTGTACTGACATTGAAGCCCTCCGCTGGTCTACACTGTGTGAATGGGTGTACTGACATTGAAGCCCTCCGCTGGTCTACGCTGTGAACGGGTGTACTGACATTGAAGCCCTCTGCTGGTCTACACTGTGAACGGGGGTACTGACATTGAAGCCCTCCGCTGGTCTACACTGTGAACGGGTGTACTGACATTGAAGCCCTCCGCTGGTCTACACTGTGTGAACCGGTGTACTGACATTGAAGCCCTCCGCTGGTCTACACTGTGAACGGGTATACTGACATTGAAGCCCTCCTCTGGTCAACACTGTGTGAACGGGTGTACTGACATTGAAGCCCTCCGCTGGTCTACACTGTGAACGGGTGTACTGACATTGAAGCCCTCCGCTGGTCTACACTGTGAACGGGTGTACTAACATTGAAGCCCTCCGCTGGTCTACACTGTGAATGGGTGTACTGACATTGAAGCCCTCCGCTGGTCTACACTGTGAACGGGTGTACTGACATTGAAGCCCTACGCTGGTCTACACTGTGTCAAGGGGTGTACTGACATTGAAGCCCTCCGCTGGTCTACACTGTGAACGGTTGTACTGACATTGAAGCCCTACGCAGGTCTGCACTGTGAACGGGTGTACTGACATTGAAGCCCTCCGCAGGTCTGCACTGTGAACGGGTGTACTGACATTGAAGCCCTCCGCTGGTCTGCACTGTGTGAACGGGTGTACTGACATCGAAGCCCTCCGCTGGTCTACACTGTGAACGGGTGTACTGACATCGAAACCCTCCGCTGGTCTACACTGTGAACGGGTGTACTGACATCGAAGCCCTCTGCTGGTCTACACTGTGAACGGGTGTACTGCATTTGAAGCCCTCCGCTGGTCAACACTGTGTGAATGGGTGTACTGACATTGAAGCCCTTCGCTGGTCAACACTGTGAACGGGTGTACTGACATTGAAGCCTTCCGCTGGTCAACACTGTGTGAATGGGTGTACTGACATTGAAGCCCTCCGCTGGTCAACACTGTGAACGGGTGTACTGACATTGAAGCCCTCCACTGGTCTACACTGTGAACGGTTGTACTGACATTGAAGCCCTCCGCTGGTCAACACTGTGAACGGTTGTACTGACATTGATGCCCTCCGCTGGTCAACACTGTGTGAATGGGTGTACTGACATTGAAGCCCTCCGCTGGTCAACACTGTGTGAATGGGTGTACTGACATTGAAGCCCTCCGCTGGTCAACACTGTGAACGGGTGTACTGACATTGAAGCCCTCCACTGGTCTACACTGTGAACGGTTGTACTGACATTGAAGCCCTCCGCTGGTCAACACTGTGTGAATGGGTGTACTGACATTGAAGCCCTCCGCTGGTCTACACTGTGTGAATGGGTGTACTGACATTGAAGCCCTCCGCTGGTCAACACTGTGAACGGGTGTACTGACATTGAAGCCCTCCGCTGGTCTACACTGTGTGAATGGGTGTACTGACATTGAAGCCCTCCGCTGGTCTACGCTGTGAACGGGTGTACTGACATTGAAGCCCTCTGCTGGTCTACACTGTGAACGGGGGTACTGACATTGAAGCCTTCCGCTGGTCTACACTGTGAACGGGTGTACTGACATTGAAGCCCTCCGCTGGTCTACACTGTGTGAACCGGTGTACTGACATTGAAGCCCTCCGCTGGTCTACACTGTGAACGGGTATACTGACATTGAAGCCCTCCGCTGGTCAACACTGTGAACGGGTGTACTGACATTGAAGCCCTCCGCTGGTCAACACTGTGTGAATGGGTGTACTGACATTGAAGCCCTCCGCTGGTCAACACTGTGAACGGGTGTACTGACATTGAAGCCCTCCACTGGTCTACACTGTGAACGTTTGTACTGACATTGAAGCCCTCCGCTGGTCAACACTGTGAACGGTTGTACTGACATTGAAGCCCTCCGCTGGTCAACACTGTGTGAATGGGTGTACTGACATTGAAGCCCTCCGCTGGTCAACACTGTGTGAATGGGTGTACTGACATTGAAGCCCTCCGCTGGTCAACACTGTGAACGGGTGTACTGACATTGAAGCCCTCCACTGGTCTACACTGTGAACGGTTGTACTGACATTGAAGCCTTCCGCTGGTCAACACTGTGTGAATGGGTGTACTGACATTGAAGCCCTCCGCTGGTCTACACTGTGTGAATGGGTGTACTGACATTGAAGCCCTCCGCTGGTCAACACTGTGAACGGGTGTACTGACATTGAAGCCCTCCGCTGGTCTACACTGTGTGAATGGGTGTACTGACATTGAAGCCCTCCGCTGGTCTACGCTGTGAACGGGTGTACTGACATTGAAGCCCTCTGCTGGTCTACACTGTGAACGGGGGTACTGACATTGAAGCCCTCCGCTGGTCAACACTGTGAACGGGTGTACTGACATTGAAGCCCTCCGCTGGTCAACACTGTGTGAATGGGTGTACTGACATTGAAGCCCTCCGCTGGTCAACACTGTGAACGGGTGTACTGACATTGAAGCCCTCCACTGGTCTACACTGTGAACGGTTGTACTGACATTGAAGCCCTCCGCTGGTCAACACTGTGTGAATGGGTGTACTGACATTGAAGCCCTCCGCTGGTCTACACTGTGTGAATGGGTGTACTGACATTGAAGCCCTCCGCTGGTCAACACTGTGAACGGGTGTACTGACATTGAAGCCCTCCGCTGGTCTACACTGTGTGAATGGGTGTACTGACATTTAAGCCCTCCGCTGGTCTACGCTGTGAACGGGTGTACTGACATTGAAGCCCTCTGCTGGTCTACACTGTGAACGGTTGTACTGACATTGAAGCCCTCCGCTGGTCTACACTGTGAACGGGTGTACTGACATTGAAGCCCTCCGCTGGTCTACACTGTGAACGGGTGTACTGACATTGAAGCCCTCCGCTGGTCTACACTGTGTGAATGTGTGTACTGACATTTAAGCCCTCCGCTGGTCTACGCTGTGAACGGGTGTACTGACATTGAAGCCCTCTGCTGGTCTACACTGTGAACGGTTGTACTGACATTGAAGCCCTCCGCTGGTCTACACTGTGAACGGGTGTACTGACATTGAAGCCCTCCGCTGGTCTACACTGTGAACGGGTGTACTGACATTGAAGCCCTCCGCTGGTCTACACTGTGTGAATGTGTGTACTGACATTTAAGCCCTCCGCTGGTCTACGCTGTGAACGGGTGTACTGACATTGAAGCCCTCTGCTGGTCTACACTGTGAACGGTTGTACTGACATTGAAGCCCTCCGCTGGTCTACACTGTGAACGGGTGTACTGACATTGAAGCCCTCCGCTGGTCTACACTGTGTGAATGTGTGTACTGACATTTAAGCCCTCCGCTGGTCTACGCTGTGAACGGGTGTACTGACATTGAAGCCCTCCGCTGGTCTACACTGTGTGAATGGGTGTACTGACATTGAAGCCCTCCGCTGGTCAACACTGTGAACGGGTGTACTGACATTGAAGCCCTCCGCTGGTCTACACTGTGTGAATGGGTGTACTGACATTTAAGCCCTCCGCTGGTCTACGCTGTGAACGGGTGTACTGACATTGAAGCCCTCTGCTGGTCTACACTGTGAACGGTTGTACTGACATTGAAGCCCTCCGCTGGTCTACACTGTGAACGGGTGTACTGACATTGAAGCCCTCCGCTGGTCTACACTGTGAACGGGTGTACTGACATTGAAGCCCTCCGCTGGTCTACACTGTGTGAATGTGTGTACTGACATTTAAGCCCTCCGCTGGTCTACGCTGTGAACGGGTGTACTGACATTGAAGCCCTCTGCTGGTCTACACTGTGAACGGTTGTACTGACATTGAAGCCCTCCGCTGGTCTACACTGTGAACGGGTGTACTGACATTGAAGCCCTCCGCTGGTCTACACTGTGAACGGGTGTACTGACATTGAAGCCCTCCGCTGGTCTACACTGTGTGAACGGGTGTACTAACATTGAAGCCCTCCGCTGGTCTACACTGTGAACGGGTATACTGACATTGAAGCCCACCTCTGGTCAACACTGTGTGAACGGGTGTACTGACATTGAAGCCCTCCGCTGGTCTACACTGTGAACGGGTGTACTGACATTGAAGCCCTCCGCTGGTCTACACTGTGAACGGGTGTACTAACATTGAAGCCCTCCGCTGGTCTACACTGTGAATGGGTGTACTGACATTGAAGCCCTCCGCTGGTCTACACTGTGAACGGGTGTACTGACATTGAAGCCCTACGCTGGTCTACACTGTGTGAAGGGGTGTACTGACATTGAAGCCCTCCGCTGGTCTACACTGTGAACGGTTGTACTGACATTGAAGCCCTCCGCAGGTCTGCACTGTGAACGGGTGTACTGACATTGAAGCCCTCCGCAGGTCTGCACTGTGAACGGGTGTACTGACATTGAAGCCCTCCGCTGGTCTGCACTGTGTGAACGGGTGTACTGACATCGAAGCCCTCCGCTGGTCTACACTGTGAACGGGTGTACTGACATCGAAACCCTCCGCTGGTCTACACTGTGAACGGGTGTACTGACATCGAAGCCCTCTGCTGGTCTACACTGTGAACGGGTGTACTGCATTTGAAGCCCTCCGCTGGTCAACACTGTGAACGGGTGTACTGACATTGAAGCCCTCCGCTGGTCAACAATGTGAACGGGTGTACTAACATTGAAGCCCTCTGCTGGTCCACACTGTGAACGGGTGTACTGACATTGAAGCTCTCTGCTGGTCTACACTGTGAACGGGTGTACTGACATTGAAGCCCTCCGCTGGTCTTCACTGTGTGAATGGGTGTACTGACATTGAAGCCCTCCGCTGGTCTACACTGTGAACGGTTGTACTGACATTGAAGCCCTCCGCAGGTCTACACTGTGTACGGGTGTAATGACATTGAAGCCCTCCGCTGGTCTACACTGTGAACGGTTGTACTGACATTGAAGCCCTCCGCTGGTCTGCACTGTGTGAACGGGTGTACTGACATCGAAGCCCTCCGCTGGTCTACACTGTGAACGGGTGTACTGACATCGAAACCCTCCGCTGGTCTACACTGTGAACGGGTGTACTGACATCGAAGCCCTCTGCTGGTCTACACTGTGAACGGGTGTACTGCATTTGAAGCCATCCGCTGGTCAACATAGTGAACGGGTGTACTGACATTGAAGCCCTCCGCTGGTCAACAATGTGAACGGGTGTACTAACATTGAAGCCCTCTGCTGGTCCACACTGTGAACGGGTGTACTGACATTGAAGCTCTCTGCTGGTCTACACTGTGAACGGGTGTACTGACATTGAATCCCTCCGCTGGTCTTCACTGTGTGAATGGGTGTACTGACATTGAAGCCCTCCGCTGGTCTACACTGTGAACGGTTGTACTGACATTGAAGCCCTCCGCAGGTCTACACTGTGAACGGGTGTACTGACATTGAAGCCCTCCGCTGGTCTACACTGTGAACGGGTGTACTGACATTGAAGCCCTCTGCTGGTCTACTCTGTGGGAATGGGTGTACTGACATTGAAGCCCTCCGCTGGTCTACACTGTGAACGGGTGTACTGACATTGAAGCCCTCCGCTGGTCTACACTGTGAACGGTTGTACTGACATTGAAGCCCTCCGCAGGTCTGCACTGTGAACGGGTGTACTGACATTGAAGCCCTCCGCTGGTCTACACTGTGAACGGGTGTACTGACATTGAAGCCCTCCGCTGGTCTACACTGTGAACGGGTGTACTGACATTGAAGCCCTCCGCTGGTCAACACTGTGTGAATGGGTGTACTGACATTGAAGCCCTCCGCTGGTCAACACTGTGAACGGGTGTACTGACATTGAAGCCCTCCACTGGTCTACACTGTGAACGGTTGTACTGACATTGAAGCCCTCCGCTGGTCAACACTGTGTGAATGGGTGTACTGACATTGAAGCCCTCCGCTGGTCTACACTGTGTGAATGGGTGTACTGACATTGAAGCCCTCCGCTGGTCAACACTGTGAACGGGTGTACTGACATTGAAGCCCTCCGCTGGTCTACACTGTGTGAATGGGTGTACTGACATTGAAGCCCTCCGCTGGTCTACGCTGTGAACGGGTGTACTGACATTGAAGCCCTCTGCTGGTCTACACTGTGAACGGGGGTACTGACATTGAAGCCCTCCGCTGGTCTACACTGTGAACGGGTGTACTGACATTGAAGCCCTCCGCTGGTCTACACTGTGTGAACCGGTGTACTGACATTGAAGCCCTTCGCTGGTCTACACTGTGAACGGGTATACTGACATTGAAGCCCTCCTCTGGTCAACACTGTGTGAACGGGTGTACTGACATTGAAGCCCTCCGCTGGTCTACACTGTGAACGGGTGTACTGACATTGAAGCCCTCCGCTGGTCTACACTGTGAACGGGTGTACTAACATTGAAGCCCTCCGCTGGTCTACACTGTGAATGGGTGTACTGACATTGAAGCCCTCCGCTGGTCTACACTGTGAACGGGTGTACTGACATTGAAGCCCTACGCTGGTCTACACTGTGTCAAGGGGAGTACTGACATTGAAGCCCTCCGCTGGTCTACACTGTGAACGGTTGTACTGACATTGAAGCCCTACGCAGGTCTGCACTGTGAACGGGTGTACTGACATTGAAGCCCTCCGCAGGTCTGCACTGTGAACGGGTGTACTGACATTGAAGCCCTCCGCTGGTCTGCACTGTGTGAACGGGTGTACTGACATCGAAGCCCTCCGCTGGTCTACACTGTGAACGGGTGTACTGACATCGAAACCCTCCGCTGGTCTACACTGTGAACGGGTGTACTGACATCGAAGCCCTCTGCTGGTCTACACTGTGAACGGGTGTACTGCATTTGAAGCCCTCCGCTGGTCAACACTGTGTGATTGGGTGTACTGACATTGAAGCCCTTCGCTGGTCAACACTGTGAACGGGTGTACTGACATTGAAGCCCTCCGCTGGTCAACACTGTGTGAATGGGTGTACTGACATTGAAGCCCTCCGCTGGTCAACACTGTGAACGGGTGTACTGACATTGAAGCCCTCCACTGGTCTACACTGTGAACGGTTGTACTGACATTGAAGCCCTCCGCTGGTCAACACTGTGAACGGTTGTACTGACATTGAAGCCCTCCGCTGGTCAACACTGTGTGAATGGGTGTACTGACATTGAAGCCCTCCGCTGGTCAACACTGTGTGAATGGGTGTACTGACATTGAAGCCCTCCGCTGGTCAACACTGTGAACGGGTGTACTGACATTGAAGCCCTCCACTGGTCTACACTGTGAACGGTTGTACTGACATTGAAGCCCTCCGCTGGTCAACACTGTGTGAATGGGTGTACTGACATTGAAGCCCTCCGCTGGTCTACACTGTGTGAATGGGTGTACTGACATTGAAGCCCTCCGCTGGTCAACACTGTGAACGGGTGTACTGACATTGAAGCCCTCCGCTGGTCTACACTGTGTGAATGGGTGTACTGACATTGAAGCCCTCCGCTGGTCTACGCTGTGAACGGGTGTACTGACATTGAAGCCCTCTGCTGGTCTACACTGTGAACGGGGGTACTGTCATTGAAGCCCTCCGCTGGTCTACACTGTGAACGGGTGTACTGACATTGAAGCCCTCCGCTGGTCTACACTGTGTGAACCGGTGTACTGACATTGAAGCCCTCCGCTGGTCTACACTGTGAACGGGTATACTGACATTGAAGCCCTCCGCTGGTCAACACTGTGAACGGGTGTACTGACATTGAAGCCCTCCGCTGGTCAACACTGTGTGAATGGGTGTACTGACATTGAAGCCCTCCGCTGGTCAACACTGTGAACGGGTGTACTGACATTGAAGCCCTCCACTGGTCTACACTGTGAACGGTTGTACTGACATTGAAGCCCTCCGCTGGTCAACACTGTGAACGGTTGTACTGACATTGAAGCCCTCCGCTGGTCAACACTGTGTGAATGGGTGTACTGACATTGAAGCCCTCCGCTGGTCAACACAGTGTGAATGGGTGTACTGACATTGAAGCCCTCCGCTGGTCAACACTGTGAACGGGTGTACTGACATTGAAGCCCTCCACTGGTCTACACTGTGAACGGTTGTACTGACATTGAAGCCTTCCGCTGGTCAACACTGTGTGAATGGGTGTACTGACATTGAAGCCCTCCGCTGGTCTACACTGTGTGAATGGGTGTACTGACATTGAAGCCCTCCGCTGGTCAACACTGTGAACGGGTGTACTGACATTGAAGCCCTCCGCTGGTCTACACTGTGTGAATGGGTGTACTGACATTGAAGCCCTCCGCTGGTCTACGCTGTGAACGGGTGTACTGACATTGAAGCCCTCTGCTGGTCTACACTGTGAACGGGGGTACTGACATTGAAGCCCTCCGCTGGTCTACACTGTGAACGGGTGTACTGACATTGAAGCCCTCCGCTGATCTACACTGTGTGAACCGGTGTACTGACATTGAAGCCCACCGCTGGTCTACACTGTGAACGGGTATACTGACATTGAAGCCCTCCTCTGGTCAACACTGTGTGAACGGGTGTACTGACATTGAAGCCCTCCGCTGGTCTACACTGTGAACGGGTGTACTGACATTGAAGCCCTACGCTGGTCTACACTGTGAACGGGTGTACTGACTTTGAAGCCCTCCGCTGGTCAACACTGTGAACGGGTGTACTGACATTGAAGCCCTCCGCTGGTCAACACTGTGTGAATGGGTGTACTGACATTGAAGCCCTCCGCTGGTCAACACTGTGAACGGGTGTACTGACATTGAAGCCCTCCGCTGGTCAACACTGTGAACGGGTGCACTGAAATTGAAGCCCTCCGCTGGTCTACACTGATAATTGGTGTACTGACATTGAAGCCCTCGGCTGGTCAACACTGTGTGAATGGGTGTACTGACATTGAAGCCCTCTGCTGGTCTACACTGTCTGAACGGGTGTACTGACATTGAAGCCCTCTGCTGGTCTACACTGTGAATGGGTGTACTGACATTGAAGCCCTCCGCTGGTCTACACTGTGAACGGGTGTACTGACATTGAAGCCCTCCGCTGGTCTACACTGTGAACGGGTGTACTGACATTGAAGCCCTCCGCTGGTCTACACTGTGAACGGGTGTACTAACATTGAAGCCCTCCGCTGGTCTACACTGTGAATGGGTGTACTGACACTGAAGCCCTCCGCTGGTCTACACTGTGAACGGGTGTACTGACATTGAAGCCCTACGCTGGTCTACACTGTGTCAAGGGGTGTACTGACATTGAAGCCCTCCGCTGGTCTACACTGTGAACGGTTGTACTGACATTGAAGCCCTACGCAGGTCTGCACTGTGAACGGGTGTACTGACATTGAAGCCCTCCGCAGGTCTGCACTGTGAACGGGTGTACTGATATTGAAGCCCTCCGCTGGTCTGCACTGTGTGAACGGGTGTACTGACATCGAAGCCCTCCGCTGGTCTACACTGTGAACGGGTGTACTGACATCGAAACCCTCCGCTGGTCTACACTGTGAACGGGTGTACTGACATCGAAGCCCTCTGCTGGTCTACACTGTGAACGGGTGTACTGCATTTGAAGCCCTCCGCTGGTCAACACTGTGTGAATGGGTGTACTGACATTGAAGCCCTTCGCTGGTCAACACTGTGAACGGGTGTACTGACATTGAAGCCCTCCGCTGGTCAACACTGTGTGAATGGGTGTACTGACATTGAAGCCCTCCGCTGGTCAACACTGTGAACGGGTGTACTGACATTGAAGCCCTCCACTGGTCTACACTGTGATCGGTTGTACTGACATTGAAGCCCTCCGCTGGTCAACACTGTGAACGGTTGTACTGACATTGAAGCCCTCCGCTGGTCAACACTGTGTGAATGGGTGTACTGACATTGAAGCCCTCCGCTGGTCAACACTGTGTGAATGGGTGTACTGACATTGAAGCCCTCCGCTGGTCAACACTGTGAACGGGTTTTCTGACATTGAAGCCCTCCACTGGTCTACACTGTGAACGGTTGTACTGACATTGAAGCCCTCCGCTGGTCAACACTGTGTGAATGGGTGTACTGACATTGAAGCCCTCCGCTGGTCTACACTGTGTGAATGGGTGTACTGACATTGAAGCCCTCCGCTGGTCAACACTGTGAACGGGTGTACTGACATTGAAGCCCTCCGCTGGTCTACACTGTGTGAATGGGTGTACTGACATTGAAGCCCTCCGCTGGTCTACGCTGTGAACGGGTGTACTGACATTGAAGCCCTCTGCTGGTCTACACTGTGAACGGGGGTACTGACATTGAAGCCCTCCGCTGGTCTACACTGTGAACGGGTGTACTGACATTGAAGCCCTCCGCTGGTCTACACTGTGTGAACCGGTGTACTGACATTGAAGCCCTCCGCTGGTCTACACTGTGAACGGGTATACTGACATTGAAGCCCTCCGCTGGTCAACACTGTGAACGGGTGTACTGACATTGAAGCCCTCCGCTGGTCAACACTGTGTGAATGGGTGTACTGACATTGAAGCCCTCCGCTGGTCAACACTGTGATCGGGTGTACTGACATTGAAGCCCTCCACTGGTCTACACTGTGAACGGTTGTACTGACATTGAAGCCCTCCGCTGGTCAACACTGTGAACGGTTGTACTGACATTGAAGCCCTCCGCTGGTCAACACTGTGTGAATGGGTGTACTGACATTGAAGCCCTCCGCTGGTCAACACTGTGTGAATGGGTGTACTGACATTGAAGCCCTCCGTTGGTCAACACTGTGAACGGGTGTACTGACATTGAAGCCCTCCACTGGTCTACACTGTGAACGGTTGTACTGACATTGAAGCCTTCCGCTGGTCAACACTGTGTGAATGGGTGTACTGACATTGAAGCCCTCCGCTGGTCTACACTGTGTGAATGGGTGTACTGACATTGAAGCCCTCTGCTGGTCTACACTGTGAACGGGGGTACTGACATTGAAGCCCTCCGCTGGTCTACACTGTGAACGGGTGTACTGACATTGAAGCCCTCCGCTGATCTACACTGTGTGAACCGGTGTACTGACATTGAAGCCCTCCGCTGGTGTACACTGTGAACGGGTATACTGACATTGAAGCCCTCCTCTGGTCAACACTGTGTGAACGGGTGTACTGACATTGAAGCCCTCCGCTGGTCTACACTGTGAACGGGTATACTGACATTGAAGCCCTCCGCTGGTCTACACTGTGAACGGGTGTACTGACTTTGAAGCCCTCCGCTGGTCAACACTGTGAACGGGTGTACTGACATTGAAGCCCTCCGCTGGTCAACACTGTGTGAATGGGTGTACTGACATTGAAGCCCTCCGCTGGTCAACACTGTGAACGGGTGTACTGACATTGAAGCCCTCCACTGGTCTACACTGTGAACGGTTGTACTGACATTGAAGCCCTCCGCTGGTCAACACTGTGTGAATGGGTGTACTGACATTGAAGCCCTCCGCTGGTCTACACTGTGTGAATGGGTGTACTGACATTGAAGCCCTCCGCTGGTCAACACTGTGAACGGGTGTACTGACATTGAAGCCCTCCGCTGGTCTACACTGTGTGAATGGGTGTACTGACATTGAAGCCCTCCGCTGGTCTACGCTGTGAACGGGTGTACTGACATTGAAGCCCTCTGCTGGTCTACACTGTGAACGGGGGTACTGACATTGAAGCCCTCCGCTGGTCTACACTGTGAACGGGTGTACTGACATTGAAGCCCTCCGCTGGTCTACACTGTGTGAACCGGTGTACTGACATTGAAGCCCTCCGCTGGTCTACACTGTGAACGGGTATACTGACTTTGAAGCCCTCCTCTGGTCAACACTGTGTGAACGGGTGTACTGACATTGAAGCCCTCCGCTGGTCTACACTGTGAACGGGTGTACTGACATTGAAGCCCTCCGCTGGTCTACACTGTGAACGGGTGTACTAACATTGAAGCCCTCCGCTGGTCTACACTGTGAATGGGTGTACTGACATTGAAGCCCTCCGCTGGTCTACACTGTGAACGGGTGTACTGACATTGAAGCCCTACGCTGGTCTACACTGTGTCAAGGGGTGTACTGACATTGAAGCCCTCCGCTGGTCTACACTGTGAACGGTTGTACTGACATTGAAGCCCTCCGCAGGTCTGCACTGTGAACGGGTGTACTGACATTGAAGCCCTCCGCAGGTCTGCACTGTGAACGGGTGTACTGACATTGAAGCCCTCCGCTGGTCTGCACTGTGTGAACGGGTGTACTGACATCGAAGCCCTCCGCTGGTCTACACTGTGAACGGGTGTACTGACATCGAAACCCTCCGCTGGTCTACACTGTGAACGGGTGTACTGACATCGAAGCCCTCTGCTGGTCTACACTGTGAACGGGTGTACTGACATTGAAGCCCTCCGCTGGTCTACACTGTGAACGGTTGTACTGACATTGAAGCCCTCCGCAGGTCTACACTGTGAACGGGTGTACTGACATTGAAGCCCTCCGCTGGTCTACACTGTGAACGGGTGTACTGACATTGAAGCCCTCTGCTGGTCTACTCTGTGGGAATGGGTGTACTGACATTGAAGCCCTCCGCTGGTCTACACTGTGAACGGGTGTACTGACATTGAAGCCCTCCGCTGGTCTACACAGTGAACGGGTGTACTGACATTGAAGCCCTCTGCTGGTCTACTCTGTGGGAATGGGTGTACTGACATTGAAGCCCTCCGCTGGTCTACACTGTGAACGGTTGTACTGACATTGAAGCCCTCCGCAGGTCTGCACTGTGAACGGGTGTACTGACATTGAAGCCCTCCGCTGGTCTACACTGTGAACGGGTGTAGTGACATTGAAGCCCTCTGCTGGTCTACACTGTGAACGGGTGTACTGACATTGAAGCCCTCCGCTGGTCTACACTGTGAATGGGTGTACTGACATTGAAGCCCTCCGCTGGTCTACACTGTGAATGGGTGTACTGACATTGAAGCCCTCCGCTGGTCTACACTGTGAACGGGTGTACTGACATTGAAGCCCTCCGCAGGTCTGCACTGTGAACGGGTGTACTGTCATTGAAGCCCTCCGCTGCTCTGCACTGTGTGAACGGGTGTACTGACATTGAAGCCCTCCGCTGGTCTACACTGTGAACGGGTGTACTGACATTGAAGCCCTCCGCTGGTCTACACTGTGAACGGCTGTACTGACATTGAAGCCCTCTGCTGGTCAACACTGTGAACGGGTGTACTGCATTTGAAGCCCTCCGCTGGTCAACACTGTGAACGGGTGTACTGACATTGAAGCACTCCGCTGGTCAACAATGTGAACGGGTGTACTGACATTGAAGCCCTCTGCTGGTCTACACTGTGAACGGGTGTACTGACATTGAAGCCCTCTGCTGGTCAACACTGTGAACGGGTGTACTGACATTGAAGCCCTCTGCTGGTCTACACTGTGAACGGGTGTAGTTACTTTGAAGCCCTCTGCTGGTCTACACTTTGAACGGGTGTACTGATATTGAAGCCCTCCGCTGGTCTACACTGTGAACGGGTGTACAGACATAGA
The DNA here is from genome assembly GCF_030144855.1 of Hypanus sabinus. Lineage (NCBI taxonomy): Eukaryota > Metazoa > Chordata > Chondrichthyes > Myliobatiformes > Dasyatidae > Hypanus > Hypanus sabinus. Next base: position 544,974 of record NW_026779037.1, read on the forward strand.
AGCCCTCCGCTGGTCAACACTGTGAATGGGTGTACTTACATTGAAGCCCTCCGCTGGTCAACACTGTGAATGGGTGTACTGACATTGAAGCCCTCTGCTGGTCTACACTGTGAACGGGTGTACTGACATTGAAGCCCTCCGCTGGTCTACACTGTGAACGGGTGTACTGACATTGAAGCCCTCCGCAGGTCTACACTGTGAACGGGTGTACTGACATTGAAGCCCTCTGCTGGTCTACAATGTGAACGGGTGTACTGACATTGAAGCCCTCCGCTGGTCTACACTGTGTGAATGGGTGTACTGACATTGAAGCCCTCCGCTGGTCAACACTGTGAACGGGTGTACAGACATTGCAGCCCTCCGCTGGTCTACACTGTGAATGGGTGAACTGACATTGAAGCCCTCCGCTGGTCAACACTGTGAACGGGTGTACAGACATTGCAGCCCTCCGCTGGTCTACACTGTGAATGGGTGTACTGACATTGAAGCCCTCCGCTGGTCTACACTGTGAACGGGTGTACTGACATTGAAGCCCTCCGCTGGTTAACACTGTAAACGGGTGTACTGACATTGAAGCCCTCCGCTGGTCTACACTGTGTGAATGGGTGTACTGACATTGAAGCCCTCTGCTGGTCTACACTGTGAACGGGTGTACTGACATTGAAGCCCTCCGCTGGTCTACACTGTGTGAACGGGTGTACAGACATTGAAGCCCTCCGCTGGTCAACACTGTGTGAACGGGTGTACTGACATTGAAGCCCTCCGCTGGTCTACACTGTGAACGGGTGTACTGACATTGAAGCCCTCCGCTGGTCTACACTGTGTGAATGGGTGTACTGACATTGAAGCCCTCTGCTGGTCTACTCTGTGGGAATGGGTGTACTGACATTGAAGCCCTCCGCTGGTCTACACTGTGAACGGTTGTACTGACATTGAAGCCCTCCGCTGGTCTACACTGTGAACGGGTGTACTGACATTGAAGCCCTCCGCTGGTCTACACTGTGTGAATGGGTGTACTGACATTGAAGCCCTCTGCTGGTCTACTCTGTGGGAATGGGTGTACTGACATTGAAGCCCTCCGCTGGTCTACACTGTGAACGGTTGTACTGACATTGAAGCCCTCCGCAGGTCTGCACTGTGAACGGGTGTACTGACATTGAAGCCCTCCGCTGGTCTACACTGTGAACGGGTGTAGTGACATTGAAGCCCTCTGCTGGTCTACACTGTGAACGGGTGTACTGACATTGAAGCCCTCCGCTGGTCTACACTGTGAACGGGTGTACAGACATTGAAGCCCTCCGCTGGTCTACACTGTGAACGGGTGTACTGACATTGAAGCCCTCCGCTGGTCTACACTGTGTGAATGGGTGTACTGACATTGAAGCCCTCCGCTGGTCAACACTGTGAACGGGTGTACAGACATTGAAGCCCTCCGCTGGTCTACACTGTGAATGGGTGTACTGACATTGAAGCCCTCCGCTGGTCTACACTGTGAACGGGTGTACTGACATTGAAGCCCTCCGCTGGTCTACACTGTGAACGGGTGTACTGACATTGAAGCCCTCTGCTGGTCTACAATGTGAACGGGTGTACTGACATTGAAGCCCTCCGCTGGTCTACACTGTGTGAATGGGTGTACTGACATTGAAGCCCTCCGCTGGTCAACACTGTGAACGGGTGTACAGACATTGCAGCCCTCCGCTGGTCTACACTGTGAATGGGTGTACTGACATTGAAGCCCTCCGCTGGTCAACACTGTGAACGGGTGTACAGACATTGCAGCCCTCCGCTGGTCTACACTGTGAATGGGTGTACTGACATTGAAGCCCTCCGCTGGTCTACACTGTGAACGGGTGTACTGACATTGATGCCCTCCGCTGGTTAACACTGTAAACGGGTGTACTGACATTGAAGCCCTCCGCTGGTCTACACTGTGTGAATGGGTGTACTGACATTGAAGCCCTCTGCTGGTCTACACTGTGAACGGGTGTACTGACATTGAAGCCCTCCGCTGGTCTACACTGTGTGAACGGGTGTACTGACATTGAAGCCCTCCGCTGGTCAACACTGTGTGAACGGGTGTACTGACATTGAAGCCCTCCGCTGGTCTACACTGTGAACGGGTGTACTGACATTGAAGCCCTCCGCTGGTCTACACTGTGTGAATGGGTGTACTGACATTGAAGCCCTCTGCTGGTCTACTCTGTGGGAATGGGTGTACTGACATTGAAGCCCTCCGCTGGTCTACACTGTGAACGGTTGTACTGACATTGAAGCCCTCCGCAGGTCTGCACTGTGAACGGGTGTACTGACATTGAAGCCCTCCGCTGGTCTACACTGTGAACGGGTGTAGTGACATTGAAGCCCTCTGCTGGTCTACACTGTGAACGGGTGTACTGACATTGAAGCCCTCCGCTGGTCTACACTGTGAATGGGTGTACTGACATTGAAGCCCTCCGCTGGTCTACACTGTGAATGGGTGTACTGACATTGAAGCCCTCCGCTGGTCTACACTGTGAACGGGTGTACTGACATTGAAGCCCTCCGCAGGTCTGCACTGTGAACGGGTGTACTGTCATTGAAGCCCTCCGCTGCTCTGCACTGTGTGAACGGGTGTACTGACATTGAAGCCCTCCGCTGGTCTACACTGTGAACGGGTGTACTGACATTGAAGCCCTCCGCTGGTCTACACTGTGAACGGGTGTACTGACATTGAAGCCCTCTGCTGGTCAACACTGTGAACGGGTGTACTGCATTTGAAGCCCTCCGCTGGTCAACACTGTGAACGGGTGTACTGACATTGAAGCACTCCGCTGGTCAACAATGTGAACGGGTGTACTGACATTGAAGCCCTCTGCTGGTCTACACTGTGAACGGGTGTACTGACATTGAAGCCCTCTGCTGGTCAACACTGTGAACGGGTGTACTGACATAGAAGCCCTCTGCTGGTCTACACTGTGAACGGGTGTAGTTACTTTGAAGCCCTCTGCTGGTCTACACTTTGAACGGGTGTACTGATATTGAAGCCCTCCGCTGGTCTACACTGTGAACGGGTGTACAGACATTGAAGCCCTCCGCTGGTCAACACTGTGAATGGGTGTACTTACATTGAAGCCCTCCGCTGGTCAACACTGTGAATGGGTGTACTGACATTGAAGCCCTCTGCTGGTCTACACTGTGAACGGGTGTACTGACATTGAAGCCCTCCGCTGGTCTACACTGTGAACGGGTGTACTGACATTGAAGCCCTCCGCTGGTCTACACTGTGAACGGGTGTACTGACATTGAAGCCCTCTGCTGGTCTACAATGTGAACTGGTGTACTGACATTGAAGCCCTCCGCTGGTCTACACTGTGAATGGGTGTACTGACATTGAAGCCCTCCGCTGGTCAACACTGTGAACGGGTGTACAGACATTGCAGCCCTCCGCTGGTCTACACTGTGAATGGGTGTACTGACATTGAAGCCCTCCGCTGGTCTACACTGTGAACGGGTGTACTGACATTGAAGCCCTCCGCTGGTTAACACTGTAAACGAGTGTACTGACATTGAAGCCCTCCGCTGGTCTACACTGTGTGAATGGGTGTACTGACATTGAAGCCCTCTGCTGGTCTACACTGTGAACGGGTGTACTGACATTGAAGCCCTCCGCTGGTCTACACTGTGTGAACGGGTGTACTGACATTGAAGCCCTCCGCTGGTCAACACTGTGTGAACGGGTGTACTGACATTGAAGCCCTCCGCTGGTCTACACTGTGAACGGGTGTACTGACATTGAAGCCCTCCGCTGGTCTACACTGTGTGAATGGGTGTACTGACATTGAAGCCCTCCTCTGGTCTACACTGTGTGAACGGGTGTACTGACTTTGAAGCCCTCCGCTGGTCTTCACTGCGCGATCGGGTGTACTGCATTTGAAGCCCTCCGCTGGTCTACACTGTGAACGGGTGTACTGACATTGAAGCCCTCCGCTGGTCTACACTGTGAGAACGGGTGTACTGACATTGAAGCCCTCCGCTGGTCTACACTGTGAATGGGTGTACTGAAATTGAAGCCCTCCGCTGGTCTACACTGTGAACGAGTGTACTGCATTTGAAGCCCTCCGCTGGTCAACACTGTGAACGGGTGTTCTGACATTGAAGCCCTCCGCTGGTCTATACTGTGAACGTGTGTACTGACATTGAAGCCCTCCGCTAGTCAACACTGTGTGAATGGGTGTACTGACATTGAAGCCCTCCGCTGGTCTACACTGTGTGAATGGGTGTACTGACATTGAAGCCCTCCGCTGGTCTACACTATGAACGGGTGTACTGACATTGAAGCCCTCCGCTGGTCAACACTGTGAACGGGTGTACTGACATTGAAGCCCTCCGCTGGTCAACACTGTGAACGGGTGTACTGATATTGAAGCCCTCCGCTGGTCTACACTGTGAATGGGTGTACTGACATTGAAGCCCTCCGCTGGTCTACACTGTGAATGGCTGTACTGACATTGAAGCCCTCCGCTGGTCTACACTGTGAACGTGTGTACTGACATTGAAGCCCTCCGCTGGTCAACACTGTGAACGGGTGTACTGACATTGAAGCCCTCCGCTGGTCAACACTGTGAAAGGGTGTACTGACATTGAAGCCCTCCGCTGGTCAACACTGTGAACGGGTGTACTGACATTAAAGCCCTCCGCTGGTCTACACTGTGAATGGGTGTACTGACATTGAAGCCCTCCGCTGGTCTACACTGTGAATGGCTGTACTGACATTGAAGCCCTCCGCTGGTCTACACTGTGAACGGGTGTCCTGACTTTGAAGCCCTCCGCTGGTCAACGCTGTGAACGGGTGTACTGACATTGAAGCCCTCCGCTGGTCAACACTGTGTGAATGGGTGTACTGACATTGAAGCCCTCCGCTGGTCAACACTGTGAACGGATGTACTGACATTGAAGACCTCCACTGGTCTACACTGTGAACGGTTGTACTGACATTGAAGCCCTCCGCTGGTCAACACTGTGTGAATGGGTGTACTGACATTGAAGCCCTCCGCTGGTCCACACTGTGTGAATGGGTGTACTGACATTGAAGCCCTCCGCTGGTCAACACTGTGAACGGGTGTACTGACATTGAAGCCCTCCGCTGGTCAACACTGTGAAAGGGTGTACTGACATTGAAGCCCTCCGCTGGTCAACACTGTGAACGGGTGTACTGACATTAAAGCCCTCCGCTGGTCTACACTGTGAATGGGTGTACTGACATTGAAGCCCTCCGCTGGTCTACACTGTGAATGGCTGTACTGACATTGAAGCCCTCCGCTGGTCTACACTGTGAACGGGTGTCCTGACTTTGAAGCCCTCCGCTGGTCAACACTGTGAACGGGTGTACTGACATTGAAGCCCTCCGCTGGTCAACACTGTGTGAATGGGTGTACTGACATTGAAGCCCTCCGCTGGTCAACACTGTGAACGGGTGTACTGACATTGAAGACCTCCACTGGTCTACACTGTGAACGGCTGTACTGACATTGAAGCCCTCCGCTGGTCAACACTGTGTGAATGGGTGTACTGACATTGAAGCCCTCCGCTGGTCTACACTGTGTGAATGGGTGTACTGACATTGAAGCCCTCTGCTGGTCAACACTGTGAACGGGTGTACTGACATTGAAGCCCTCCGCTGGTCAACACTGTGAACGGGTGTACTGACATTGAAGCCCTCCGCTGGTCTACACTGTGTGAATGGGTGTACTGACATTGAAGCCCTCCGCTGGTCTACGCTGTGAACGGGTGTACTGACATTGAAGCCCTCTGCTGGGCTACACTGTGAACGGGTGTACTGACATTGAAGCCCTCCGCTGGTCTACACTGTGAACGGGTGTACTGACATTGAAGCCCTCCGCTGGTCTACACTGTGAACGGGTGTACTGACATTGAAGCCCTCCGCTGGTCTACACTGTGTGAACGGGTGTACTGACATTGAAGCCCTCCGCTGGTCTACACTGTGAACGGGTATACTGACATTGAAGCCCTCCGCTGGTCTACACTGTGAACGGTTGTACTGACATTGAAGCCCTCCGCAGGTCTGCACTGTGAACGGTTGTACTGACATTGAAGCCCTCCGCAGGTCTGCACTGTGAACGGGTGTACTGACATTGAAGCCCTCCGCTGGTCTGCACTGTGTGAACGGGTGTACTGACATCGAAGCCCTCCGCTGGTCTACACTGTGAACGGGTGTACTGACATCGAAACCCTCCGCTGGTCTACACTGTGAACGGGTGTACTGACATCGAAGCCCTCTGCTGGTCTACACTGTGAACGGGTGTACTGCATTTGAAGCCCTCCGCTGGTCAACACTGTGAACGGGTGTACTAACATTGAAGCTCTCCGCTGGTCAACAATGTGAACGGGTGTACTAACATTGAAGCCCTCTGCTGGTCCACACTGTGAACGGGTGTACTGACATTGAAGCTCTCTGCTGGTCTACACTGTGAACGGGTGTTCTGACATTGAAGCCCTCCGCTGGTCTTCACTGTGTGAATGGGTGTACTGACATTGAAGCCCTCTGCTGGTCTACACTGTGAACGGGTGTACTGACATTGAAGCTCTCTGCTGGTCTACACTGTGAACGGGTGTACTGACATTGAAGCCCTCCGCTGGTCTACACTGTGAACGGGTGTACTGACATTGAAGCCCTCTGCTGGTCTACAATGTGAACGGGTGTACTGACATTGAAGCCCTCCGCTGGTCTACACTGTGTGAATGGGTGTACTGACATTGAAGCCCTCCGCTGGTCTACACTGTGAACGGGTGTACTGACATTGAAGACCTCCGCTGGTCAACACTGTGAACGGGTGTACAGACATTGCAGCCCTCCGCTGGTCTACACTGTGAATGGGTGTACTGACATTGAAGCCCTCCGCTGGTCTACACGGTGAACGGGTGTACTGACATTGAAGCCCTCCGCTGGTTAACACTGTAAACGGGTGTACTGACATTGAAGCCCTCCGCTGGTCTACACTGTGTGAATGGGTGTACTGACATTGAAGCCCTCTGCTGGTCTACACTGTGAACGGGTGTACTGACATTGAAGCCCTCCGCTGGTCTACACTGTGTGAACGGGTGTACTGACATTGAAGCCCTCCGCTGGTCAACACTGTGTGAACGGGTGTACTGACATTGAAGCCCTCCGCTGGTCTATACTGTGAACGGGTGTACTGACATTGAAGCCCTCCGCTGGTCTACACTGTGTGAATGGGTGTACTGACATTGAAGCCCTCCTCTGGTCTACACTGTGTGAACAGGTGTACTGACTTTGAAGCCCTCCGCTGGTCTTCACTGTGTGATCGGGTGTACTGCATTTGAAGCCCTCCGCTGGTCTACACTGTGAACGGGTGTACTGACATTGAAGCCCTCCGCTGGTCTACACTGTGAGAACGGGTGTACTGACATTGAAGCCCTCCGCTGGTCTACACTGTGAATGGGTGTACTGAAATTGAATCCCTCCGCTGGTCTACACTGTGAACGAGTGAACTGCATTTGAAGCCCTCCGCTGGTCAACACTGTGAACGGGTGTACTGACATTGAAGCCCTCCGCTGGTCTACACTGTGTGAACGGGTGTACTGACATTGAAGCCCTCCGCTGGTCTATACTGTGAACGGGTGTACTGACATTGAAGCCCTCCGCTAGTCAACACTGTGTGAATGGGTGTACTGACATTGAAGCCCTCCGCTGGTCTACACTGTGTGAATGGGTGTACCGACATTGAAGCCCTCCGCTGGTCTACACTATGAACGGGTGTACTGACATTGAAGCCCTCCGCTGGTCAACACTGTGAACGGGTGTACTGACATTGAAGCCCTCCGCTGGTCAACACTGTGAACGGGTGTACTGACATTGAAGCCCTCCGCTGGTCTACACTGTGAATGGGTGTACTGACATTGAAGCCCTCCGCTGGTCTACACTGTGAATGGCTGTACTGACATTGAAGCCCTCCGCTGGTCTACACTGTGAACGGGTGTACTGACATTGAAGCCCTCCGCTGGTCAACACTGTGAACGGGTGTACTGACATTGAAGCCCTCCGCTGGTCTACACTATGAACGGGTGTACTGACATTGAAGCCCTCCGCTGGTCTACACTATGAACGGGTGTACTGACATTGAAGCCCTCCGCTGGTCAACACTGTGAACGGGTGTACTGACATTGAAGCCCTCCGCTGGTCAACACTGTGAACGGGTGTACTGACATTGAAGCCCTCCGCTGGTCTACACTGTAAATGGGTGTACTGACATTGAAGCCCTCCGCTGGTCTACACTGTGAATGGCTGTACTGACATTGAAGCCCTCCGCTGGTCTACACTGTGAACGGGTGTACTGACATTGAAGCCCTCCGCTGGTCAACACTGTGAACGGGTGTACTGACATAGAAGCCCTCCGCTGGTCAACACTGTGAACGGGTGTACTGACATTGAAGCCCTCCGCTGGTGAACACTGTGAACGGGTGTACTGACATTAAAGCCCTCCGCTGGTCTACACTGTGAACAGGTGTACTGACATTGAAGCCCTTCGCTGGTCTACACTGTGAACGGGTGTACTGACATTGAAGCCCTCTGCTGGTCTACACTGTGTGAATGGGTGTACTGACATTGAAGCCCTCCGCTGGTCTACACTGTGAACGGCTGTACTGACATTGAAGCCCTCCGCAGGTCTGCACTGTGAACGGGTGTACTGACATTGAAGCCCTCCGCTGGTCAACACTGTGAACGGGTGTACTGACATTGAAGCCCTCCGCTGGTCTACACTGTGTGAATGGGTGTACTGACATTGAAGCCCTCCGCTGGTCTACACTGTGTTAATGGGGGTACTGACATTGAAGCCCTCCGCTGGTCTACACTGTGAACGGGTGTACTAACATTGAAGCCCTCCGCTGGTCTACACTGTGAACTGGTGTACTGACATTGAAGCCCTCCGCTGGTCTACACTGTGAATGGGTTTACTGACATTCAAGCCCTCCGCTGGTCTACACTGTGTGAATGGGTGTACTGACATTGAAGCCCTCAGCTGGTCTACACTGTGAATGGGTGTACTGACATTGAAGCCCTCCGCTGGTCTACACTGTGAGAATTGGTGTACTGACATTGAAGCCCTCCGCTGGTCTACACTGTGAACGGGTGTACTGACATTGAAGCCCTCTGCTGGACTACACTGTGAATGGGTGTACTGACATTGATTCCCTCCGCTTGTCTGCACTGTGTGAATGGGTGTACTGACATTGAAGCCCTCCGCTGGTCTACACTGTGTGAATGGGTGTACTGACATTGAAGCCCTCCGCTTGTCTACACTGTGAACGGGTGTACTGACATTGAAGCCCTCCGCTGGTCTACACTGTGTGAAAGGGTGTACTGACATTGAAGCCCTCCGCTGGTCTACACTGTGAACGGGTGTACTGACATTGAAGCCCTCCGCTGGTCTACACTGTGAACGGGTGTACTGACATTGAAGCCCTCCGCTAGTCTACACTGTGAACGGGTGTACTGACATTGAAGCCCTCCGCTGGTCTACACTGTGTGAATGGGTGTACTGACATTGAAGCCCTCCGCTGGTCTACACTGTGAACGGGTGTACTGACATTGAAGCCCTCCGCTGGTCTACACTGTGTGAATGCGTGTACTGACATTGAAGCCCTCCGCTGGTCTACACTGTGATGGGTGTACTGACATTGAAGCCCTCCGCTGGTCAACACTGTGATCGGGCGTACTGACATTGAAGCCCTCTGCTGGTCAACCCTGTGAATGGGTGTACTGACATTGAAGCCCTCCGCTGGTCAACACTGTGATCGGGCGTACTGACATTGAAGCCCTCTGCTGGTCAACCCTGTGAATGGGTGTACTGACATTGAAGCCCTCCGCTGGTCTACACTGTGTGAATGGGTGTACTGACATTGAAGCCCTCCGCTGGTCTACACTGTGTGAATGCGTGTACTGACATTGAAGCCCTCCGCTGGTCTAAACTGTGAACAGGTGTACTGACATTGAAGCCCTCCGCTGGTCAACACAGTGAACGTGTGTACTGACATTGAAGTCCTCTGCTGGTCTACACTGTGTGAATGGGTGTACTGACATTGAAGCCCTCTGCTGGTCTACACTGTGTGATTGGGTGTACTGACATTGAAGCCCTCCGCTGGTCTACACTGTGAACGGGTGTACTGACATTGAAGCCCTCTGCTGGTCTACACTGTGTGAATGGGTGTACTGACATTGAAGCCCTACGCTGGTCTACACTGTGAATGGGTGTACTGACATTGAAGCCCTCTGCTGGTCTACACTGTGAACGGGTGTACTGACATTGAAGCCCTCCGCTGGTCTACACTGTGAACGGGTGTACTGACATTGAACCTATCCGCTGGTCTACACTGTGTGAACGGGTGTACTGACATTGAAGCCCTCCGCTGGACTACACTGTGTGAATGGGTGTACTGACATTGAAGCCCTCCGCTGGTCTACACTGTGAACGGGTGTACTGACATTGAAGCCCTCTGCTGGTCTACACTGTGAATGGGTGTACTGACATTGAAGCCCTCTGCTGGTCTACACTGTGAACGTGTGTACTGATATTGAAGCTCTCCGCTGGTCTACACTGTGTACGGGTGTACTGACATTGAAGACCTCCGCTGGTCAACACTGTGAATGGGTGTACTTACATTGAAGCCCTCCGCTGGGCAACACTGTGAATGGGTGTACTGACATTGAAGCCCTCCGCTGGTCTACACTGTGAACGGGTGTACTGACATTGAAGCCCTCTGCTGGTCTACACTGTGAACGGGTGTACTGACATTGAAGCCCTCCGCTGGTCTACACTGTGTGAATGGGTGTACTGACATTGAAGCCCTCCGCTGGTCTACACTGTGAACGGGTGTACTGACATTGAAGCCCTCTGCTGGTCTACACTGTGTGAATGGGTGTACTGACTTTGAAGCCCTCCGCTGGTCTACACTGTGAACGGTTGTACTGACATTGAAGCCCTCCGCTGGTCAACACTGTGAACGGGTGTACTGACATTGAAGCCCTCCGCTGGTCTACACTGTGAACGGGTGTACTGACATTGAAGCCCTCAGCTGGTCAACACTGTGAACGGGTGTACTGACATTGAAGCCCTCTGCTGGTCAACACTGTGAATGGGTGTACTGACATTGAACCTTTCCGCTGGTCTACACTGTGTGAACGGGTGTACTGACATTGAAGCCCTCCGCTGGACTACACTGTGTGAACGGGTGTACTGACATTGAAGCCCTCCGCTGGTCTAAACTGTGTGAATGGGTGCACTGACATTGAAGCCCTCTGCTGGTCTACACTGTGAACGGGTGTACTGACATTGAAGCGCTCTGCTGGTCTACACGGTGTGAACGGGTGTACTGACATTGAAGCCCTCCGCTGGTCAACACTGTGTGAACGTGTGTATTGACATTGAAGCCCTCCGCTGGTCTACACTGTGAACGGGTGTACTGACATTGAAGCCCTCTGCAGGTCTACACTGTGTGAATGGGTGTACTGACATTGAAGCCCTCCGTTGGTCTACACTGTGTGAACGGGTGTACTGCATTTGAAGCCCTCCGCTGGTCCAAACTGTGAACGGGTGTACTGACATTGAAGCCCTCCGCTGGTCTACACTGTGAGAACGGGTGTATTGACATTGAAGCCCTCCGCTGGTCTACACTGTGAATGGCTGTACTGACATTGAAGCTCTCTGCTGGTCTACACTGTGAACGGGTATACTGCATTTGAAGCCCTCCGCTGGTCTACACTGTGTGAACGGGTGTACTGACATTGAAGCCCTCCGTTGGTCAACACTGTGAATGGGTGTACTGACATTGAAGCTCTCCGCTGGTCTACACTGTGAACGGGTGTACTGACATTGAAGCACTCCGCTGGTCTACACTGTGAACGGGTATACTGACATTGAAGCCCTCCGCTGGTCTACAATGTGAACGGGTGTGCTGACATTGAAGCCCTCCGCTGGTCTACACTGTGAACGGGTGTGCTGACATTGAAGCCCTCCGCTGGTCAACACTGTGAACGGGTGTACTGACATTGAAGCCCTCCGCTGGTCTACACTGTGAACGGGTGTACTGACATTGAAGCCCTCCGCTGGTCTACACTGTGAACGGGTGTACTGACATTGAAGCCCTCCGCTGGTCTATACTGTGAACGGGTGTACTGACATTGAAGCCCTCCGCTGGTCTACACTGTGAACGGGTGTACTGACATTGACGCCCTCCGCTGGTCTACACTGTGAACGGCTGTACTGACATTGAAGCCCACTGCTGGTCTACACTGTGTGAACGGGTGTACTGACATTGAAGCCCTCCGCTGGTCTACACTGTGAACGGGTATACTGACATTGAAGCCCTCTGATGGTCTACACTGTGAATGGGTGTACTGACATTGAAGCCCTCTGCTGGTCTACACTGTGAACGGGTATACTGACATTGAAGCCCTCCGCTGGTCAACACTGTGAATGGGTGTACTTACATTGAAGCCCTCCGCTGGTCAACGCTGTGAATGGGTGTACTGACATTGAAGCCCTCCGCTGGTCTACACTGTGAACGGGTGTACTGACATTGAAGCCCTCCGCTGGTCTACACTGTGAACGGGTGTACTGACATTGAAGGCCTCCGCTGGTCTACACTGTGAACGGGTGTACTGACATTGAAGCCCTCCGCTGGTCTACACTGTGAATGGCTGTACTGACATTGAAGCCCTCCGCTGGTCTACACTGTGTGAATGGGTGTACTGACATTGAAGCCCTCCGCTGGTCTACACTGTGAACGGGTGTACTGACATTGAAGCCCTCTGCTGGTCTACACTGTGAATGTGTGTACTGACATTGAAGCCCTCTGCTGGTCTACACTGTGAACGGGTGTACTGATATTGAAGCCCTCCGCTGGTCTACACTGTAAACGGGTATACTGACATTGAAGCCCTCAGCTGGTCAGCACTGTGAATGTGTGTACTTACATTGAAGCCCTCCGCTGGTCTACAATGTGAACGGGTGTACTGACATTGAAGCCCTCCGCTGGTCTACAATGTGAACGGGAGTACTGACATTGAAGCCCTCCGCTGGTCTACACTGTGAACGGGTGTACTGACATTGAAGCCCTCTGCTGGTCTACACTGTGTGAATGGGTGTACTGACATTGAAGCCCTCCGCTGGTCTACACTGTGAACGGTTGTACTGACATTGAAGACCTCCGCAGGTCTGCACTGTGAACGGGTGTACTGACATTGAAGCCCTCCGCAGGTCTGCACTGTGAACGGGTGTACTGACAATGAAGCCCTCCGCTGGTCTGCACTGTGTGAACGGGTGTACTGACATTGAAGCCCTCCGCTGGTCTACACTGTGAACGGGTGTACTGCATTTGAAGCTCTCCGCTGGTCAACACTGTGAACGGGTGTACTGACATTGAAGCCCTCCGCTGGTCAACAATTTGAACGAGTGTACTGACATTGAAGCCCTCTGCTGGTCTACACTGTGAATGGGTGTACTGACATTGAAGCCCTCCGCTGGTCTACACTGTGTGAATGGGTGTACTGACATTGAAGCCCTCCGCTGGTCTACACTGTGTGAATGCGTGTACTGACATTGAAGCCCTCCGCTGGTCTAAACTGTGAACAGGTGTACTGACATTGAAGCCCTCCGCTGGTCTACACTGTGTGAACGGGTGTACTGACATTGAAGCCCTCCGCTGGTCAACACTGTGTGAACGGGTGTACTGACATTGAAGCCCTCCGCTGGTCTATACTGTGAACGGGTGTACTGACATTGAAGCCCTCCGCTGGTCTACACTGTGTGAATGGGTGTACTGACATTGAAGCCCTCCTCTGGTCTACACTGTGTGAACAGGTGTACTGACTTTGAAGCCCTCCGCTGGTCTTCACTGTGTGATCGGGTGTACTGCATTTGAAGCCCTCCGCTGGTCTACACTGTGAACGGGTGTACTGACATTGAAGCCCTCCGCTGGTCTACACTGTGAGAACGGGTGTACTGACATTGAAGCCCTCCGCTGGTCAACACTGTGTGAATGGGTGTACTGACATTGACGCCCTCCGCTGGTCTACACTGTGAACGGCTGTACTGACATTGAAGCCCACTGCTGGTCTACACTGTGTGAACGGGTGTACTGACATTGAAGCCCTCCGCTGGTCTACACTGTGAACGGGTATACTGACATTGAAGCCCTCTGATGGTCTACACTGTGAATGGGTGTACTGACATTGAAGCCCTCTGCTGGTCTACACTGTGAACGGGTATACTGACATTGAAGCCCTCCGCTGGTCAACACTGTGAATGGGTGTACTTACATTGAAGCCCTCCGCTGGTCAACGCTGTGAATGGGTGTACTGACATTGAAGCCCTCCGCTGGTCTACACTGTGAACGGGTGTACTGACATTGAAGCCCTCCGCTGGTCTACACTGTGAACGGGTGTACTGACATTGAAGGCCTCCGCTGGTCTACACTGTGAACGGGTGTACTGACATTGAAGCCCTCCGCTGGTCTACACTGTGAATGGCTGTACTGACATTGAAGCCCTCCGCTGGTCTACACTGTGTGAATGGGTGTACTGACATTGAAGCCCTCCGCTGGTCTACACTGTGAACGGGTGTACTGACATTGAAGCCCTCTGCTGGTCTACACTGTGAATGTGTGTACTGACATTGAAGCCCTCTGCTGGTCTACACTGTGAACGGGTGTACTGATATTGAAGCCCTCCGCTGGTCTACACTGTAAACGGGTATACTGACATTGAAGCCCTCAGCTGGTCAGCACTGTGAATGTGTGTACTTACATTGAAGCCCTCCGCTGGTCTACAATGTGAACGGGTGTACTGACATTGAAGCCCTCCGCTGGTCTACAATGTGAACGGGAGTACTGACATTGAAGCCCTCCGCTGGTCTACACTGTGAACGGGTGTACTGACATTGAAGCCCTCTGCTGGTCTACACTGTGTGAATGGGTGTACTGACATTGAAGCCCTCCGCTGGTCTACACTGTGAACGGTTGTACTGACATTGAAGACCTCCGCAGGTCTGCACTGTGAACGGGTGTACTGACATTGAAGCCCTCCGCAGGTCTGCACTGTGAACGGGTGTACTGACAATGAAGCCCTCCGCTGGTCTGCACTGTGTGAACGGGTGTACTGACATTGAAGCCCTCCGCTGGTCTACACTGTGAACGGGTGTACTGCATTTGAAGCTCTCCGCTGGTCAACACTGTGAACGGGTGTACTGACATTGAAGCCCTCCGCTGGTCAACAATTTGAACGAGTGTACTGACATTGAAGCCCTCTGCTGGTCTACACTGTGAATGGGTGTACTGACATTGAAGCCCTCCGCTGGTCTACACTGTGTGAATGGGTGTACTGACATTGAAGCCCTCCGCTGGTCTACACTGTGTGAATGCGTGTACTGACATTGAAGCCCTCCGCTGGTCTAAACTGTGAACAGGTGTACTGACATTGAAGCCCTCCGCTGGTCAACACTGTGAACGGGTGTACTGACATTGAAGTCCTCTGCTGGTCTACACTGTGTGAATGGGTGTACTGACATTGAAGCCCTCCGCTGGTCTAATCTGTGAACGGGTGTACTGACATTGAAGCCCTCCGCTGGTCTACACTGTGAACGGGTGTACTGACATTGAAGCCCTCTGCTGGTCTACACTGTGTGATTGGGTGTACTGACATTGAAGCCCTCCGCTGGTCTACACTGTGAACGGGTGTACTGACATTGAAGCCCTCTGCTGGTCTACACTGTGTGAATGGGTGTACTGACATTGAAGCCCTACGCTGGTCTACACTGTGAATGGGTGTACTGACATTGAAGCCCTCTGCTGGTCTACACTGTGAACGGGTGTACTGACATTGAAGCCCTCCGCTGGTCTACACTGTGAACGGGTGTACTGACATTGAACCTATCCGCTGGTCTACACTGTGTGAACGGGTGTACTGACATTGAAGCCCTCCGCTGGACTACACTGTGTGAATGGGTGTACTGACATTGAAGCCCTCCGCTGGTCTACACTGTGAACGGGTGTACTGACATTGAAGCCCTCTGCTGGTCTACACTGTGAATGGGTGTACTGACATTGAAGCCCTCTGCTGGTCTACACTGTGAACGTGTGTACTGATATTGAAGCCCTCCGCTGGTCTACACTGTGTACGGGTATACTGACATTGAAGCCCTCCGCTGGTCAACACTGTGAATGGGTGTACTTACATTGAAGCCCTCCGCTGGTCAACACTGTGAATGGGTGTACTGACATTGAAGCCCTCCGCTGGTCTACACTGTGAACGGGTGTACTGACATTGAAGCCCTCTGCTGGTCTACACTGTGAACGGGTGTACTGACATTGAAGCCCTCCGCTGGTCTACACTGTGTGAATGTGTGTACTGACATTGAAGCCCTCCGCTGGTCTACACTGTGAACGGGTGTACTGACATTGAAGCCCTCTGCTGGTCTACACTGTGTGAATGGGTGTACTGACTTTGAAGCCCTCCGCTGGTCTACACTGTGAACGGTTGTACTGACATTGAAGCCCTCCGCTGGTCAACACTGTGAACGGGTGTACTGACATTGAAGCCCTCCGCTGGTCTACACTGTGAACGGGTGTACTGACATTGAAGCCCTCAGCTGGTCAACACTGTGAACGGGTGTACTGACATTGAAGCCCTCCGCTGGTCTAAACTGTGTGAATGGGTGTACTGACATTGAAGCCCTCTGCTGGTCTACACTGTGAACGGGTGTACTGACATTGAAGCCCTCTGCTGGTCTACACTGTGTGAACGGGTGTACTGACATTGAAGCCCTCCGCTGGTCAACACTGTGTGAACGTGTGTACTGACATTGAAGCCCTCCGCTGGTCTACACTGTGAACGGGTGTACTGACATTGAAGCCCTCTGCTGGTCTACACTGTGTGAATGGGTGTACTGACATTGAAGACCTCCGCTGGTCTACACTGTGTGAACGGGTGTACTGCATTTGAAGCCCTCCGCTGGTCTACACTGTGAACGGGTGTACTGACATTGAAGCCCTCCGCTGGTCTACACTGTGAGAACGGGTGCATTGACATTGAAGCCCTCCGCTGGTCTACACTGTGAGAATTGGTGTACTGACATTGAAGCCCTCCGCTGGTCTACACTGTGAACGGGTGTACTGACATTGAAGCCCTCTGCTGGACTACACTGTGAATGGGTGTACTGACATTGATTCCCTCCGCTGGTCTGCACTGTGTGAATGGGTGTACTGACATTGAAGCCCTCCGCTGGTCTACACTGTGTGAATGGGTGTACTGACATTGAAGCCCTCCGCTTGTCTACACTGTGAACGGGTGTACTGACATTGAAGCCCTCCGCTGGTCTACACTGTGTGAAAGGGTGTACTGACATTGAAGCCCTCCGCTGGTCTACACTGTGAACGGGTGTACTGACATTGAAGCCCTCCGCTGGTCTACACTGTGAACGGGTGTACTGACATTGAAGCATTCCGCTAGTCTACACTGTGAACGGGTGTACTGACATTGAAGCCCTCCGCTGGTCTACACTGTGTGAATGGGTGTACTGACATTGAAGCCCTCCGCTGGTCTACACTGTGAACGGGTGTACTGACATTGAAGCCCTCCGCTGGTCTACACTGTGTGAATGCGTGTACTGACATTGAAGCCCTCCGCTGGTCTACACTGTGATGGGTGTACTGACATTGAAGCCCTCCGCTGGTCAACACTGTGATCGGGCGTACTGACATTGAAGCCCTCTGCTGGTCAACCCTGTGAATGGGTGTACTGACATTGAAGCCCTCCGCTGGTCTACACTGTGTGAATGGGTGTACTGACATTGAAGCCCTCCGCTGGTCTACACTGTGTGAATGCGTGTACTGACATTGAAGCCCTCCGCTGGTCTAAACTGTGAACAGGTGTACTGACATTGAAGCCCTCCGCTGGTCAACACTGTGAACGTGTGTACTGACATTGAAGTCCTCTGCTGGTCTACACTGTGTGAATGGCTGTACTGACATTGAAGCTCTCTGCTGGTCTACACTGTGAACGGGTATACTGCATTTGAAGCCCTCCGCTGGTCTACACTGTGTGAACGGGTGTACTGACATTGAAGCCCTCCGTTGGTCAACACTGTGAATGGGTGTACTGACATTGAAGCTCTCCGCTGGTCTACACTGTGAACGGGTGTACTGACATTGAAGCACTCCGCTGGTCTACACTGTGAACGGGTATACTGACATTGAAGCCCTCCGCTGGTCTACACTGTGAACGGGTGTGCTGACATTGAAGCCCTCCGCTGGTCTACACTGTGAACGGGTGTGCTGACATTGAAGCCCTCCGCTGGTCAACACTGTGAACGGGTGTGCTGACATTGAAGCCCTCCGCTGGTCTACACTGTGAACGGGTGTACTGACATTGAAGCCCTCCGCTGGTCTACACTGTGAACGGGTGTACTGACATTGAAGCCCTCCGCTGGTCTATACTGTGAACGGGTGTACTGACATTGAAGCCCTCCGCTGGTCTACACTGTGAACGGGTGTACTGACATTGACGCCCTCCGCTGGTCTACACTGTGAACGGCTGTACTGACGTTGAAGCCCATTGCTGGTCTACACTGTGTGAACGGGTGTACTGACATTGAAGCCCTCCGCTGGTCTACACTGTGAACGGGTATACTGACATTGAAGCCCTCTGATGGTCTACACTGTGAATGGGTGTACTGACATTGAAGCCCTCTGCTGGTCTACACTGTGAACGGGTATTCTGACATTGAAGCCCTCCGCTGGTCAACACTGTGAATGGGTGTACTTACATTGAAGCCCTCCGCTGGTCAACGCTGTGAATGGGTGTACTGATATTGAAGCCCTCCGCTGGTTTACACTGTGAACGGGTGTACTGACATTGAAGCCCTCCGCTGGTCTACACTGTGAACGGGTGTACTGACATTGAAGGCCTCCGCTGGTCTACACTGTGAACGGGTGTACTGACATTGATGCCCTCCGCTGGTCTACACTGTGAATGGCTGTACTGACATTGAAGCCCTCCGCTGGTCTACACTGTGTGAATGGGTGTACTGACATTGAAGCCCTCCGCTGGTCTACACTGTGAACGGGTGTACTGACATTGAAGCCCTCTGCTGGTCTACACTGTGAATGTGTGTACTGACATTGAAGCCCTCTGCTGGTCTACACTGTGAACGGGTGTACTGATATTGAAGCCCTCCGCTGGTCTACACTGTAAACGGGTATACTGACATTGAAGCCCTCCGCTGGTCAACACTGTGAATGTGTGTACTTACATTGAAGCCCTCCGCTGGTCTACAATGTGAACGGGTGTACTGACATTGAAGCCCTCCGCTGGTCTACACTGTGAACGGGAGTACTGACATTGAAGCCCTCCGCTGGTCTACACTGTGAACGGGTGTACTGACATTGAAGCCCTCTGCTGGTCTACACTGTGTGAATGGGTGTACTGACATTGAAGCCCTCCGCTGGTCTACACTGTGAACGGTTGTACTGACATTGAAGACCTCCGCAGGTCTGCACTGTGAACGGGTGTACTGACATTGAAGCCCTCCGCAGGTCTGCACTGTGAACGGGTGTACTGAGATTGAAGCCCTCCGCTGGTCTGCACTGTGTGAACGGGTGTACTGACATTGAAGCCCTCCGCTGGTCTACACTGTGAACGGGTGTACTGCATTTGAAGCTCTCCGCTGGTCAACACTGTGAACGGGTGTACTGACATTGAAGCCCTCCGCTGGTCAACAATTTGAACGAGTGTACTGACATTGAAGCCCTCTGCTGGTCTACACTGTGAACGGGTGTACTGACATTGAAGCCCTCTGCTGGTCAACACTGTGAACTGGTGTACTGACATTGAAGCCCTCCGCTGGTCTACACTGTGTGAATGGGTGTACTGACATTGAAGCCCTCCGCTGGTCTACAATGTGAACGGGTGTACTGACATTGAAGCCCTCCGCTGGTCAACACTGTGAACGGGTGTACTGACATTGAAGCCCTCCGCTGGTCTACACTGTGTGAATGGGTGTACTGACATTGAAGCTCTCCGCTGGTCTACATTGTGAACGGGTGTACTGACATTGAAGCCCTCCGCTGGTCTACACTGTGAATGGGTGTACTGACATTGAAGCCCTCCGCTGGTCTACACTGTGAACGGGTGTACTGACATTGAAGCCCTCCGCTGGTCTACACTGTGAATGGGTGTACTGACATTGAAGCCCTCCGCTGGTCTACACTGTGTGAATGGGTGTACTGACATTGAAGCCCTCCGCTGGTCTACACTGTGAATGGGTGTACAGACATTGAAGCCCTCCGCTGGTCTACACTCTGAGAATGGGTGTACTGACATTGAAGCCCTCCGCTGGTCTACACTGTGAACGGGTGTACTGACATTGAAGCCCTCTGCTGGTCTACACTGTGAATGGGTGAACTGACATTGAAGCCCTCCGCTGGTCTACACTGTGAACGGGTGTACTGACATTGAAGCCCTCTGCTGGTCTACACTGTGTGAATGGGAGTACTGACATTGAAGCCCTCCGCTGGTCCACACTGTGAACGGGTGTACTGAGATTGAAGCCCTCCGCTGGTCTACACTGTGTGAATGGGTGTACTGACATTGAAGCCCTCCGCTGGTCTACACTGTGAATGGGTGTACTGACATTGAAGCCCTCCGCTTGTCTACACTGTGAACGGGTGTACTGACATTGAAGCACTCCGCTGGTCTACACTGTGAATGGGTGTACTGACATTGAAGCCCTCCGCTGGTCTACACTGTGTGAATGGGTGTACTGACATTGAAGCCCTCCGCTGGTCAACACTGTGAATGTGTGTACTTACATTGAAGCCCTCCGCTGGTCTACAATGTGAACGGGTGTACTGACATTGAAGCCCTCCGCTGGTCTACACTGTGAACGGGAGTACTGACATTGAAGCCCTCCGCTGGTCTACACTGTGAACGGGTGTACTGACATTGAAGCCCTCTGCTGGTCTACACTGTGTGAATGGGTGTACTGACATTGAAGCCCTCCGCTGGTCTACACTGTGAACGGTTGTACTGACATTGAAGACCTCCGCAGGTCTGCACTGTGAACGGGTGTACTGACATTGAAGCCCTCCGCAGGTCTGCACTGTGAACGGGTGTACTGACATTGAAGCCCTCCGCTGGTCTGCACTGTGTGAACGGGTGTACTGACATTGAAGCCCTCCGCTGGTCTACACTGTGAACGGGTGTACTGCATTTGAAGCTCTCCGCTGGTCAACACTGTGAACGGGTGTACTGACATTGAAGCCCTCCGCTGGTCAACAATTTGAACGAGTGTACTGACATTGAAGCCCTCTGCTGGTCTACACTGTGAACGGGTGTACTGACATTGAAGCCCTCTGCTGGTCAACACTGTGAACTGGTGTACTGACATTGAAGCCCTCCGCTGGTCTACACTGTGTGAATGGGTGTACTGACATTGAAGCCCTCCGCTGGTCTACAATGTGAACGGGTGTACTGACATTGAAGCCCTCCGCTGGTCAACACTGTGAACGGGTGTACTGACATTGAAGCCCTCCGCTGGTCAACACTGTGAACGGGTGTACTGACATTGAAGCCCTCCGCTGGTCTACACTGTGTGAATGGGTGTACTGACATTGAAGCTCTCCGCTGGTCTACATTGTGAACGGGTGTACTGACATTGAAGCCCTCCGCTGGTCTACACTGTGAATGGGTGTACTGACATTGAAGCCCTCCGCTGGTCTACACTGTGAACGGGTGTACTGACATTGAAGCCCTCCGCTGGTCTACACTGTGAATGGGTGTACTGACATTGAAGCCCTCCGCTGGTCTACACTGTGTGAATGGGTGTACTGACATTGAAGCCCTCCGCTGGTCTACACTGTGAATGGGTGTACAGACATTGAAGCCCTCCGCTGGTCTACACTCTGAGAATGGGTGTACTGACATTGAAGCCCTCCGCTGGTCTACACTGTGAACGGGTGTACTGACATTGAAGCCCTCTGCTGGTCTACACTGTGAATGGGTGAACTGACATTGAAGCCCTCCGCTGGTCTACACTGTGAACGGGTGTACTGACATTGAAGCCCTCTGCTGGTCTACACTGTGTGAATGGGAGTACTGACATTGAAGCCCTCCGCTGGTCCACACTGTGAACGGGTGTACTGAGATTGAAGCCCTCCGCTGGTCTACACTGTGTGAATGGGTGTACTGACATTGAAGCCCTCCGCTGGTCTACACTGTGAATGGGTGTACTGACATTGAAGCCCTCCGCTTGTCTACACTGTGAACGGGTGTACTGACATTGAAGCACTCCGCTGGTCTACACTGTGAATGGGTGTACTGACATTGAAGCCCTCCGCTGGTCTACACTGTGTGAATGGGTGTACTGACATTGAAGCCCTCCGCTGGTCTACACTGTGAACGGGTGTACTGACATTGAAGACCTCCGCTGGTCTACACTGTGAACGGGTGTACTGACATTGAAGCCCTCCGTTGGTCAACACTGTGAATGGGTGTACTGACATTGAAGCTCTCCGCTGGTCTACACTGTGAACGGGTGTACTGACATTGAAGCACTCCGCTGGTCTACACTGTGAACGGGTATACTGACATTGAAGCCCTCCGCTGGTCTACACTGTGAACGGGTGTGCTGACATTGAAGCCCTCCGCTGGTCTACACTGTGAACGGGTGTGCTGACATTGAAGCCCTCCGCTGGTCAACACTGTGAACGGGTGTACTGACATTGAAGCCCTCCGCTGGTCTACACTGTGAACGGGTGTACTGACATTGAAGCCCTCCGCTGGTCTACACTGTGAACGGGTGTACTGACATTGAAGCCCTCCGCTGGTCTATACTGTGAACGGGTGTACTGACATTGAAGCCCTCCGCTGGTCTACACTGTGAACGGGTGTACTGACATTGACGCCCTCCGCTGGTCTACACTGTGAAAAGCTGTACTGACATTGAAGCCCACTGCTGGTCTACACTGTGTGAACGGGTGTACTGACATTGAAGCCCTCCGCTGGTCTACACTCTGAACGGGTATACTGACATTGAAGCCCTCTGATGGTCTACACTGTGAATGGGTGTACTGACATTGAAGCCCTCTGCTGGTCTACACTGTGAACGGGTATTCTGACATTGAAGCCCTCCGCTGGTCAACACTGTGAATGGGTGTACTGACATTGAAGCCCTCCGCTGGTCTACACTGTGAACGGGTGTACTGACATTGAAGCCCTCCGCTGGTCTACACTGTGAACAGGTGTACTGACATTGAAGTCCTCCGCTGGTCTACACTGTGAACGGGTGTACTGACATTGAAGCCCTCCGCTGGTCTACACTGTGAATGGCTGTACTGACATTGAAGCCCTCCGCTGGTCTACACTGTGTGAATGGGTGTACTGACATTGAAGCCCTCCGCTGGTCTACACTGTGAACGGGTGTACTGACATTGAAGCCCTCTGCTGGTCTACACTGTGAATGTGTGTACTGACATTGAAGCCCTCTGCTGGTCTACACTGTGAACGGGTGTACTGATATTGAAGCCCTCCGCTGGTCTACACTGTAAACGGGTATACTGACATTGAAGCCCTCCGCTGGTCAACACTGTGAATGTGTGTACTTACATTGAAGCCCTCCGCTGGTCTACAATGTGAACGGGTGTACTGACATTGAAGCCCTCCGCTGGTCTACACTGTGAACGGGAGTACTGACATTGAAGCCCTCCGCTGGTCTACACTGTGAACTGGTGTACTGACATTGAAGCCCTCTGCTGGTCTACACTGTGTGAATGGGTGTACTGACATTGAAGACCTCCGCAGGTCTGCACTGTGAACGGGTGTACTGACATTGAAGCCCTCCGCAGGTCTGCACTGTGAACGGGTGTACTGACATTGAAGCCCTCCGCTGGTCTGCACTGTGTGAACGGGTGTACTGACATTGAAGCCCTCCGCTGGTCTACACTGTGAACGGGTGTACTGCATTTGAAGCTCTCGGCTGGTCAACACTGTGAACGGGTGTACTGACATTGAAGCCCTCCGCTGGTCTGCACTGTGTGAACGGGTGTACTGACATTGAAGCCCTCCGCTGGTCTACACTGTGAACGGGTGTACTGCATTTGAAGCTCTCCGCTGGTCAACACTGTGAACGGGTGTACTGACATTGAAGCCCTCCGCTGGTCAACAATTTGAACGAGTGTACTGACATTGAAGCCCTCTGCTGGTCTACACTGTGAACGGGTGTACTGACATTGAAGCCCTCTGCTGGTCAACACTGTGAACTGGTGTACTGACATTGAAGCCCTCCGCTGGTCTACACTGTGTGAATGGGTGTACTGACATTGAAGCCCTCCGCTGGTCTACAATGTGAACGGGTGTACTGACATTGAAGCCCTCCGCTGGTCAACACTGTGAACGGGTGTACTGACATTGAAGCCCTCCGCTGGTCAACACTGTGAACGGGTGTACTGACATTGAAGCCCTCCGCTGGTCTACACTGTGTGAATGGGTGTACTGACATTGAAGCTCTCCGCTGGTCTACATTGTGAACGGGTGTACTGACATTGAAGCCCTCCGCTGGTCTACACTGTGAATGGGTGTACTGACATTGAAGCCCTCCGCTGGTCTACACTGTGAACGGGTGTACTGACATTGAAGCCCTCCGCTGGTCTACACTGTGAATGGGTGTACTGACATTGAAGCCCTCCGCTGGTCTACACTGTGTGAATGGGTGTACTGACATTGAAGCCCTCCGCTGGTCTACACTGTGAATGGGTGTACAGACATTGAAGCCCTCCGCTGGTCTACACTCTGAGAATGGGTGTACTGACATTGAAGCCCTCCGCTGGTCTACACTGTGAACGGGTGTACTGACATTGAAGCCCTCTGCTGGTCTACACTGTGAATGGGTGAACTGACATTGAAGCCCTCCGCTGGTCTACACTGTGAACGGGTGTACTGACATTGAAGCCCTCTGCTGGTCTACACTGTGTGAATGGGAGTACTGACATTGAAGCCCTCCGCTGGTCCACACTGTGAACGGGTGTACTGAGATTGAAGCCCTCCGCTGGTCTACACTGTGTGAATGGGTGTACTGACATTGAAGCCCTCCGCTGGTCTACACTGTGAATGGGTGTACTGACATTGAAGCCCTCCGCTTGTCTACACTGTGAACGGGTGTACTGATATTGAAGCACTCCGCTGGTCTACACTGTGAATGGGTGTACTGACATTGAAGCCCTCCGCTGGTCTACACTGTGTGAATGGGTGTACTGACATTGAAGCCCTCCGCTGGTCTACACTGTGAACGGGTGTACTGACATTGAAGACCTCCGCTGGTCTACACTGTGAACGGGTGTACTGACATTGAAGCCCTCCGTTGGTCAACACTGTGAATGGGTGTACTGACATTGAAGCTCTCCGCTGGTCTACACTGTGAACGGGTGTACTGACATTGAAGCACTCCGCTGGTCTACACTGTGAACGGGTATACTGACATTGAAGCCCTCCGCTGGTCTACACTGTGAACGGGTGTGCTGACATTGAAGCCCTCCGCTGGTCAACACTGTGAACGGGTGTACTGACATTGAAGCCCTCCGCTGGTCTACACTGTGAACGGGTGTACTGACATTGAAGCCCTCCGCTGGTCTACACTGTGAACGGGTGTACTGACATTGAAGCCCTCCGCTGGTCTATACTGTGAACGGGTGTACTGACATTGAAGCCCTCCGCTGGTCTACACTGTGAACGGGTGTACTGACATTGACGCCCTCCGCTGGTCTACACTGTGAAAAGCTGTACTGACATTGAAGCCCACTGCTGGTCTACACTGTGTGAACGGGTGTACTGACATTGAAGCCCTCCGCTGGTCTACACTCTGAACGGGTATACTGACATTGAAGCCCTCTGATGGTCTACACTGTGAATGGGTGTACTGACATTGAAGCCCTCTGCTGGTCTACACTGTGAACGGGTATTCTGACATTGAAGCCCTCCGCTGGTCAACACTGTGAATGGGTGTACTGACATTGAAGCCCTCCGCTGGTCTACACTGTGAACGGGTGTACTGACATTGAAGCCCTCCGCTGGTCTACACTGTGAACAGGTGTACTGACATTGAAGTCCTCCGCTGGTCTACACTGTGAACGGGTGTACTGACATTGAAGCCCTCCGCTGGTCTACACTGTGAATGGCTGTACTGACATTGAAGCCCTCCGCTGGTCTACACTGTGTGAATGGGTGTACTGACATTGAAGCCCTCCGCTGGTCTACACTGTGAACGGGTGTACTGACATTGAAGCCCTCTGCTGGTCTACACTGTGAATGTGTGTACTGACATTGAAGCCCTCTGCTGGTCTACACTGTGAACGGGTGTACTGATATTGAAGCCCTCCGCTGGTCTACACTGTAAACGGGTATACTGACATTGAAGCCCTCCGCTGGTCAACACTGTGAATGTGTGTACTTACATTGAAGCCCTCCGCTGGTCTACAATGTGAACGGGTGTACTGACATTGAAGCCCTCCGCTGGTCTACACTGTGAACGGGAGTACTGACATTGAAGCCCTCCGCTGGTCTACACTGTGAACTGGTGTACTGACATTGAAGCCCTCTGCTGGTCTACACTGTGTGAATGGGTGTACTGACATTGAAGACCTCCGCAGGTCTGCACTGTGAACGGGTGTACTGACATTGAAGCCCTCCGCAGGTCTGCACTGTGAACGGGTGTACTGACATTGAAGCCCTCCGCTGGTCTGCACTGTGTGAACGGGTGTACTGACATTGAAGCCCTCCGCTGGTCTACACTGTGAACGGGTGTACTGCATTTGAAGCTCTCCGCTGGTCAACACTGTGAACGGGTGTACTGACATTGGAGCCCTCCGCTGGTCAACAATTTGAACGAGTGTACTGACATTGAAGCCCTCTGCTGGTCTACACTGTGAACGGGTGTACTGACATTGAAGCCCTCTGCTGGTCAACACTGTGAACTGGTGTACTGACATTGAAGCCCTCCGCTGGTCTACACTGTGTGAATGGGTGTACTGACATTGAAGCCCTCCGCTGGTCTACACTGTGAATGGGTGTACAGACATTGAAGCCCTCCGCTGGTCTACACTCTGAGAATGGGTGTACTGACATTGAAGCCCTCCGCTGGTCTACACTGTGAACGGGTGTACTGACATTGAAGCCCTCTGCTGGTCTACACTGTGAATGGGTGAACTGACATTGAAGCCCTCCGCTGGTCTACACTGTGAACGGGTGTACTGACATTGAAGCCCTCTGCTGGTCTACACTGTGTGAATGGGAGTACTGACATTGAAGCCCTCCGCTGGTCTACACTGTGAACGGGTGTACTGAGATTGAAGCCCTCCGCTGGTCTACACTGTGTGAATGGGTGTACTGACATTGAAGCCCTCCGCTGGTCTACACTGTGAATGGGTGTACTGACATTGAAGCCCTCCGCTTGTCTACACTGTGAACGGGTGTACTGACATTGAAGCCCTCCGCTGGTCTACACTGTTAATGGGTGTACTGACATTGAAGCCCTCCGCTGGTCTACACTGTGTGAATGGGTGTACTGACATTGAAGCCCTCCGCTGGTCTACACTGTGAATGGGTGTACTGACATTGAAGCCCTCCGCTAGTCTACACTGTGAACGGGTGTACTGACATTGAAGCCCTCCGCTGGTCTACACTGTGAACGGGTGTACTGACATTGAAGACCTCCGCTGGTCTACACTGTGAACGGGTGTACTGACATTGAAGCCCTCCGCTGGTCTACACTGTGTGAATGGGAGTACTGACATTGAAGCCCTCCGCTGGTCTACACTGTGAACGGGTGTACTGAGATTGAAGCCCTCCGCTGGTCTACACTGTGTGAATGGGTGTACTGACATTGAAGCCCTCCGCTGGTCTACACTGTGAATGGGTGTATTGACATTGAAGCCCTCTGCTGGTCTACACTGTGAACGGGTGAACTGACATTGAAGCCCTCCGCTGGTCTACACTGTGAACGGGTGTACTTAGATTGAAGCCCTCCGCTGGTCTACACTGTGTGAACGGGTGTACTGACATTGAAGCCCTCCGCTGGTCTACACTGTGAACGGGTGAACTGACATTGAAGCCCCCCGCTGGTCTACACTGTGTGAACGTGTGTACTGCATTTGAAGCCCTCCGCTGGTCTACACTGTGAACGGGTGTACTGACATTGAAGCCCTCCGCTGGTCTACACTGTGAGAACGGGTGTACTGACATTGAAGCCCTCCGCTGGTCTACACTGTGAATGGGTGTACTGACATTGAAGCCCTCCGCTGGTCTACACTGTGAATGGGTGTACTGACATTGAACCCCTCCGCTGGTCTACACTGTGAATGGGTGTACTGACATTGAAGCCCTCCGCTGGTCTACACTGTGAATGGGTGTACTGACATTGAAGCCCTCCGCTGGTCTACACTGTGAACGGGTGTACTGCATTTGAAGCCCTCCGCTGGTCAACACTGTGAACGGGAGTACTGACATTGAAGCCCTCCGCTGGTCTACACTGTGTGAACGGGTGTACTGACATTGAAGCCCTCCGCTGGTCTATACTGTGAACGGGTGTACTGACATTGAAGCCCTCCGCTGGTCTACACTTTGAGATCGGGTGTACTGACATTGAAGCGTCCTCTGGTCTACACTGTGTGAACGGGTGTACTGACATTGAAGCCCTCCGCTGGTCTACACTGTGTGAACGGGTGTACTGCATTTGAAGCCCTCCGCTGGTCTACACTGTGAACGGGTGTACTGACATTGAAGCCCTCCGCTGGTCTACACTGTGAGAACGGGTGTACTCACATTGAAGCCCTCCGCTGGTCTACACTGTGAATGGGTGTACTGACATTGAAGCCCTCCGCTGGTCTACACTGTGAACGGGTGTACTGACATTGAAGCCCTCCGCTTGTCTACACTGTGAACGGGTGTACTGACATTGAAGCCCTCCGCTGGTCTACACTGTGAATGGGTGTACTGACATTGAAGCCCTCCGCTGGTCTACACTGTGTGAATGGGTGTACTGACATTGAAGCCCTCCGCTGGTCTACACTGTGAATGGGTGTACTGACATTGAAGCCCTCCGCTAGTCTACACTGTGAACGGGTGTACTGACATTGAAGCCCTCCGCTGGTCTACACTGTGAACGGGTGTACTGACATTGAATACCTCCGCTGGTCTGCACTGTGTGAACGGGTGTACTGACGTTGAAGCCCTCCGCTGGTCTACACTGTGAACGGGTGTACTGCATTTGAAGCTCTCCGCTGGTCAACACTGTGAACGGGTGTACTGACATTGAAGCCCTCCGCTGGTCAACAATTTGAACGAGTGTACTGACATTGAAGCCCTCTGCTGGTCTACACTGTGAACGGGTGTACTGACATTGAAGCCCTCTGCTGGTCAACACTGTGAACTGGTGTACTGACATTGAAGGCTTCCGCTGGTCTACACTGTGTGAATGGGTGTACTGACATTGAAGCCCTCCGCTGGTCTACACTGTGAATGGGTGTACAGACATTGAAGCCCTCCGCTGGTCTACACTCTGAGAATGGGTGTACTGACATTGAAGCCCTCCGCTGGTCTACACTGTGAACGGGTGTACTGACATTGAAGCCCTCTGCTGGTCTACACTGTGAATGGGTGAACTGACATTGAAGCCCTCCGCTGGTCTACACTGTGAACGGGTGTACTGACATTGAAGCCCTCTGCTGGTCTACACTGTGTGAATGGGAGTACTGACATTGAAGCCCTCCGCTGGTCTACACTGTGAACGGGTGTACTGAGATTGAAGCCCTCCGCTGGTCTACACTGTGTGAATGGGTGTACTGACATTGAAGCCCTCCGCTGGTCTACACTGTGAATGGGTGTACTGACATTGAAGCCAACCGCTTGTCTACACTGTGAACGGGTGTACTGACATTGAAGCCCTCCGCTGGTCTACACTGTGAATGGGTGTACTGACATTGAAGCCCTCCGCTGGTCTACACTGTGTGAATGGGTGTACTGACATTGAAGCCCTCCGCTGGTCTACACTGTGAATGGGTGTACTGACATTGAAGCCCTCCGCTAGTCTACACTGTGAACGGGTGTACTGACATTGAAGCCCTCCGCTGGTCTACACTGTGAACGGGTGTACTGACATTGAAGACCTCCGCTGGTCTACACTGTGAACGGGTGTACTGACATTGAAGCCCTCCGCTGGTCTAAACTGTGAACGGGTGTACTGACATTGAAGCCCTCTGCTGGTCTACACTGTGTGAATGGGAGTACTGACATTGAAGCCCTCCGCTGGTCTACACTGTGAACGGGTGTACTGAGATTGAAGCCCTCCGCTGGTCTACACTGTGTGAATGGGTGTACTGACATTGAAGCCCTCCGCTGGTCTACACTGTGAATGGGTGTATTGACATTGAAGCCCTCTGCTGGTCTACACTTTGAACGGGTGAACTGACATTGAAGCCCTCCGCTGGTCTACACTGTGAACGGGTGTACTGAGATTGAAGCCCTCCGCTGGTCTACACTGTGTGAACGGGTGTACTGACATTGAAGCCCTCCGCTGGTCTACACTGTGAATGGGTGTACTGACATTGAAGCCCTCCGCTAGTCTACACTGTGAACGGGTGTACTGGCATTGAAGCCCTCCGCTGGTCTACACTGTGAACGGGTGTACTGACATTGAAGACCTCCGCTGGTCTACACTGTGAACGGGTGTACTGACATTGAAGCCCTCCGCTGGTCTAAACTGTGAACGGGTGTACTGACATTGAAGCCCTCTGCTGGTCTACACTGTGTGAATGGGAGTACTGACATTGAAGCCCTCCGCTGGTCTACACTGTGAACGGGTGTACTGAGATTGAAGCCCTCCGCTGGTCTACACTGTGTGAATGGGTGTACTGACATTGAAGCCCTCCGCTGGTCTACACTGTGAATGGGTGTATTGACATTGAAGCCCTCTGCTGGTCTACACTGTGAACGGGTGAACTGACATTGAAGCCCTCCGCTGGTCTACACTGTGAACGGGTGTACTGAGATTGAAGCCCTCCGCTGGTCTACACTGTGTGAACGGGTGTACTGACATTGAAGCCCTCCGCTGGTCTACACTGTGTGAATGTGAGTACTGACATTGAAGCCCTCCGCTGGTCTACACTGTGAACGGGTGTACTGACATTGAAGCCCTCCGCTTGTCTACACTGTGAACGGGTGTACTGACATTAAAGCCCTCCGCTGGTTAACACTGTGAACGGGTGTACTGACATTGAAGCCCTCCGCTGGTCTACACTGTGTGATTGGGTGTACTGACATTGAAGCCCTCTGCTGGTCTACACTGTGAACGGGTGTACTGACATTGAAGCCCTCCGCTGGTCTACACTGTGTGAACGGGTGTACTGACATTGAAGCCCTCCGCTGGTCAACACTGTGTGAACGGGTGTACTGACATTGAAGCCCTCCGCTGGTCTACACTGTGAACGGGTGTACTGACATTGAAGCCCTCCGCTGGTCTACACTGTGTGAATGGGTGTACTGACATTGAAGACCTCCTCTGGTCTACACTGTGTGAACGGGTGTACTGACATTGAAGCCCTCCGCTGGTCTACACTGTGTGAACGTGTGTACTGCATTTGAAGCCCTCCGCTGGTCTACACTGTGAACGGGTGTACTGACATTGAAGCCCTCCGCTGGTCTACACTGTGAGAACGGGTGTACTGACATTGAAGCCCTCCGCTGGTCTACACTGTGAATGGGTGTACTGACATTGAAGCCCTCCGCTGGTCTACACTGTGAATGGGTGTACTGACATTGAACCCCTCCGCTGGTCTACACTGTGAATGGGTGTACTGACATTGAAGCCCTCCGCTGGTCTACACTGTGAATGGGTGTACTGACATTGAAGCCCTCCGCTGGTCTACACTGTGAACGGATTTACTGCATTTGAAGCCCTCCGCTGGTCAACACTGTGAACGGGAGTACTGACATTGAAGCCCTCCGCTGGTCTACACTGTGTGAACGGGTGTACTGACATTGAAGCCCTCCGCTGGTCTATACTGTGAACGGGTGTACTGACATTGAAGCCCTCCGCTGGTCTACACTGTGAACGGGTGTACTGACATTGAAGCCCTCCGCTGGTCTACACTTTGAGATCGGGTGTACTGACATTGAAGCGTCCTCTGGTCTACACTGTGTGAACGGGTGTACTGACATTGAAGCCCTCCGCTGGTCTACACTGTGAACGGGTGTACTGCATTTGAAGCCCTCCGCTGGTCAACACTGTGAACGGGAGTACTGACATTGAAGCCCTCCGCTGGTCTACACTGTGTGAACGGGTGTACTGACATTGAAGCCCTCCGCCGGTCTATACTGTGAACGGCTGTACTGACATTGAAGCCCTCCGCTAGTCAACACTGTGTGAATGGGTGTACTGACATTGAAGCCCTCCGCTGGTCTACACTGTGTGAATGGGTGTACTGACATTGAAGCACTCCGCTGGTCTACACTATGAACGGGTGTACTGACATTGAAGCCCACCGCTGGTCTACACTGTGAATGGGTGTACTGACATTGAAGCCCTCCGCTGGTCTACACTGTGAACGGGTGTATTGACATTGAAGACCTCCTCTGGTCTACACTGTGTGAACGGGTGTACTGACATTGAAGCCCTCCGCTGGTCTACACTGTGTGAACGGGTGTACTGCATTTGAAGCCCTCCGCTGGTCTACACTGTGAACGGGTGTACTGACATTGAAGCCCTCCGCTGGTCTACACTGTGAGAACGGGTGTACTGACATTGAAGCCCTCCGCTGGTCTACACTGTGAATGGGTGTACTGACATTGAAGCCCTCCGCTGGTCTACACTGTGAACGGGTGTACTGCATTTGAAGCCCTCCGGTGGTCAACACTGTGAACCGGTGTACTGACATTGAAGCCCTCCGCTGGTCTACACTGTGTGAACGGGTGTACTGACATTGAAGCCCTCCGCTGGTCTATACTGTGAACGGGTGTACTGACATTGAAGCCCTCCGCTGGTCTACACTGTGAACGGGTGTACTGACATTGAAGCCCTCCGCTGGTCTACACTGTGTGAACGGGTGTACTGCATTTGAAGCCCTCCGCTGGTCTACACTGTGAACGGGTGTACTGACATTGAAGCCCTCCGCTGGTCTACACTGTGAGAACGGGTGTACTCACATTGAAGCCCTCCGCTGGTCTACACTGTGAATGGGTGTACTGACATTGAAGCCCTCCGCTGGTCTACACTGTGAACGGGTGTACTGCATTTGAAGCCCTCCGCTGGTCAACACTGTGAACGGGAGTACTGACATTGAAGCCCTCCGCTGGTCTACACTGTGTGAACGGGTGTACTGACATTGAAGCCCTCCGCTGGTCTATACTGTGAACGGGTGTACTGACATTGAAGCCCTCCGCTAGTCAACACTGTGTGAATGGGTGTACTGACATTGAAGCCCTCCGCTGGTCTACACTGTGTGAATGGGTGTACTGACATTGAAGCACTCCGCTGGTCTACACTATGAACGGGTGTACTGACATTGAAGCCCTCCGCAGGTCTACACTGTGAATGGGTGTACTGACATTGAAGCCCTCCGCTGGTCTACACTGTGAACGGGTGTACTGACATTGAAGACCTCCGCTGGTCTACACTGTGAACGGGTGTACTGACATTGAAGCCCTCCGCTGGTCTAAACTGTGAACGGGTGTACTGACATTGAAGCCCTCTGCTGGTCTACACTGTGTGAATGGGAGTACTGACATTGAAGCCCTCCGCTGGTCTACACTGTGAACGGGTGTACTGAGATTGAAGCCCTCCGCTGGTCTGCACTGTGTGAATGGGTGTACTGACATTGAAGCCCTCCGCTGGTCTACACTGTGAATGGGTGTATTGACATTGAAGCCCTCTGCTGGTCTACACTGTGAACGGGTGAACTGACATTGAAGCCCTCCGCTGGTCTACACTGTGAACGGGTGTACTGAGATTGAAGCCCTCCGCTGGTCTACACTGTGTGAACGGGTGTACTGACATTGAAGCCCTCCGCTGGTCTACACTGTGAATGGGTGTACTGACATTGAAGCCCTCCGCTAGTCTACACTGTGAACGGGTGTACTGGCATTGAAGCCCTCCGCTGGTCTACACTGTGAACGGGTGTACTGACATTGAAGACCTCCGCTGGTCTACACTGTGAACGGGTGTACTGACATTGAAGCCCTCCGCTGGTCTAAACTGTGAACGGGTGTACTGACATTGAAGCCCTCTGCTGGTCTACACTGTGTGAATGGGAGTACTGACATTGAAGCCCTCCGCTGGTCTACACTGTGAACGGGTGTACTGACATTGAAGCCCTCCGCTGGTCTACACTGTGAACGGGTGTACTGACATTGAAGCCCTCTGCTGGTCTACTCTGTGGGAATGGGTGTACTGACATTGAAGCCCTCCGCTGGTCTACACTGTGAACGGTTGTACTGACATTGAAGCCCTCCGCAGGTCTGCACTGTGAACGGGTGTACTGACATTGAAGCCCTCCGCAGGTCTACACTGTGAATGGGTGTATTGACATTGAAGCCCTCTGCTGGTCTACACTGTGAACGGGTGAACTGACATTGAAGCCCTCCGCTGGTCTACACTGTGAACAGGTGTACTGAGATTGAAGCCCTCCGCTGGTCTACACTGTGTGAACGGGTGTACTGACATTGAAGCCCTCCGCTGGTCTACACTGTGTGAATGTGAGTACTGACATTGAAGCCCTCCGCTGGTCTACACTGTGAACGGGTGTACTGACATTGAAGCCCTCCGCTTGTCTACACTGTGAACGGGTGTACTGACATTAAAGCCCTCCGCTGGATAACACTGTGAACGGGTGTACTGACATTGAAGCCCTCCGCTGGTCTACACTGTGTGATTGGGTGTACTGACATTGAAGCCCTCTGCTGGTCTACACTGTGAACGGGTGTACTGACATTGAAGCCCTCCGCTGGTCTACAGTGTGAACGGGTGTACTGACATTGAAGCCCTCCGCTGGTCAACACTGTGTGAACGGGTGTACTGACATTGAAGCCCTCCGCTGGTCTACACTGTGAACGGGTGTACTGACATTGAAGCCCTCCGCTGGTCTACACTGTGTGAATGGGTGTACTGACATTGAAGAGCTCCTCTGGTCTACACTGTGTGAACGGGTGTACTGACATTGAAGCCCTCCGCTGGTCTACACTGTGTGAACGTGTGTACTGCATTTGAAGCCCTCCGCTGGTCTACACTGTGAACGGGTGTACTGACATTGAAGCCCTCCGCTGGTCTACACTGTGAGAACGGGTGTACTGACATTGAAGCCCTCCGCTGGTCTACACTGTGAATGGGTGTACTGACATTGAAGCCCTCCGCTGGTCTACACTGTGAATGGGTGTACTGACATTGAACCCCTCCGCTGGTCTACACTGTGAATGGGTGTACTGACATTGAAGCCCTCCGCTGGTCTACACTGTGAATGGGTGTACTGACATTGAAGCCCTCCGCTGGTCTACACTGTGAACGGGTGTACTGCATTTGAAGCCCTCCGCTGGTCAACACTGTGAACGGGAGTACTGACATTGAAGCCCTCCGCTGGTCTACACTGTGTGAACGGGTGTACTGACATTGAAGCCCTCCGCTGGTCTATACTGTGAACGGGTGTACTGACATTGAAGCCCTCCGCTGGTCTACACTGTGAACGGGTGTACTGACATTGAAGCCCTCCGCTGGTCTACACTTTGAGATCGGGTGTACTGACATTGAAGCGTCCTCTGGTCTACACTGTGTGAACGGGTGTACTGACATTGAAGCCCTCCGCTGGTCTACACTGTGTGAACGGGTGTACTGCATTTGAAGCCCTCCGCTGGTCTACACTGTGAACGGGTGTACTGACATTGAAGCCCTCCGCTGGTCTACACTGTGAGAACGGGTGTACTCACATTGAAGCCCTCCGCTGGTCTACACTGTGAATGGGTGTACTGACATTGAAGCCCTCCGCTGGTCTACACTGTGAACGGGTGTACTGCATTTGAAGCCCTCCGCTGGTCAACACTGTGAACGGGAGTACTGACATTGAAGCCCTCCGCTGGTCTACACTGTGTGAACGGGTGTACTGACATTGAAGCCCTCCGCCGGTCTATACTGTGAACGGCTGTACTGACATTGAAGCCCTCCGCTAGTCAACACTGTGTGAATGGGTGTACTGACATTGAAGCACTCCGCTGGTCTACACTATGAACGGGTGTACTGACATTGAAGCCCACCGCTGGTCTACACTGTGAACGGGTGTACTGACATTGAAGCCCTCCGCTGGTCAACACTGTGAATGGGTGTACTGACATTGAAGCCCTCCGCTGGTCTACACTGTGTGAATGGGTGTACTGACATTGAAGCACTCCGCTGGTCTACACTATGAACGGGTGTACTGACATTGAAGCCCACCGCTGGTCTACACTGTGAATGGGTGTACTGACATTGAAGCCCTCCGCTGGTCTACACTGTGAACGGGTGTATTGACATTGAAGACCTCCTCTGGTCTACACTGTGTGAACGGGTGTACTGACATTGAAGCCCTCCGCTGGTCTACACTGTGTGAACGGGTGTACTGCATTTGAAGCCCTCCGCTGGTCTACACTGTGAACGGGTGTACTGACATTGAAGCCCTCCGCTGGTCTACACTGTGAGAACGGGTGTACTGACATTGAAGCCCTCCGCTGGTCTACACTGTGAATGGGTGTACTGACATTGAAGCCCTCCGCTGGTCTACACTGTGAACGGGTGTACTGCATTTGAAGCCCTCCGGTGGTCAACACTGTGAACGGGAGTACTGACATTGAAGCCATCCGCTGGTCTACACTGTGTGAACGGGTGTACTGACATTGAAGCCCTCCGCTGGTCTATACTGTGAACGGGTGTACTGACATTGAAGCCCTCCGCTGGTCTACACTGTGAACGGGTGTACTGACATTGAAGCCCTCCGCTGGTCTACACTGTGTGAACGGGTGTACTGCATTTGAAGCCCTCCGCTGGTCTACACTGTGAACGGGTGTACTGACATTGAAGCCCTCCGCTGGTCTACACTGTGAGAACGGGTGTACTCACATTGAAGCCCTCCGCTGGTCTACACTGTGAATGGGTGTACTGACATTGAAGCCCTCCGCTGGTCTACACTGTGAACGGGTGTACTGCATTTGAAGCCCTCCGCTGGTCAACACTGTGAACGGGAGTACTGACATTGAAGCCCTCCGCTGGTCTACACTGTGTGAACGGGTGTACTGACATTGAAGCCCTCCGCCGGTCTATACTGTGAACGGCTGTACTGACATTGAAGCCCTCCGCTAGTCAACACTGTGTGAATGGGTGTACTGACATTGAAGCCCTCCGCTGGTCTACACTGTGTGAATGGGTGTACTGACATTGAAGCACTCCGCTGGTCTACACTATGAACGGGTGTACTGACATTGAAGCCCACCGCTGGTCTACACTGTGAATGGGTGTACTGACATTGAAGCCCTCCGCTGGTCTACACTGTGAACGGGTGTATTGACATTGAAGACCTCCTCTGGTCTACACTGTGTGAACGGGTGTACTGACATTGAAGCCCTCCGCTGGTCTACACTGTGAGAACGGGTGTACTGACATTGAAGCCCTCCGCTGGTCTACACTGTGAATGGGTGTACTGACATTGAAGCCCTCCGCTGGTCTACACTGTGAACGGGTGTACTGCATTTGAAGCCCTCCGGTGGTCAACACTGTGAACGGGAGTACTGACATTGAAGCCATCCGCTGGTCTACACTGTGTGAACGGGTGTACTGACATTGAAGCCCTCCGCTGGTCTATACTGTGAACGGGTGTACTGACATTGAAGCCCTCCGCTGGTCTACACTGTGAACGGGTGTACTGACATTGAAGCCCTCCGCTGGTCTACACTGTGTGAACGGGTGTACTGCATTTGAAGCCCTCCGCTGGTCTACACTGTGAACGGGTGTACTGACATTGAAGCCCTCCGCTGGTCTACACTGTGAGAACGGGTGTACTCACATTGAAGCCCTCCGCTGGTCTACACTGTGAATGGGTGTACTGACATTGAAGCCCTCCGCTGGTCTACACTGTGAACGGGTGTACTGCATTTGAAGCCCTCCGCTGGTCAACACTGTGAACGGGAGTACTGACATTGAAGCCCTCCGCTGGTCTACACTGTGTGAACGGGTGTACTGACATTGAAGCCCTCCGCTGGTCTACACTGTGAACGGGTGTACTGACATTGAAGCCCTCCGCTAGTCAACACTGTGTGAATGGGTGTACTGACATTGAAGCCCTCCGCTGGTCTACACTGTGTGAATGGGTGTACTGACATTGAAGCACTCCGCTGGTCTACACTATGAACGGGTGTACTGACATTGAAGCCCTCCGCAGGTCTACACTGTGAATGGGTGTACTGACATTGAAGCCCTCCGCTGGTCTACACTGTGAACGGGTGTACTGACATTGAAGACCTCCGCTGGTCTACACTGTGAACGGGTGTACTGACATTGAAGCCCTCCGCTGGTCTACACTGTGAACGGGTGTACTGACATTGAAGCCCTCTGCTGGTCTACACTGTGTGAAAGGGAGTACTGACATTGAAGCCCTCCTCTGGTCTACACTGTGAACGGGTGTACTGAGATTGAAGCCCTGCGCTGGTCTACACTGTGTGAATGGGTGTACTGACATTGAAGCCCTCCGCTGGTCTACACTGTGAATGGGTGTATTGACATTGAAGCCCTCTGCTGGTCTACACTGTGAACGGGTGTACTGACATTGAAGCCCTCCGCTGGTCTACACTGTGAACGTGTGTACTGAGATTGAAGCCCTCCGCTGGTCTACACTGTGTGAACGGGTGTACTGACATTGAAGCCCTCCGCTGGTCTACACTGTGTTAATGGGAGTACTGACATTGAAGCCCTCCGCTGGTCTACACAGTGAACGGGTGGACTGACATTGAAGCCCTCTGCTGGTCTACACTGTGAACCGGTGTAGTTACTTTGAAGCCCTCTGCTGGTCTACACTGTGAACGGGTGTACTGATATTGAAGCCCTCCGCTGGTCTAAACTGTGAACGGGTGTACAGACATTGAAGCCCTCCGCTGGTCAACACTGTGAATGGGTGTACTGACATTGAAGCCCTCCGCTGGTCAACACTGTGAATGGGTGTACTGACATTGAAGCCCTCTGCTGGTCTACACTGTGAACGGGTGTACTGACATTGAAGCCCTCCGCTGATCTACACTGTGAACGGGTGTACTGACATTAAAGCCCTCCGCTGGTCTACACTGTGAACGGGTGTACTGACATTGAAGCCCTCTGCTGGTCTACAATGTGAACGGGTGTACTGACATTGAAGCCCTCCGCTGGTCTACACTGTGTGAATGGGTGTACTGACATTGAAGCCCTCCGCTGGTCTACACTGTGAACGGGTGTACTGACATTGAAGCCCTCCGCTGGTCAACACTGTGAACGGGTGTACAGACATTGAAGCCCTCCGCTGGTCTACACAGTGAATGGGTGTACTGACATTGAAGCCCTCCGCTGGTCTACACTGTGAACGGGTGTACAGACATTGAAGCCCTCCGCTGGTTAACACTGTGAACGGGTGTACTGACATTGAAGCCCTCCGCTGGTCTACACTGTGTGAATGGGTGTACTGACATTGAAGCCCTCCGCTGGTCTACACTGTGTGAACGGGTGTACTGACATTGAAGCCCTCCGCTGGTCAACACTGTGTGAACGGGTGTACTGACATTGAAGCCCTCCGCTGGTCTACACTGTGAACGGGTGTACTGACATTGAAGCCCTCCGCTGGTCTACACTGTGAACGGGTGTACTGACATTGAAGCCCTCCGCTGGTCTACACTGTGAACGGGTGTACTGACATTGAAGCCCTCCGCTGGTCTACACTGTGAGAACGGGTGTACTCACATTGAAGCCCTCCGCTGGTCTACACTGTGAATGGGTGTACTGACATTGAAGCCCTCCGCTGGTCTACACTGTGAACGGGTGTACTGCATTTGAAGCCCTCCGCTGGTCAACACTGTGAACGGGAGTACTGACATTGAAGCCCTCCGCTGGTCTACACTGTGTGAACGGGTGTACTGACATTGAAGCCCTCCGCCGGTCTATACTGTGAACGGCTGTACTGACATTGAAGCCCTCCGCTAGTCAACACTGTGTGAATGGGTGTACTGACATTGAAGCCCTCCGCTGGTCTACAATGTGTGAATGGGTGTACTGACATTGAAGCACTCCGCTGGTCTACACTATGAACGGGTGTACTGACATTGAAGCCCACCGCTGGTCTACACTGTGAATGGGTGTACTGACATTGAAGCCCTCCGCTGGTCTACACTGTGAACGGGTGTATTGACATTGAAGACCTCCTCTGGTCTACACTGTGTGAACGGGTGTACTGACATTGAAGCCCTCCGCTGGTCTACACTGTGTGAACGGGTGTACTGCATTTGAAGCCCTCCGCTG
The DNA here is from genome assembly GCF_030144855.1 of Hypanus sabinus. NCBI lineage: Eukaryota > Metazoa > Chordata > Chondrichthyes > Myliobatiformes > Dasyatidae > Hypanus > Hypanus sabinus. The sequence continues at coordinate 585,575 of NW_026779037.1, forward strand.
GTCTACACTGTGAACGGGTGTACTGACATTGAAGCCCTCCGCTGGTCTACACTGTGAGAACGGGTGTACTGACATTGAAGCCCTCCGCTGGTCTACACTGTGAATGGGTGTACTGACATTGAAGCCCTCCGCTGGTCTACACTGTGAACGGGTGTACTGCATTTGAAGCCCTCCGGTGGTCAACACTGTGAACGGGAGTACTGACATTGAAGCCCTCCGCTGGTCTACACTGTGTGAACGGGTGTACTGACATTGAAGCCCTCCGCTGGTCTATACTGTGAACGGGTGTACTGACATTGAAGCCCTCCGCTGGTCTACACTGTGAACGGGTGTACTGACATTGAAGCCCTCCGCTGGTCTACACTGTGTGAACGGGTGTACTGCATTTAAAGCCCTCCGCTGGTCTACACTGTGAACGGGTGTACTGACATTGAAGCCCTCCGCTGGTCTACACTGTGAGAACGGGTGTACTCACATTGAAGCCCTCCGCTGGTCTACACTGTGAATGGGTGTACTGACATTGAAGCCCTCCGCTGGTCTGCACTGTGAACGGGTGTACTGCATTTGAAGCCCTCCGCTGGTCAACACTGTGAACGGGAGTACTGACATTGAAGCCCTCCGCTGGTCTACACTGTGTGAACGGGTGTACTGACATTGAAGCCCTCCGCTGGTCTATACTGTGAACGGGTGTACTGACATTGAAGCCCTCCGCTAGTCAACACTGAGTGAATGGGTGTACTGACATTGAAGCCCTCCGCTGGTCTACACTATGAACGGGTGTACTGACATTGAAGCCCTCCGCTGGTCTACACTGTGAATAGGTGTACTGACATTGAAGCCCTCCGCTGGTCTACACTGTGTGAATGGGTGTACTGACATTGAAGCACTCCGCTGGTCTACACTATGAACGGGTGTACTGACATTGAAGCCCTCCGCTGGTCTACACTGTGAATAGGTGTACTGACATTGAAGCCCTCCGCTGGTCTACACTGTGAACGGGTGTACTGACATTGAAGACCTCCGCTGGTCTACACTGTGAACGGGTGTACTGACATTGAAGCCCTCCGCTGGTCTACACTGTGAACGGGTGTACTGACATTGAAGCCCTCTGCTGGTCTACACTGTGTGAAAGGGAGTACTGACATTGAAGCCCTCCGCTGGTCTACACTGTGAACGGGTGTACTGAGATTGAAGCCCTCCGCTGGTCTACACTGTGAACGGGTGTACTGACATTGAAGCCCTCCGCTGGTCTACACTGTGAACGGGTGTACTGAGATTGAAGCCCTCCGCTGGTCTACACTGTGTGAACGGGTGTACTGACATTGAAGCCCTCCGCTGGTCTACACTGTGTTAATGGGAGTACTGACATTGAAGCCCTCCGCTGGTCTACACAGTGAACGGGTGTACTGACATTGAAGCCCTCCGCTGGTCTACACTTTGAGATCGGGTGTACTGACATTGAAGCGGCCTCTGGTCTACACTGTGTGAACGGGTGTACTGACATTGAAGCCCTCCGCTGGTCTACACTGTGAACGTGTGTACTGAGATTGAAGCCCTCCGCTGGTCTACACTGTGTGAACGGGTGTACTGACATTGAAGCCCTCCGCTGGTCTACACTGTGTTAATGGGAGTACTGACATTGAAGCCCTCCGCTGGTCTACACAGTGAACGGGTGTACTGACATTGAAGCCCTCTTCTGGTCTACACTGTGAACGGGTGTAGTTACTTTGAAGCCCTCTGCTGGTCTACACTGTGAACGGGTGTACTGATATTGAAGCCCTCCGCTGGTCTAAACTGTGAACGGGTGTACAGACATTGAAGCCCACCGCTGGTCAACACTGTGAATGGGTGTACTGACATTGAAGCCCTCCGCTGGTCAACACTGTGAATGGGTGTACTGACATTGAAGCCCTCTGCTGGTCTACACTGTGAACGGGTGTACTGACATTGAAGCCCTCCGCTGGTCTACACTGTGAACGGGTGTACTGACATTGAAGCCCTCCGCTGGTCTACACTGTGAACGGGTGTACTGACATTGAAGCCCTCTGCTGGTCTACAATGTGAACGGGTGTACTGACATTGAAGCCCTCCGCTGGTCTACACTGTGTGAATGGGAGTACTGACATTGAAGCCCTCCGCTGGTCTACACTGTGAACGGGTGTACTGACATTGAAGCCCTCCGCTGGTCTACACAGTGAATGGGTGTACTGACATTGAAGCCCTCCGCTGGTCTACACTGTGAACGGGTGTACTGACATTGAAGCCCTCCGCTGGTTAACACTGTGAACGGGTGTACTGACATTGAAGCCCTCCGCTGGTCTACACTGTGTGAATGGGTGTACTGACATTGAAGCCCTCTGCTGGTCTACACTGTGAACGGGTGTACTGACATTGAAGTCCTCCGCTGGTCTACACTGTGTGAACGGGTGTACTGACATTGAAGCCCTCCGCTGGTCAACACTGTTTGAACGGGTGTACTGACATTGAAGCCCTCCGCTGGTCTACACTGTGAACGGGTGTACTGACATTGAAGCCCTCCGCTGGTCTACACTGTGAACGGGTGTACTGACATTGAAGCCCTCCGCTGGTCTACACTTTGAGATCGGGTGTACTGACATTGAAGCGTCCTCTGGTCTACACTGTGTGAACGGGTGTACTGACATTGAAGCCCTCCGCTGGTCTACACTGTGTGAACGGGTGTACTGCATTTGAAGCCCTCCGCTGGTCTACACTGTGAACGGGTGTACTGACATTGAAGCCCTCCGCTGGTCTACACTGTGAGAACGGGTGTACTCACATTGAAGCCCTCCGCTGGTCTACACTGTGAATGGGTGTACTGATATTGAAGCCCTCCGCTGGTCTACACTGTGAACGGGTGTACTGCATTTGAAGCCCTCCGCTGGTCAACACTGTGAACGGGAGTACTGACATTGAAGCCCTCCGCTGGTCTACACTGTGTGAACGGGTGTACTGACATTGAAGCCCTCCGCCGGTCTATACTGTGAACGGCTGTACTCACATTGAAGCCCTCCGCTAGTCAACACTGTGTGAATGGGTGTACTGACATTGAAGCCCTCCGCTGGTCTACACTGTGTGAATGGGTGTACTGACATTGAAGCACTCCGCTGGTCTACACTATGAACGGGTGTACTGACATTGAAGCCCACCGCTGGTCTACACTGTGAATGGGTGTACTGACATTGAAGCCCTCCGCTGGTCTACACTGTGAACGGGTGTATTGACATTGAAGACCTCCTCTGGTCTACACTGTGTGAACGGGTGTACTGACATTGAAGCCCTCCGCTGGTCTACACTGTGTGAACGGGTGTACTGCATTTGAAGCCCTCCGCTGGTCTACCCTGTGAACGGGTGTACTGACATTGAAGCCCTCCGCTGGTCTACACTGTGAGAACGGGTGTACTGACATTGAAGCCCTCCGCTGGTCTACACTGTGAATGGGTGTACTGACATTGAAGCCCTCCGCTGGTCTACACTGTGAACGGGTGTACTGCATTTGAAGCCCTCCGGTGGTCAACACTGTGAACGGGAGTACTGACATTGAAGCCCTCCGCTGGTCTACACTGTGTGAACGGGTGTACTGACATTGAAGCCCTCCGCTGGTCTATACTGTGAACGGGTGTACTGACATTGAAGCCCTCCGCTAGTCAACATTGTGTGAATGGGTGTACTGACATTGAAGCCCTCCGCTGGTCTACACTGTGTGAATGGGTGTACTGACATTGAAGCACTCCGCTGGTCTACACTATGAACGGGTGTACTGACATTGAAGCCCTCCGCTGGTCTACACTGTGAATGGGTGTACTGACATTGAAGCCCTCCGCTGGTCTACACTGTGAACGGGTGTACTGACATTGAAGACCTCCGCTGGTCTACACTGTGAACGGGTGTACTGACATTGAAGCCCTCCGCTGGTCTACACTGTGAACGGGTGTACTGACATTGAAGCCCTCTGCTGGTCTACACTGTGTGAAAGGGAGTACTGTCATTGAAGCCCTCCGCTGGTCTACACTGTGAACGGGTGTACTGAGATTGAAGCCCTCCGCTGGTCTACACTGTGTGAATGGGTGTACTGACATTGAAGCCCTCCGCTGGTCTACACTGTGAATGGGTGTATTGACATTGAAGCCCTCTGCTGGTCTACACTGTGAACGGGTGTACTGACATTGAAGCCCTCCGCTGGTCTACACTGTGAACGGGTGTACTGAGATTGAAGCCCTCCGCTGGTCTACACTGTGTGAACGGGTGTACTGACATTGAAGCCCTCCGCTGGTCTACACTGTGAACGGGTGTACTGACATTGAAGCCCTCTGCTGGTCTACACTGTGAACGGGTGTAGTTACTTTGAAGCCCTCTGCTGGTCTACACTGTGAACGGGTGTACTGATATTGAAGCCCTCCGCTGGTCTAAACTGTGAACGGGTGTACAGACATTGAAGCCCTCCGCTGGTCAACACTGTGAATGGGTGTACTGACATTGAAGCCCTCCGCTGGTCAACACTGTGAATGGGTGTACTGACATTGAAGCCCTCTGCTGGTCTACACTGTGAACGGATGTACTGCATTTGAAGCCCTCCGCTGGTCTACACTGTGAACGGGTGTACTGACATTGAAGCCCTCCGCTGGTCTACACTGTGAGAACGGGTGTACTCACATTGAAGCCCTCCGCTGGTCTACACTGTGAATGGGTGTACTGATATTGAAGCCCTCCGCTGGTCTACACTGTGAACGGGTGTACTGCATTTGAAGCCCTCCGCTGGTCAACACTGTGAACGGGAGTACTGACATTGAAGCCCTCCGCTGGTCTACACTGTGTGAACGGGTGTACTGACATTGAAGCCCTCCGCCGGTCTATACTGTGAACGGGTGTATTGACATTGAAGACCTCCTCTGGTCTACACTGTGTGAACGGGTGTACTGACATTGAAGCCCTCCGCTGGTCTACACTGTGTGAACGGGTGTACTGCATTTGAAGCCCTCCGCTGGTCTACACTGTGAACGGGTGTACTGACATTGAAGCCCTCCGCTGGTCTACACTGTGAGAACGGGTGTACTGACATTGAAGCCCTCCGCTGGTCTACACTGTGAATGGGTGTACTGACATTGAAGCCCTCCGCTGGTCTACACTGTGAACGGGTGTACTGCATTTGAAGCCCTCCGGTGGTCAACACTGTGAACGGGAGTACTGACATTGAAGCCCTCCGCTGGTCTACACTGTGTGAACGGGTGTACTGACATTGAAGCCCTCCGCTGGTCTATACTGTGAACGGGTGTACTGACATTGAAGCCCTCCGCTAGTCAACATTGTGTGAATGGGTGTACTGACATTGAAGCCCTCCGCTGGTCTACACTGTGTGAATGGGTGTACTGTCATTGAAGCACTCCGCTGGTCTACACTATGAACGGGTGTACTGACATTGAAGCCCTCCGCTGGTCTACACTGTGAATGGGTGTACTGACATTGAAGCCCTCCGCTGGTCTACACTGTGAACGGGTGTACTGACATTGAAGACCTCCGCTGGTCTACACTGTGAACGGGTGTACTGACATTGAAGCCCTCCGCTGGTCTACACTGTGAACGGGTGTACTGACATTGAAGCCCTCTGCTGGTCTACACTGTGTGAAAGGGAGTACTGTCATTGAAGCCCTCCGCTGGTCTACACTGTGAACGGGTGTACTGAGATTGAAGCCCTCCGCTGGTCTACACTGTGTGAATGGGTGTACTGACATTGAAGCCCTCCGCTGGTCTACACTGTGAATGGGTGTATTGACATTGAAGCCCTCTGCTGGTCTGCACTGTGAACGGGTGTACTGACATTTAAGCCCTCCGCTGGTCTACACTGTGAACGGGTGTACTGAGATTGAAGCCCTCCGCTGGTCTACACTGTGTGAACGGGTGTACTGACATTGAAGCCCTCCGCTGGTCTACACTGTGTTAATGGGAGTACTGACATTGAAGCCCTCCGCTGGTCTACACAGTGAACGGGTGTACTGACATTGAAGCCCTCTGCTGGTCTACACTGTGAACGGGTGTAGTTACTTTGAAGCCCTCTGCTGGTCTACACTGTGAACGGGTGTACTGATATTGAAGCCCTCCGCTGGTCTAAACTGTGAACGGGTGTACAGACATTGAAGCCCTCCGCTGGTCAACACTGTGAATGGGTGTACTGACATTGAAGCCCTCCGCTGGTCAACACTGTGAATGGGTGTACTGACATTGAAGCCCTCTGCTGGTCTACACTGTGAACGGATGTACTGCATTTGAAGCCCTCCGCTGGTCTACACTGTGAACGGGTGTACTGACATTGAAGCCCTCCGCTGGTCTACACTGTGAGAACGGGTGTACTCACATTGAAGCCCTCCGCTGGTCTACACTGTGAATGGGTGTACTGATATTGAAGCCCTCCGCTGGTCTACACTGTGAACGGGTGTACTGCATTTGAAGCCCTCCGCTGGTCAACACTGTGAACGGGAGTACTGACATTGAAGCCCTCCGTTGGTCTACACTGTGTGAACGGGTGTACTGACATTGAAGCCCTCCGCCGGTCTATACTGTGAACGGGTGTATTGACATTGAAGACCTCCTCTGGTCTACACTGTGTGAACGGGTGTACTGACATTGAAGCCCTCCGCTGGTCTACTCTGTGTGAACGGGTGTACTGCATTTGAAGCCCTCCGCTGGTCTACACTGTGAACGGGTGTACTGACATTGAAGCCCTCCGCTGGTCTACACTGTGAGAACGGGTGTACTGACATTGAAGCCCTCCGCTGGTCTACACTGTGAATGGGTGTACTGACATTGAAGCCCTCCGCTGGTCTACACTGTGAACGGGTGTACTGCATTTGAAGCCCTCCGGTGGTCAACACTGTGAACGGGAGTACTGACATTGAAGCCCTCCGCTGGTCTACACTGTGTGAACGGGTGTACTGACATTGAAGCCCTCCGCTGGTCTATACTGTGAACGGGTGTACTGAAATTGAAGCCCTCCGCTAGTCAACACTGTGTGAATGGGTGTACTGACATTGAAGCCCTCCGCTGGTCTACACTGTGTGAATGGGTGTACTGACATTGAAGCACTCCGCTGGTCTACACTATGAACGGGTGTACTGACATTGAAGCCCTCCGCTGGTCTACACTGTGAATGGGTGTACTGACATTGAAGCCCTCCGCTGGTCTACACTGTGAACGGGTGTACTGACATTGAAGACCTCCGCTGGTCTACACTGTGAACGGGTGTACTGACATTGAAGCCCTCCGCTGGTCTACACTGTGAACGGGTGTACTGACATTGAAGCCCTCTGCTGGTCTACACTGTGTGAAAGGGAGTACGGACATTGAAGCCCTCCGCTGGTCTACACTGTGAACGGGTGTACTGAGATTGAAGCCCTCCGCTGGTCTACACTGTGTGAATGGGTGTACTGACATTGAAGCCCTCCGCTGGTCTACACTGTGAATGGGTGTATTGACATTGAAGCCCTCTGCTGGTCTACACTGTGAACGGGTGTACTGACATTGAAGCCCTCCGCTGGTCTACACTGTGAACGGGTGTACTGAGATTGAAGCCCTCCGCTGGTCTACACTGTGTGAACGGGTGTACTGACATTGAAGCCCTCCGCTGGTCTACACTGTGTTAATGGGAGTACTGACATTGAAGCCCTCCGCTGGTCTACACAGTGAACGGGTGTACTGACATTGAAGCCCTCAGCTGGTCTACACTGTGAACGGGTGTAGTTACTTTGAAGCCCTCTGCTGGTCTACACTGTGAACGGGTGTACTGATATTGAAGCCCTCCGCTGGTCTAAACTGTGAACGGGTGTACAGACATTGAAGCCCTCCGCTGGTTAACACTGTGAATGGGTGTACTGACATTGAAGCCCTCCGCTGGTCAACACTGTGAATGGGTGTACTGACATTGAAGCCCTCTGCTGGTCTACACTGTGAACGGGTGTACTGACATTGAAGCCCTCCGCTGGTCTACACTGTGAACGGGTGTACTGACATTGAAGCCCTCCGCTGGTCTACACTGTGAACGGGTGTACTGACATTGAAGCCCTCTGCTGGTCTACAATGTGAACGTGTGTACTGACATTGAAGCCCTCCGCTGGTCTACACTGTGTGAACGGGTATACTGACATTGAAGCCCTCCGCTGGTCAACACTGTGTGAACGGGTGTACTGACATTGAAGCCCTCCGCTGGTCTACACTGTGAACGGGTGTACTGACATTGAAGCCCTCCGCTGGTCTACACTGTGTGAATGGGTGTACTGACATTGAAGCCCTCCTCTGGTCTACACTGTGTGAACGGGTGTACTGACTTTGAAGCCCTCCGCTAGTCTTCACTGTGTGATCGGGTGTACTGCATTTGAAGCCCTCCGCTGGTCTACACTGTGAACGGGTGTACTGACATTGAAGCCCTCCGCTGGTCTACACTGTGAGAACGGGTGTACTGACATTGAAGCCCTCCGCTGGTCTACACTGTGAATGGGTGTACTGACATTGAAGCCCTCCGCTGGTCTACACTGTGAACGAGTGTACTGCATTTGAAGCCCTCCGCTGGTCAACACTGTGAACGGGTGTACTGACATTGAAGCCCTCCGCTGGTCTACACTGTGTGAACGGGTGTACTGACATTGAAGCCCTCCGCTGGTCTATACTGTGAACGGGTGTACTGACATTGAAGCCCTCCGCTAGTCAACACTGTGTGAATGGGTGTACTGACATTGAAGCCCTCCGGTGGTCTACACTGTGTGAATGGGTGTACTGACATTGAAGCCCTCCGCTGGTCTACACTATGAATGGGTGTACTGACATTGAAGCCCTCCTCTGGTCAACACTGTGAACGGGTGTACTGACATTGAAGCCCTCCGCTGGTCTACACTGTGAACGGGTGTACTGACATTGAAGCCCTCCGCTGGTCTACACTGTGAATGGGTGTACTGACATTGAAGCCCTCCGCTGGTCTACACTGTGAATGGCTGTACTGACATTGAAGCCCTCCGCTGGTCTACACTGTGAACGGGTGTACTGACATTGAAGCCCTCCGCTGGTCAACACTGTGAACGGGTGTACTGACATTGAAGCCCTCCGCTGGTCAACACTGTGAACGGGTGTACTGACATTGAAGCCCTCCGCTGGTCAACACTGTGAACGGGTGTACTGACATTAAAGCCCTCCGCTGTTCTACACTGTGAATGGGTGTACTGACATTGAAGCCCTCCGCTGGTCTACACTGTGAATGGCTGTACTGACATTGAAGCCCTCCGCTGGTCTACACTGTGAACGGGTGTACTGACTTTGAAGCCCTCCGCTGGTCAACACTGTGAACGGGTGTACTGACATTGAAGCCCTCCGCTGGTCAACACTGTGTGAATGGGTGTACTGACATTGAAGCCGTCCGCTGGACAACACTGTGAACGGGTGTACTGACATTGAAGCCCTCCACTGGTCTACACTGTGAACGGTTGTACTGACATTGAAGCCCTCCGCTGGTCAACACTGTGTGAATGGGTGTACTGACATTGAAGCCCTCCGCTGGTCTACACTGTGTGAATGGGTGTACTGACATTGAAGCCCTCCGCTGGTCAACACTGTGAACGGGTGTACTGACATTGAAGCCCTCCGCTGGTCTACACTGTGTGAATGGGTGTACTGACATTGAAGCCCTCCGCTGGTCTACACTGTGAACGGGTGTACTGACATTGAAGCCCTCTGCTGGTCTACACTGTGAACGGGTGTACTGACATTGAAGCCCTCCGCTGGTCTACACTCTGAACGGTTGTACTGACATTGAAGCCCTCCGCTGGTATACACTGTGAACGGGTGTACTGACATTGAAGCCCTCCGCTGGTCTACACTGTGTGAACGGGTGTACTGACATTGAAGCCCTCCGCTGGTCTACACTGTGAACGGGTATACTGACATTGAAGCCCTCCTCTGGTCAACACTGTGTGAACGGGTGTACTGACATTGAAGCCCTCCGCTGGTCTACACTGTGAACGGGTGTACTGACATTGAAGCCCTCCGCTGGTCTACACTGTGAACGTGTGTACTAACATTGAAGCCATCCGCTGGTCTACACTGTGAATGGGTGTACTGACATTGAAGCCCTCCGCTGGTCTACACTGTGAACGGGTGTACTGACATTGAAGCCCTCCGCTGGTCTACACTGTGAACGGGTGTACTGACATTGAAGCCCTACGCTGGTCTACACTGTGTGAAGGGGTGTACTGACATTGAAGCCCTCCGCTGGTCTACACTGTGAACGGTTGTATTGACATTGAAGCCCTCCGCAGGTCTGCACTGTGAACGGGTGTACTGACATTGAAGCCCTCCGCAGTTCTGCACTGTGAACGGGTGTACTGACATTGAAGCCCTCCGCTGGTCTGCACTGTGTGAACGGGTGTACTGACATCGAAGCCCTCCGCAGGTCTGCACTGTGAACGGGTGTACTGACATTGAAGCCCTCCGCAGGTCTGCACTGTGAACGGGTGTACTGACATTGAAGCCCTCCGCTGGTCTGCACTGTGTGAACGGGTGTACTGACATCGAAGCCCTCCGCTGGTCTACACTGTGAACGGGTGTACTGACATCCAAACCCTCCGCTGGTCTACACTGTGAACGGGTGTACTGACATCGAAGCCCTCTGCTGGTCTACACTGTGAACGGGTGTACTGCATTTGAAGCCCTCCGCTGGTCAACACTGTGAACGGGTGTACTGACATTGAAGCCCTCCGCTGTTCAACAATGTGAACGGGTGTACTAACATTGAAGCCCTCTGTGGTCTACACTGTGAACGGGTGTACTGACATTGAAGTTCTCTGCTGGTCTACACTGTGAACGGGTGTACTGACATTGAATCCCTCCGCTTGTCTTCACTGTGTGAATTGGTGTACTGACATTGAAGCCCTCCGCTGGTCTACACTGTGAACGGTTGTACTGACATTGAAGCCCTCCGCAGGTCTACACTGTGAACGGGTGTACTGACATTGAAGCCCTCCGCTGGTCTACACTGTGAACGGGTGTACTGACATTGAAGCCCTCTGCTGGTCTACTCTGTGGGAACGGGTGTACTGACATTGAAGCCCTCCGCTGGTCTACACTGTGAACGGGTGTACTGACATTGAAGCCCTCCGCTGGTCTACACTGTGAACGGGTGTACTGACATTGAAGCCCTCCGCTGGTCTACACTGTGAACGGGTGTACTGACAGTGAAGCCCTCTGCTGATCTACTCTGTGGGAACGGTTGTACTGACATTGAAGCCCTCCGCTGGTCTACACTGTGAACGGGTGTACTGACATTGAAGCCCTCCGCTGGTCAACACTGTGAACGGGTGTACTGACATTGAAGCCCTCCGCTGGTCTACACTGTGTGAATGGGTGTACTAACATTGAAGCCCTGCGCTGGTCTACACTGTGAACGGGTGTACTGACATTGAAGCCCTCTGCTGGTCTACTCTGTGGGAACGGTTGTACTGACATTGAAGCCCTCCGCTGGTCTACTCTGTGGGAATGGGTGTACTGACATTGAAGCCCTCCGCTGGTCTACACTGTGAACGGTTGTACTGACATTGAAGCCCTCCGCAGGTCTGCACTGTGAACGGGTGTACTGACATTGAAGCCCTCCGCAGGTCTGCACTGTGAACGGGTGTACTGTCATTGAAGCCCTCCGCTGGTCTGCACTGTGTGAACGGGTGTACTGACATTGAAGCCCTTCGCTGGTCTACACTGTGAACGGGTGTACTGACATTGAAGCCCTCCGCTGGTCTACACTGTGAACGGGTGTACTGACATTGAAGCCCTCTGCTGGTCAACACTGTGAACGGGTGTACTGCATTTGAAGCCCTCCGCTGGTCAACACTGTGAACGGGTGTACTGACATTGAAGCCCTCCTCTGGTCAACAATGTGAACGGGTGTACTGAAATTGAAGCCCTCTGCTGGTCTACACTGTGAACGGGTGTACTGACATTGAAGCCCTCTGCTGGTCAACACTGTGAACGGGTGTACTGACATTGAAGCCCTCCGCTGGTCTACACTGTGTGAATGGGTGTACTGACATTGAAGCCCTCCGCTGGTCTACAATGTGAACGGGTGTACTGACATTGAAGCCCTCCTCTAGTCTACACTGTGAACGGGTGTACTGACATTGAAGCCCTCCGCTGGTCAACACTGTGAACGGGTGTACTGACATTGAAGCCCTCCGCTGGTCTACACTGTGTGAATGGGTGTACTGACATTGAAGCTCTCCGCTGGTCTACACTGTGAACGGGTGAACTGACATTGAAGCCCTCCGCTGGTCTACACTGTGAATGGGTGTACTGACATTGAAGCCCTCCGCTGGTCTACACTGTGAACGGGTGTACTGACATTGAAGCCCTCCGCTGGTCTACACTGTGAACGGGTGTACTGACATTGAAGCCCTCTGCTGGTCTACTCTGTGGGAACGGGTGTACTGACATTGAAGCCCTCCGCTGGTCTACACTGTGAACGGGTGTACTGACATTGAAGCCCTCCGCTGGTCTACACTGTGAACGGGTGTACTGACATTGAAGCCCTCCGCTGGTCTACACTGTGAACGGGTGTACTGACAGTGAAGCCCTCTGCTGGTCTACTCTGTGGGAACGGTTGTACTGACATTGAAGCCCTCCGCTGGTCTACACTGTGAACGGGTGTACTGACATTGAAGCCCTCCGCTGGTCAACACTGTGAACGGGTGTACTGACATTGAAGCCCTCCGCTGGTCTATACTGTGAACGGGTGTACTGACATTGAAGCCCTCCGCTAGTCAACACTGTGTGAATGGGTGTACTGACATTGAAGCCCTCCGGTGGTCTACACTGTGTGAATGGGTGTACTGACATTGAAGCCCTCCGCTGGTCTACACTATGAATGGGTGTACTGACATTGAAGCCCTCCTCTGGTCAACACTGTGAACGGGTGTACTGACATTGAAGCCCTCCGCTGGTCAACACTGTGAACGGGTGTACTGACATTGAAGCCCTCCGCTGGTCTACACTGTGAATGGGTGTACTGACATTGAAGCCCTCCGCTGGTCTACACTGTGAATGGCTGTACTGACATTGAAGCCCTCCGCTGGTCTACACTGTGAACGGGTGTACTGACATTGAAGCCCTCCGCTGGTCAACACTGTGAACGGGTGTACTGACATTGAAGCCCTCCGCTGGTCAACACTGTGAACGGGTGTACTGACATTGAAGCCCTCCGCTGGTCAACACTGTGAACGGGTGTACTGACATTAAAGCCCTCCGCTGTTCTACACTGTGAATGGGTGTACTGACATTGAAGCCCTCCGCTGGTCTACACTGTGAATGGCTGTACTGACATTGAAGCCCTCCGCTGGTCTAGACTGTGAACGGGTGTACTGACTTTGAAGCCCTCCGCTGGTCAACACTGTGAACGGGTGTACTGACATTGAAGCCCTCCGCTGGTCAACACTGTGTGAATGGGTGTACTGACATTGAAGCCGTCCGCTGGTCAACACTGTGAACGGGTGTACTGACATTGAAGCCCTCCACTGGTCTACACTGTGAACGGTTGTACTGACATTGAAGCCCTCCGCTGGTCAACACTGTGTGAATGGGTGTACTGACATTGAAGCCCTCCGCTGGTCTACACTGTGTGAATGGGTGTACTGACATTGAAGCCCTCCGCTGGTCAACACTGTGAACGGTTGTACTGACATTGAAGCCCTCCGCTGGTCTACACTGTGTGAATGGGTGTACTGACATTGAAGCCCTCCGCTGGTCTACACTGTGAACGGGTGTACTGACATTGAAGCCCTCTGCTGGTCTACACTGTGAACGGGTGTACTGACATTGAAGCCCTCCGCTGGTCTACACTCTGAACGGTTGTACTGACATTGAAGCCCTCCGCTGGTATACACTGTGAACGGGTGTACTGACATTGAAGCCCTCCGCTGGTCTACACTGTGTGAACGGGTGTACTGACATTGAAGCCCTCCGCTGGTCTACACTGTGAACGGGTATACTGACATTGAAGCCCTCCTCTGGTCAACACTGTGTGAACGGGTGTACTGACATTGAAGCCCTCCGCTGGTCTACACTGTGAACGGGTGTACTGACATTGAAGCCCTCCGCTGGTCTACACTGTGAACGTGTGTACTAACATTGAAGCCATCCGCTGGTCTACACTGTGAATGGGTGTACTGACATTGAAGCCCTCCGCTGGTCTACACTGTGAACGGGTGTACTGACATTGAAGCCCTCCGCTGGTCTACACTGTGAACGGGTGTACTGACATTGAAGCCCTACGCTGGTCTACACTGTGTGAAGGGGTGTACTGACATTGAAGCCCTCCGCTGGTCTACACTGTGAACGGTTGTATTGACATTGAAGCCCTCCGCAGGTCTGCACTGTGAACGGGTGTACTGACATTGAAGCCCTCCGCAGTTCTGCACTGTGAACGGGTGTACTGACATTGAAGCCCTCCGCTGGTCTGCACTGTGTGAACGGGTGTACTGACATCGAAGCCCTCCGCAGGTCTGCACTGTGAACGGGTGTACTGACATTGAAGCCCTCCGCAGGTCTGCACTGTGAACGGGTGTACTGACATTGAAGCCCTCCGCTGGTCTGCACTGTGTGAACGGGTGTACTGACATCGAAGCCCTCCGCTGGTCTACACTGTGAACGGGTGTACTGACATCCAAACCCTCCGCTGGTCTACACTGTGAACGGGTGTACTGACATCGAAGCCCTCTGCTGGTCTACACTGTGAACGGGTGTACTGCATTTGAAGCCCTCCGCTGGTCAACACTGTGAACGGGTGTACTGACATTGAAGCCCTCCGCTGTTCAACAATGTGAACGGGTGTACTAACATTGAAGCCCTCTGTGGTCTACACTGTGAACGGGTGTACTGACATTGAAGTTCTCTGCTGGTCTACACTGTGAACGGGTGTACTGACATTGAAGCCCTCCGCTTGTCTTCACTGTGTGAATTGGTGTACTGACATTGAAGCCCTCCGCTGGTCTACACTGTGAACGGTTGTACTGACATTGAAGCCCTCCGCAGGTCTACACTGTGAACGGGTGTACTGACATTGAAGCCCTCCGCTGGTCTACACTGTGAACGGGTGTACTGACATTGAAGCCCTCTGCTGGTCTACTCTGTGGGAACGGGTGTACTGACATTGAAGCCCTCCGCTGGTCTACACTGTGAACGGGTGTACTGACATTGAAGCCCTCCGCTGGTCTACACTGTGAACGGGTGTACTGACATTGAAGCCCTCCGCTGGTCTACACTGTGAACGGGTGTACTGACAGTGAAGCCCTCTGCTGATCTACTCTGTGGGAACGGTTGTACTGACATTGAAGCCCTCCGCTAGTCTACACTGTGAACGGGTGTACTGACATTGAAGCCCTCCGCTGGTCAACACTGTGAACGGGTGTACTGACATTGAAGCCCTCCGCTGGTCTACACTGTGTGAATGGGTGTACTAACATTGAAGCCCTGCGCTGGTCTACACTGTGAACGGGTGTACTGACATTGAAGCCCTCTGCTGGTCTACTCTGTGGGAACGGTTGTACTGACATTGAAGCCCTCCGCTGGTCTACTCTGTGGGAATGGGTGTACTGACATTGAAGCCCTCCGCTGGTCTACACTGTGAACGGTTGTACTGACATTGAAGCCCTCCGCAGGTCTGCACTGTGAACGGGTGTACTGACATTGAAGCCCTCCGCAGGTCTGCACTGTGAACGGGTGTACTGTCATTGAAGCCCTCCGCTGGTCTGCACTGTGTGAACGGGTGTACTGACATTGAAGCCCTTCGCTGGTCTACACTGTGAACGGGTGTACTGACATTGAAGCCCTCCGCTGGTCTACACTGTGAACGGGTGTACTGACATTGAAGTCCTCTGCTGGTCAACACTGTGAACGGGTGTACTGCATTTGAAGCCCTCCGCTGGTCAACACTGTGAACGGGTGTACTGACATTGAAGCCCTCCTCTGGTCAACAATGTGAACGGGTGTACTGACATTGAAGCCCTCTGCTGGTCTACACTGTGAACGGGTGTACTGACATTGAAGCCCTCTGCTGGTCAACACTGTGAACGGGTGTACTGACATTGAAGCCCTCCGCTGGTCTACACTGTGTGAATGGGTGTACTGACATTGAAGCCCTCCGCTGGTCTACAATGTGAACGGGTGTACTGACATTGAAGCCCTCCTCTGGTCTACACTGTGAACGGGTGTACTGACATTGAAGCCCTCCGCTGGTCAACACTGTGAACGGGTGTACTGACATTGAAGCCCTCCGCTGGTCTACACTGTGTGAATGGGTGTACTGACATTGAAGCTCTCCGCTGGTCTACACTGTGAACGGGTGAACTGACATTGAAGCCCTCCGCTGGTCTACACTGTGAATGGGTGTACTGACATTGAAGCCCTCCGCTGGTCTACACTGTGAACGGGTGTACTGACATTGAAGCCCTCCGCTGGTCTACACTGTGAACGGGTGTACTGACATTGAAGCCCTCTGCTGGTCTACTCTGTGGGAACGTGTGTACTGACATTGAAGCCCTCCGCTGGTCTACACTGTGAACGGGTGTACTGACATTGAAGCCCTCCGCTGGTCTACACTGTGAACGGGTGTACTGACATTGAAGCCCTCCGCTGGTCTACACTGTGAACGGGTGTACTGACAGTGAAGCCCTCTGCTGGTCTACACTGTGGGAACGGTTGTACTGACATTGAAGCCCTCCGCTGGTCTACACTGTGAACGGGTGTACTGACATTGAAGCCCTCCGCTGGTCAACACTGTGAACGGGTGTACTGACATTGAAGCCCTCCGCTGGTCTACACTGTGTGAATGGGTGTACTGACATTGAAGCCCTGCGCTGGTCTACACTGTGAACGGGTGTACTGACATTGAAGCCCTCTGCTGGTCTACTCTGTGGGAACGGTTGTACTGACATTGAAGCCCTCCGCTGGTCTACTCTGTGGGAATGGGTGTACTGATATTGAAGCCCTCCGCTGGTCTACACTGTGAACGGTTGTACTGACATTGAAGCCCTCCGCAGGTCTGCACTGTGAACGGGTGTACTGACATTGAAGCCCTCCGCAGGTCTGCACTGTGAACGGGTGTACTGTCATTGAAGCCCTCCGCTGGTCTGCACTGTGTGAACGGGTGTACTGACATTGAAGCCCTTCGCTGGTCTACACTGTGAACGGGTGTACTGACATTGAAGCCCTCCGCTGGTCTACACTGTGAACGGGTGTACTGACATTGAAGCCCTCTGCTGGTCAACACTGTGAACGGGTGTACTGCATTTGAAGCCCTCCGCTGGTCAACACTGTGAACGGGTGTACTGACATTGAAGCCCTCCGCTGGTCAACAATGTGAACGGGTGTACTGACATTGAAGCCCTCTGCTGGTCTACACTGTGAACGGGTGTACTGACATTGAAGCCCTCTGCTGGTCAACACTGTGAACGGGTGTACTGACATTGAAGCCCTCTGCTGGTCTACTCTGTGGGAACGGTTGTACTGACATTGAAGCCCTCCGCTGGTCTACACTGTGAACGGGTGTACTGACATTGAAGCCCTCCGCTGGTCAACACTGTGAACGGGTGTACTGACATTGAAGCCCTCCGCTGGTCTACACTGTGTGAATGGGTGTACTGACATTGAAGCCCTGCGCTGGTCTACACTGTGAACGGGTGTACTGACTTTGAAGCCCTCTGCTGGTCTACTCTGTGGGAACGGTTGTACTGACATTGAAGCCCACTACTCTGTGGGAATGGGTGTACTGATATTGAAGCCCTCCGCTGGTCTACACTGTGAACGGTTGTACTGACATTGAAGCCCTCCGCAGGTCTGCACTGTGAACGGGTGTACTGACATTGAAGCCCTCCGCAGGTCTGCACTGTGAACGGGTGTACTGTCATTGAAGCCCTCCGCTGGTCTGCACTGTGTGAACGGGTGTACTGACATTGAAGCCCTTCGCTGGTCTACACTGTGAACGGGTGTACTGACATTGAAGCCCTCCGCTGGTCTACACTGTGAACGGGTGTACTGACATTGAAGCCCTCTGCTGGTCAACACTGTGAACGGGTGTACTGCATTTGAAGCCCTCCGCTGGTCAACACTGTGAACGGGTGTACTGACATTGAAGCCCTCCGCTGGTCAACAATGTGAACGGGTGTACTGACATTGAAGCCCTCTGCTGGTCTACACTGTGAACGGGTGTACTGACATTGAAGCCCTCTGCTGGTCAACACTGTGAACGGGTGTACTGACATTGAAGCCCTCCGCTGGTCTACACTGTGTGAATGGGTGTACTGACATTGAAGCCCTCCGCTGCTCTACAATGTGAACGGGTGTACTGACATTGAAGCCCTCCTCTGGTCTACACTGTGAACGGGTGTACTGACATTGAAGCCCTCCGCTGGTCAACACTGTGAACGGGTGTACTGACATTGAAGCCCTCCGCTGGTCTACACTGTGTGAATGGGTGTACTGACATTGAAGCTCTCCGCTGGTCTACACTGTGAACGGGTGAACTGACATTGAAGCCCTCCGCTGGTCTACACTGTGAATGGGTGTACTGACATTGAAGCCCTCCGCTGGTCTACACTGTGAACGGGTGTACTGACATTGAAGCCCTCCGCTGGTCTACACTGTGTGAACGGGTGTACTGACATTGAAGCCCTCCGCTGGTCTACACTGTGAACGGTGTACTGACATGAAGCCCTCCGCTGGTCTACACTGTGAATGGTTGTACTGACATTGAAGCCCTCCGCTGGTCTACACTGTGAACGGGTGTACTGACATTGAAGCCCTCCGCTGGTCTACACTGTGAACGGGTGTACAGACATTGAAGCCCTCCGCTGGTCTACACTGTGAACGGGTGTACTGACATTGAAGCCCTCCGCTGGTCTACACTGTGTGAACGGGTGTACTTACATTGAAGCCCTCCGCTGGTCTACACTGTGAACGGGTGTACTGACATTGAAGCCCTCCTCTGGTCAACACTGTGTGAACGGGTGTACTGTCATTGAAGCCCTCCGCTGGTCTACACTGTGAACGGGTGTACTGACATTGAAGCCCTCCGCTGGTCTACACTGTGAACCGGTGTACTGACATTGAAGCCCTCCGCTGGTCTACACTGTGAATGGGTGTACTGACATTGAAGCCCTCCGCTGGTCTACACTGTGAACGGGTGTACTGACATTGAAGACCTCCGCTGGTCTACACTGTGAACGGGTGTATTGACATTGAAGCCCTCCGTTGGACTACACTGTGAATGGGTGTACTGACATTGAAGCCCTCCGCTGGTCTACACTGTGAACGGGTGTACTGACATTGAAGACCTCCGCTGGTCTACACTGTGAACGGGTGTACTGACATTGAAGCCTCCGCTGGTCTACACTGTGAACGGGTGTACTGACATTGAAGCCCTCTGCTGGTCTAACACTGTGTGAATGGGTGTACTGACATTGAAGCCCTCCGCTGGTCTACACTGTGAACAGTTGTACTGACATTGAAGCTCTCCGCAGGTCTGCACTGTGAACGGGTGTACTGACATTGAAGCCCTCCGCAGGTCTGCACTGTGAACGGGTGTACTGACATTGAAGCCCTCCGCTGGTCTGCACTGTGTGAACGGGTGTACTGACATTGAAACCCTCCGCTTGTCTGCACTGTGAACGGGTGTACTGACATTGAAGCCCTCCGCTGGTCTACACTGTGAACGGGTGTACTGACATTGAAGCCCTCCGCTGGTCAACAATGTGAACGGGTGTACTGACATTGAAGCCCTCTGCTGGTCTACACTGTGAACGGGTGTACTGACATTGAAGCCCTCTGCTGGTCAACACTGTGAACGGGTGTACTGACATTGAAGCCCTCCGCTGGTCTACACTGTGTGAATGGGTGTACTGACATTGAAGCCCTCCGCTGGTCTACAATGTGAACGGGTGTACTGACATTGAAGCCCTCCTCTGGTCTACACTGTGAACGGGTGTACTGACATTGAAGCCCTCCGCTGGTCAACACTGTGAACGGGTGTACTGACATTGAAGCCCTCCGCTGGTCTACACTGTGTGAATGGGTGTACTGACATTGAAGCTCTCCGCTGGTCTACACTGTGAACGGGTGAACTGACATTGAAGCCCTCCGCTGGTCTACACTGTGAATGGGTGTACTGACATTGAAGCCCTCCGCTGGTCTACACTGTGAACGGGTGTACTGACATTGAAGCCCTCCGCTGGACTACACTGTGTGAACGGGTTGTACTGACATTGAAGCCCTCCGCTGGTCTAAACTGTGAATGGGTGTACTGACATTGAAGGCCATCCGCTGGTCTACACTGTGTGAATGGGTGTACTGACATTGAAGCCCTCCGCTGGTCTACACTGTGAACGGGTGTACTGACATTGAAGCCCTCCGCTGGTCTACACTGTGAACGGGTGTACTGACATTGAAGCCCTCCGCTGGTCTACACTGTGAATGGTTGTACTGACATTGAAGCCCTCCGCTGGTCTACACTGTGAACGGGTGTACTGACATTGAAGCCCTCCGCTGGTCTACACTGTGAACGGGTGTACAGACATTGAAGCCCTCCGCTGGTCTACACTGTGAACGGGTGTACTGACATTGAAGCCCTCCGCTGGTCTACACTGTGTGAACGGGTGTACTTACATTGAAGCCCTCCGCTGGTCTACACTGTGAACGGGTGTACTGACATTGAAGCCCTCCTCTGGTCAACACTGTGTGAACGGGTGTACTGTCATTGAAGCCCTCCGCTGGTCTACACTGTGAACGGGTGTACTGACATTGAAGCCCTCCGCTGGTCTACACTGTGAACCGGTGTACTGACATTGAAGCCCTCCGCTGGTCTACACTGTGAATGGGTGTACTGACATTGAAGCCCTCCGCTGGTCTACACTGTGAACGGGTGTACTGACATTGAAGACCTCCGCTGGTCTACACTGTGAACGGGTGTATTGACATTGAAGCCCTCCGTTGGTCTACACTGTGAATGGGTGTACTGACATTGAAGCCCTCCGCTGGTCTACACTGTGAACGGGTGTACTGACATTGAAGACCTCCGCTGGTCTACACTGTGAACGGGTGTACTGACATTGAAGCCCTCCGCTGGTCTACACTGTGAACGGGTGTACTGACATTGAAGCCCTCTGCTGGTCTACACTGTGTGAATGGGTGTACTGACATTGAAGCCCTCCGCTGGTCTACACTGTGAACAGTTGTACTGACATTGAAGCTCTCCGCAGGTCTGCACTGTGAACGGGTGTACTGACATTGAAGCCCTCCGCAGGTCTGCACTGTGAACGGGTGTACTGACATTGAAGCCCTCCGCTGGTCTGCACTGTGTGAACGGGTGTACTGACATTGAAACCCTCCGCTTGTCTGCACTGTGAACGGGTGTACTGACATTGAAGCCCTCCGCTGGTCTACACTGTGAACGGGTGTACTGACATTGAAGCCCTCCGCTGGTCTACACTGTGAACGGGTGTACTGACATCGAAGCCCTCTGCTGGTCTACACTGTGAACGGGTGTACTGCATTCGAAGCCCTCTGCTGGTCAACACTGTGAACGGGTGTACTGACATTGAAGCCCTCCGCTGGTCAACAATGTGAACGGGTGTACTGACATTGAAGCCCTCTGCTGGTCTACACTGTGAACGGGTGTACTGACATTGAAGCCCTCCGCTGGTCTACACTGTGAACGGGTGTACTGACATTGAAGCACTCCGCTGGTCTACACTGTGAACGGGTGTACTGACATTGAAGACCACCGCTGGTCTACACTGTGAACGGGTGTACTGACATTGAAGCCCTCCGCTGGTCTACACTGTGAACGGGTGTACTGACATTGAAGCCCTCTGCTGGTCTACACTGTGTGAATGGGTGTACTGACATTGAAGCCCTCCGCTGGTCTACACTGTGAACGGCTGTACTGACATTGAAGCCCTCCGCAGGTCTGCACTGTGAACGGGTGTACTGACATTGAAGCCCTCCGCAGGTCTGAACTGTGAACGGGTGAACTGACATTGAAGCCCTCCGCTGGTCAACACTGTGAACGGGTGTACTGACATTGAAGCCCTCCGCTGGTCTACACTGTGTAAATGGGTGTACTGACATTGAAGCCCTCCTCTGGTCTACACTGTGTTAATGGGGGTACTGACATTGAAGCCCTCCGCTGGTCTACACTGTGAACGGGTGTACTGACATTGAAACCCTCCGCTGGTCTACACTGTGAACGGGTGTACTGACATTGAAGCCCTCTGCTGGTCAACACTGTGAACGGGTGTACTGACATTGAAGCCCTCTGCTGGTCTACACTGTGTGAATGGGTGTACTGACATTGAAGCCCTCCGCTGGTCAACACTGTGTGAACGGGTGTACTGACATTGAAGCCCTCCGCTGGTCTATACTGTGAACGGGTGTACTGCATTTGAAGCCCTCCGCTGGTCTACACTGTGTGAATGGGTGTACTGACATTGAAGCACTCCGCTGGTCTACACTATGAACGGGTGTACTGACATTGAAGCCCTCCGCTGGTCTACACTGTGAATGGGTGTACTGACATTGAAGCCCTCCGCTGGTCTACACTGTGAACGGGTGTACTGACATTGAAGACCTCCGCTGGTCTACACTGTGAACGGGTGTACTGACATTGAAGCCCTCCGCTGGTCTACACTGTGAACGGGTGTACTGACATTGAAGCCCTCTGCTGGTCTACACTGTGTGAAAGGGAGTACTGACATTGAAGCCCTCCGCTGGTCTACACTGTGAACGGGTGTACTGAGATTGAAGCCCTCCGCTCGTCTACACTGTGTGAATGGGTGTACTGACATTGAAGCCCTCCGCTGGTCTACACTGTGAATGGGTGTATTGACATTGAAGCCCTCTGCTGGTCTACACTGTGAACGGGTGTACTGACATTGAAGCCCTCCGCTGGTCTACACTGTGAACGGGTGTACTGAGATTGAAGCCCTCCGCTGGTCTACACTGTGTGAACGGGTGTACTGACATTGAAGCCCTCCGCTGGTCTACACTGTGTTAATGGGAGTACTGACATTGAAGCCCTCCGCTGGTCTACACAGTGAACGGGTGTACTGACATTGAAGCCCTCTGCTGATCTACACTGTGAACGGGTGTAGTTACTTTGAAGCCCTCTGCTGGTCTACACTGTGAACGGGTGTACTGATATTGAAGCCCTCCGCTGGTCTAAACTGTGAACGGGTGTACAGACATTGAAGCCCTCCGCTGGTCAACACTGTGAATGGGTGTACTGACATTGAAGCCCTCCGCTGGTCAACACTGTGAATGGGTGTACTGACATTGAAGCCCTCTGCTGGTCTCCACTGTGAACGGGTGTACTGACATTGAAGCCCTCCGCTGGTCTACACTGTGAACGGGTGTACTGACATTGAAGCCCTCCGCTGGTCTACACTGTGAACGGGTGTACTGACATTGAAGCCCTCTGCTGGTCTACAATGTGAACGGGTGTACTGACATTGAAGCCCTCCGCTGGTCTACACTGTGTGAATGGGTGTACTGACATTGAAGCCCTCCGCTGGTCTACACTGTGAAAGGGTGTACTGACATTGAAGCCCTCCGCTGGTCAACACTGTGAACGGGTGTACAGACATTGAAGCCCTCCGCTGGTCTACACAGTGAATGGGTGTACTGACATTGAAGCCCTCCTCTGATCTACACTGTGAACGGGTGTACTGACATTGAAGCCCTCCGCTGGTTAACACTGTGAACGGGTGTACTGACATTGAAGCCCTCTCCTGGTCTACACTGTGTGAATGGGTGTACTGACATTGAAGCCCTCTGCTGGTCTACACTGTGAACGGGTGTACTGACATTGAAGCCCTCCGCTGGTCTACACTGTGTGAACGGGTGTACTGACATTGAAGCCCTCCGCTGGTCAACACTGTGTGATCGGGTGTACTGACATTGAAGCCCTCCGCTGGTCTACACTGTGAACGGGTGAACTGACATTGAAGCCCTCCGCTGGTCTACACTGTGTGAATGGGTGTACTGACATTGAAGCCCTCCTCTGGTCTACACTGTGTGAACGGGTGTACTGACTTTGAAGCCCTCCGCTAGTCTTCACTGTGTGATCGGGTGTACTGCATTTGAAGCCCTCCGCTGGTCTACACTGTGAACGGGTGTACTGACATTGAAGCCCTCCGCTGGTCTACACTGTGAGAACGGGTGTACTGACATTGAAGCCCTCCGCTGGTCTACACTGTGAATGGGTGTACTGACATTGAAGCCCTCCGCTGGTCTACACTGTGAACGAGTGTACTGCATTTGAAGCCCTCCGCTGGTCAACACTGTGAACGGGTGTACTGACATTGAAGCCCTCCGCTGGTCTACACTGTGTGAACGGGTGTACTGACATTGAAGCCCTCCGCTGGTCTATACTGTGAACGGGTGTACTGACATTGAAGCCCTCCGCTAGTCAACACTGTGTGAATGGGTGTACTGACATTGAAGCCCTCCGGTGGTCTACACTGTGTGAATGGGTGTACTGACATTGAAGCCCTCCGCTGGTCTACACTATGAATGGGTGTACTGACATTGAAGCCCTCCGCTGGTCAACACTGTGAACGGGTGTACTGACATTGAAGCCCTCCGCTGGTCAACACTGTGAACGGGTGTACTGACATTGAAGCCCTCCGCTGGTCTACACTGTGAATGGGTGTACTGACATTGAAGCCCTCCGCTGTTCTACACTGTGAATGGCTGTACTGACATTGAAGCCCTCCGCTGGTCTACACTGTGAACGGGTGTACTGACATTGAAGCCCTCCGCTGGTCAACACTGTGAACGGGTGTACTGACATTGAAGCCCTCCGCTGGTCAACACTGTGAACGGGTGTACTGACATTGAAGCCCTCCGCTGGTCAACACTGTGAACGTGTGTACTGACATTAAAGCCCTCCGCTGTTCTACACTGTGAATGGGTGTACTGACATTGAAGCCCTCCGCTGGTCTACACTGTGAATGGCTGTACTGACATTGAAGCCCTCCGCTGGTCTACACTGTGAACGGGTGTACTGACATTGAAGCCCTCCGCTGGTCAACACTGTGTGAATGGGTGTACTGACATTGAAGCCCTCCGCTGGTCAACACTGTGAACGGGTGTACTGACATTGAAGCCCTCCACTGGTCTACACTGTGAACGGTTGTACTGACATTGAAGCCCTCCGCTGGTCAACACTGTGTGAATGGGTGTACTGACATTGAAGCCCTCCGCTGGTCTACACTGTGTGAATGGGTGTACTGACATTGAAGCCCTCCGCTGGTCAACACTGTGAACGGGTGTACTGACATTGAAGCCCTCCGCTGGTCTACACTGTGTGAATGGGTGTACTGACATTGAAGACCTCCGCTGGTCTACACTGTGAACGGGTGTACTGACATTGAAGCCCTCTGCTGGTCTACACTGTGAACGGGTGTACTGACATTGAAGCCCTCCGCTGGTCTACACTCTGAACGGGTGTACTGACATTGAAGCCCTCCGCTGGTATACACTGTGAACGGGTGTACTGACATTGAAGCCCTCCGCTGGTCTACACTGTGTGAACGGGTGTACTGACATTGAAGCCCTCCGCTGGTCTACACTGTGAACGGGTATACTGACATTGAAGCCCTCCTCTGGTCAACACTGTGTGACCGGGTGTACTGACATTGAAGCCCTCCGCTGGTCTACACTGTGAACGGGTGTACTGACATTAAAGCCCTCCGCTGGTCTACACTGTGAACGTGTGTACTAACATTGAAGCCCTCCGCTGGTCTACACTGTGAATGGGTGTACTGACATTGAAGCCCTCCGCTGGTCTACACTGTGAACGGGTGTACTGACATTGAAGACCTCCTCTGGTCTACACTGTGAACGGGTGTACTGACATTGAAGCCCTCCGCTGGTCTACACTGTGAACGGGTGTACTGACATTGAAGCCCTACGCTGGTCTACACTGTGTGATGGGGTGTACTGACATTGAAGCCCTCCGCTGGTCTACACTGTGAACGGTTGTATTGACATTGAAGCCCTCCGCAGGTCTGCACTGTGAACGGGTGTACTGACATTGAAGCCCTCCGCAGGTCTGCACTGTGAACGGGTGTACTGACATTGAAGCCCTCCGCTGGTCTGCACTGTGTGAACGGGTGTACTGACATCGAAGCCCTCCGCAGGTCTGCACTGTGACCGGGTGTACTGACATTGAAGCCCTCCGCAGGTCTGCACTGTGAACGGGTGTACTGACATTGAAGCCCTCCGCTGGTCTACACTGTGTGAACGGGTGTACTGACATTGAAGCCCTCCGCTGGTCAACACTGTGTGAACGGGTGTACTGACATTGAAGCCCTCCGCTGGTCTACACTGTGAACGGGTGTACTGACATTGAAGCCCTCCGCTGGTCTACACTGTGTGAATGGGTGTACTGACATTGAAGCCCTCCTCTGGTCTACACTGTGTGAACGGGTGTACTGACTTTGAAGCCCTCCGCTAGTCTTCACTGTGTGATCGGGTGTACTCCATTTGAAGCCCTCCGCTGGTCTACACTGTGAACGGGTGTACTGACATTGAAGCCCTCCGCTGGTCTACACTGTGAGAACGGGTGTACTGACATTGAAGCCCTCCGCTGGTCTACACTGTGAATGGGTGTACTGACATTGAAGCCCTCCGCTGGTCTACACTGTGAACGAGTGTACTGCATTTGAAGCCCTCCGCTGGTCAACACTGTGAACGGGTGTACTGACATTGAAGCCCTCCGCTGGTCTACACTGTGTGAACGGGTGTACTGACATTGAAGCCCTCCGCTGGTCTATACTGTGAACGGGTGTACTGACATTGAAGCCCTCCGCTAGTCAACACTGTGTGAATGGGTGTACTGACATTGAAGCCCTCCGCTGGTCTACACTGTGTGAATGGGTGTACTGACATTGAAGCCCTCCGCTGGTCTACACTATGAATGGGTGTACTGACATTGAAGCCCTCCGCTGGTCAACACTGTGAACGGGTGTACTGACATTGAAGCCCTCCGCTGGTCAACACTGTGAACGGGTGTACTGACATTGAAGCCCTCCGCTGGTCTACACTGTGAATGGGTGTACTGACATTGAAGCCCTCCGCTGGTCTACACTGTGAATGGCTGTACTGACATTGAAGCCCTCCGCTGGTCTACACTGTGAACGGGTGTACTGACATTGAAGCCCTCCGCTGGTCAACACTGTGAACGGGTGTACTGACATTGAAGCCCTCCGCTGGTCAACACTGTGAACGGGTGTACTGACATTGAAGCCCTCCGCTGGTCAACACTGTGAACGTGTGTACTGACAATAAAGCCCTCCGCTGTTCTACACTGTGAATGGGTGTACTGACATTGAAGCCCTCCGCTGGTCTACACTGTGAATGGCTGTACTGACATTGAAGCCCTCCGCTGGTCTACACTGTGAACGGGTGTACTGACTTTGAAGCCCTCCGCTGGTCAACACTGTGAACGGGTGTACTGACATTGAAGCCCTCCGCTGGTCAACACTGTGTGAATGGGTGTACTGACATTGAAGCCCTCCGCTGGTCAACACTGTGAACGGGTGTACTGACATTGAAGCCCTCCACTGGTCTACACTGTGAACGGTTGTACTGACATTGAAGCCCTCCGCTGGTCAACACTGTGTGAATGGGTGTACTGACATTGAAGCCCTCCGCTGGTCTACACTGTGT